>NC_079381.1:22597500-22902500 GCF_021018895.1 Seriola aureovittata | reverse complement strand
GCAAATTATGGGGGGATCGGGGGAGTCTGCCCCCCCCCCCCCCCAATTAAGACTTTACTTTCTTGTTCTTTTTCTGAATTAGCTTGTGTCACGGATGAAGGCTAATGTTAGCTAGTTTGTAACTTTAGCCTGAAGTTACAGTTTAGCTAATTAATGTTAGCTAGTTTCTAACTTTAGCCTGAAGTTACAGTTTAGCTAATTACTGTTAGCTAGTTTCTAACTTTAGCCTGAAGTTACAGTTTAGCTAATTAATGTTAGCTAGTTTCTAACTTTAGCCTAAAGTTACAGTTTAGCTAATTAATGTTAGCTAGTTTCTAACTTTAGCCTGAAGTTACAGTTTAGCTGACTAATGTTAGCTAGTTTCTAACTTTAGCCTGAAGTTACAGTTTAGCTAATTACTGTTAGCTAGTTTCTAACTTTAGCCTGAAGTTACAGTTTAGCTAATTACTGTTAGATAGTTTCTAACTTTAGCCTGAAGTTACAGTTTAGCTAATTAATGCTAGCTAGTTTCTAACTTTAGCCTGAAGTTACAGTTTAGCTGACTAATGTTAGCTAGTTTCTAACTTTAGCCTGAAGTTACAGTTTAGCTAATTAATGTTAGCTAGTTTCTAACTTTAGCCTGAAGTTACAGTTTAGCTAATTAATGTTAGCTAGTTTCTAACTTTAGCTTGAAGTTACAGTTTAGCTAATTACTGTTAGCTAGTTTCTAACTTTAGCCTGAAGTTACAGTTTAGCTAACTACTGTTAGCTTGTTGATAGCGCGCCCCTTTCATTTCCAGTGTTGGCTTGGCGTTAAAACATCATATTTGATCTAATTTTAGTAAATACTGGTGCTCAGTCATGAAGAGTGAGACATGGAGGATGAGTTGTTGCAGAGATGTGTTTTGATATAAATATAGAGTTTATTATTTCATTGTAATAGTCTTTTGTGTGTCTGCGGTGGTTTAGTCTTTTCACTTTTTGGGCTCGACCACAACATTAAACACTACAACACTTCTGTGTTTCAGCTGTTGCTGTCTTCACTCTCTGTGTAACGGACCATGAACGCCTTCTGAGTCACTCCCACTGGTTTTGTAGAGACACACCTCGCTCTCTTTAATGATGCTAATTATCATCTGACGTTTCAAGTATCACTTTCCTAAGAGCTGGACTGATCAGGTCTGTGTGATCATCAGAGCTGTGATCAGTTTGTTTCTAATCAGGTGAAGACAGAGATGATGTTTATTGTCAGGTAACAGCTGCAGTGGAGTTTGCAAACTTTTATTATAATTAATTTAATATTATATCACTAATGTGTGTGTTTATCTGTATATATACTGTATATATTTCTATGTGAATATTAGCATTTTACCTTTTTATTGTTCATTTGACTCAAAATTTTCTCTGTTCATTTCATTATTCATTATTCGATTTATTTTTTAACATCTAACATTCAATAAAAAGTTTAAAAAATATTTATCCCCCTGTGGTCACTGCATTATAAACACATAATAATGACAATATAGTCAAATAATTAAGTTATTATTGTTTAAATTACACTAAAAAACACTTACATTGTCCTTATATCTGCTTATAACGACATTATAATGTGTTCTAATTATCACGTTGTGTTATAAATGATAATATTATGTTTATATACTGCTTCATTAGGTTAAAAAAAATATAAGTAAATAAATAAATTATAAGTGTGATGTGTTAAAGTAAAGTTTTACCAAATAAACTTTATTATTTCTACTTCTTTTACGCTGGTTTCTCCAAACTTCTGAGGTCTTGAGCTCAAACAGCAACAATAGTTCATGTTTTATCATAAAAACTAAATAACTGCAGGATTGTAAAGAAGTTTTACAGGTAGTTTTGGAGCAGATGAAACTCTGATATTAATGCTAACATGTGCCAGTACAGTACGAGTTTGGGGTAATTTATGCAACTTTATATTTCTATTCCACCAAATTTTAGAGGTAAATATTGTAGTTATTACGTCACAGTTTTTATCCGACAGCTGTTCTTACCTTTCATAATAAAATTTTACATTAAAAACACAATAATCTTATATTATTATTATTAAATGGTTCAAACTGAGGACAAACATGAGGGCTGTGTTTTAAGGCTGGAAACACTGAGTCTCAGTCTGACAGGTGTCGATACCAGAGACTCCAGCTCAGGTATTTCCACACAGTGAAACCGGCTGCAGCGTCATGTAAAAACACGGGAACAGGTTTGTGTGTGTGTGTGTGTGTGTGTGTGTGTGTGTGTGACACTGCAGAGAGAGCGAGCGCGGCCTCGGGCGTCTGAAGCCTTTTTGAACTGTGACAGCCAATGAACAGCCGGCTCCTCATCAATGAGCAGGGTTCCCTCGCTCAGAGACGCTGGTTTCAAAGGGTCACACACAGGAAGTGGTGCGAGTAAATCCCAAAACCAGGATGTAAACAAGCTCCTTTAAAAGTAAAAGTCCTGCAGTCAAAATGATAAACAAAATATATTTAAAATGTCAAAATAAAAGTCCTGCAGTCTAAATGCTATAAACAAAATACACTTAAAATATCAAAATAAAAGCATTAATCTCCCCCCTCTGATTCTCTCTGATATTATCAGATTGTTAAAAACTGATGCATCATTGTTTCAGCAGCATTTTACTGTTGGAGCTAGTTTCCAATATAAGGGTCGGGCCCCTCCAGAGGGTCAGCAGATATATCGTAGGGGTCATGTGATTATTAATGGAGAAAAACTAATTTCTCATATTCACATTTGTACTTATCTTTGGACTTTCCTCTAATCTTAACTTTTTTCTTGCAGGAACATTGGATAATTTTACTTTTGTGAAATTTGTCCTTAAACATACTAGACACTGATTTTCTGTCAGGAGCCACGAGTCAAAAAAGTTGGGAAACACTGATTTAATCTTTAACAAATTGTTGTATCTTAGAAACGTTTCATATTTTATTTTAAATCTAAAAGTAGAGAATAGAAATCTAGACCATAGTAGAACATTAAAGTTATAGTAATATAGTAGAAATATAAATAGGATATACCTAAAGGGTTTGAAACCACTGGTTTAACAGCAGGTTGTCTCATGTATAAGATTATGAAGTAGCACAAAATGGAAATACTTCAATAAAGTACAAGAAACTAAAATCTGAAGTACCTGAGTAAAAAAACTTAGTTACTTCCCATCTGTAGTGAATTATATGCCATTGGAAAACCTATTTTAAACACATTTATCTCTCCCAAAAAAGTGAATAAACTGTGTTGAGTTTATCTTATTTCCCTTAAACATTAAATCCTAAATGCAGAAACAACAACAGGCACATCCCATGGTGCGTTTAAAGTCCTGATTATACAGAGAACAAAAAACAGATAAAAGGTGGAGGGAAATGATAAGTGTTTCATGTCCTCTGGTATTTTCCATTTGTCATCATTTCTATCTTTTGTGTTTAACCTGTTTATCTGTGGCGGTGGAGGTCGGCTGATTAAAGAAGTCACCTTGTACCTGGATGTCTGTGTTGTTGTGCCAGCATCGAGCCCACACTGAGAAAACACTAAGACTGCAGCCTGTCCAGGTGTGTGTGTGTGTGTGTGTGCGTGTGTGTGTGTGTGTGTGTGTGTGTGTGTGTGTGTGTGTGTGTGTGGAGGTCTGCAGCTCTCACCTCGGAGCCAGCGGAGGAGGTAGTGGTCGTGCTGTGCAGGCAGGTCGGGGAGGATGTCCTGGATCCTCCCCCGAAACTGGAGGAAGAGAAAGTTCATATAAACAATATAAATGAACTTTTTAAAAGAGGCAGACGTGTTTATTCTTTTGCTGATTAGATGTTTTAATCTTGATTTAAAAGCCTGATAACAACAGACAGTGGCTGCTAATTAGCTACAGCTAAGTAATAGCTCAACACTTTAAATATTCACTTTCTTTCTGAGAGTAAAACAAGAAGTTTGACACCACTCTCATGTCTGGATGGTAAACATGACAGCCAGTTAGCTTAGCTTAGCATAAAGACTGGAAACAGGGGGAAACTGCTAGCCTGGTTCTGTCCAAAGGCAACAAATCCACCTCGCAGCTCCTCTAAAGTTAAAAGATTAACATGTTGTTTCCTGTTTATTTAAAACTGAGTCTAAAAACTATAATTTCCAGAAACAGCTCGTCAGATTTACCGCCTGTAAACAGCTAATTATCCTTCTTAACATGTTAATTAAAGAGTTTTAGAGTTACCATTGCACAGAGCCAGGCTAGCTGTTTCCCTCTTTTCCCAGTCTTTATGCTAAGCTACGCTAACTGTCAGACATCAGTCGACTCATTAAGTCTAACATAATTATGAACTGAATATCTTCAGATTCTGGACAGTTGTTTAATCAAATGACATTTTTCATTATATTTTGACAATATTTTTACTTTATAGATCAAATAACTGATTAGTTGAAAAAATACAAGGATGAAAAATGATGCGTTACAAGTGAAAGTCCTGGATTCAAAATGACCATGAAAGACAAAATGTACTTAAAGTCTCACAAGTAAAAGTACAGAGTGAAACTTTGAGATTCTTAATTATAACATTAAAATATCAATAAAACTACATCATTGTTTAAGGATCATTTTAATGTTGTGGAGTAAAAAGTTTTGATTAATCTGGATTTTTCTGTGTTTAACGTGTTGTGTTTTACAGCTTGTATCTTCTTATATAAATATAGATGTAGTGGAGGGCAAGGTGAAATATTTCCCTCTGAAATGCAGCGAAGTAGAAAGAGGAATTAAATGTATTTAAATAAATGAGGACAAAACTCCGTCACTATAAACACAGCAGTCAGTGAAGTTTCCATAGTATCAGTGTGAGTCATAAACAACTACAACAACCAGGAGTCTTAGATACCAGGACAACAGAGTCAGTCCGATCTCACATGACAAACTGCAAACTACAGGCCACCTACAGAGAATGATACTGGATCAATATTAGATTATTGATTTCTTACCTCAGTTAAGCTTTCAGCCTGTTTGGGGCTCAGGTCTCCGACTCGTCCGCTCATGTCTCAGCTGCTCTGACAGAGGCTGCGTCTGTGAATGAGCTGCAGTGGAGGGAAACTGAGGTAGAGTAGTAAACACCACGCCCCCCCCCCCCAGAGAGAGAGAGAGAGAGAGAGAGAGAGAGAGAGAGAGAGAGGAGAGAGAGAGAGAGAGAGAGAGAGAGAGAGAGAGAGAGAGACACACACACAGAGGTGGACTTTCATCCTGTAGCTGAAGGCTGTTTATTGCGACACAGACGCTCTGTTAACACATCTATATCTACATATATAGATACAGTATATAAATAGATATGTATATAGATAGATAGATATTTTTATTCATGTTTCTACCAACAACTAGAGCAGTGGTTCTCACAGTGTGGTCCGGGAACCCCTGAGGGTTCTGGAGGGGGTTCCTGGGGGTCCCCAGTATAAAAGGGGAATCATTTATTTTCACTGTATTTCCATCCATAAGTAAAACGCCGGCAGAATGTATAAATATTTTGGTCGTGGGTTTAAAACAGTTTCTGTGATAAAAACAAAACTGTTATCAGACGAGGGTCCGTGGTCTCATTAGCATCAGGTCTGGGGTCTTTGACTGAACTGCGTCGCTGGCAAACACTCCCCTCCATTCATTTCTATCGGAGAAAATTCAAACAAAATGTTGAATAAGTTTGTTTTGAACCATGTTTTAAATGTTTATATAGGCTTCTGCTTATAAATACAAATTAGAGGGACTTAAATTAAAGTGTTATCAGATACAGTGTAAAAACACTCAGTTACAATTAGAAGTCCTGCATTCAAAATTAAAGTGCTAAAGTATTAGTATCAAAATATACTCAAAGTACCAGAAGTAAAAGTACACATTGTGCAGAATGGCTTATTTCAGGATCATAGATACTGTGGAATACACAGTAATTATTGAGGCATTATTGAGAACATCACTCTAGTGTTGGCGCTAATTTTAATTACTTTATTTATTATACAATTAAGTGTTATTTTAATCTATAACAACACATTATTTGATAATTATGTTTTAATAATTTAAATTCATTTGGAATATATGAACGAAGTACAAATATCTCAAAACTTTACTGAAGTAGTACTGTACTATAGTAATGTACTTTCCACCACTGCAAAAAAAACAGGTACTTTAGTACTTTTTAAAAATAGAAAAGTAAAATCTTCAGCTAAACTAAATGAGTGGATGTTGGTATTTCTGGAGTAGAAAATATTACAGAGGACATGTTTCATAAAACTCATTTTATTCCTTAAATACACAAGCTCTTCAGAAACTGATTAGGACCCAGATACCAGGTTCACCAAAATAAAGCTGGTGCTTATGAATAAATAGATGATTTACACATAACAACACTTCAAAAACAACCATAAAGCATAAAAGTACGTCTCATTCTGACATAGTGGAAAGTTGTTTTAATCACCCTTGAAAGAAAATAAGAATTATTTACCTTCCAAAGTTCGACTGCCCTGAAAGAGAATGTGAAAAAAACAAAAAACCCTAAACTTAATCATCCTGTTTCCATCGCTCCAAAGTTCAGACGGTGAAGACAAAGTGTGTGTACTTTAGTCGAGATCAATCAGCTGTTCAGAAACCATCGGTTTAAAGGTTATTTACACAGCAGGTGAAACATGTTACCTTTCCCCTTCAAACAGGCCTCGGTCTTCACTCGGGTTCCTCAACAATAAAACAAACAAAAAGAAAAAGTATTTTCACCTGCCAGATGGAGAAGCGTCGTCGCTAACGTGACCACGTCTCAAAACACAGTTCAGACGTTTCGGCCTTTTCACTGTTTCACTAAACATCTACTGAGGAAACTGTATGGAAGTGAAATCTTTAATTTTATGAGAGGATTATTTTTCTGCTTTTGTTTTCATCTGTATAAACATCCCAAGAGGCGAGGGATTTTCTTTTTTGAGGGGGAAAATAAATAAATAAATGACCCCGCCCCCCCCAAAAAAATTAATTTTTCACTTGCCTCTCAGGGGTTTTTATTACAAACGAAAAAGAAACTTTTTTCCAAAATAATAATAATAATAATTCTACCAAGAAATGTTGTTTTGTGTGTTTGCTTTTGTAATACTGATTTCGGCCACAAGAGGGAGAAGTGCGCCTTCATGTTTCCCTCCAGGTGACTTTTAGTTTCTCCATGCACAAACACGAGGTAAATATATAATGTGTGTTAGTAAGTTATGAAGCGTTACTGTTCTTTCTTGGTAGAATTTCTTTTTTTTTCCTTTAACTCTTGAGAGGCAAGTGAAAAAATATTTTTAGAAGGGAATTAATTTTTCTATTTTTTTTTCCAGAAAAAAAAAAAAAAAAACAGCTGTTTATACGGATGAAGAAAAGAAAAATGATCCTTTAAAAATTTCTTGTACATAAAGAAAATAATTAGTCACTAAATTAAACATTAGTTTTTTTTTTTCCCTCCAGAAAATTTGACATTTGATTTTACACCCAGTCAATGCAATTAACAATTAATTAAATGAGCTGTTTAACGACTAAACATGGAGTTTAACGAGTCAGAAAAACAGCCACATTCACTCGTGTTATATGAAGAAATGATAAATCACTTTGTGGATTTCGTCAACGAGCAGTCTGAGCGTTAAGTCGTGGATGTTTTGGCTGCTGAAGGTAAAAATAACTAGAGCTTTTATTTTGTTTTTAAAATTTGTACATCTTTACTTTAACATTCATCTCAAACTAAAGCACTTTATGTTGCATTGTGGGATTAGATATTTTCCACTTTATGACAAAACGTTTTAATATCAGATTTGCTTAAGAGTCTATAGTTTGTTTTTTTTCCTCTCAGTGCTCAAGGAAGGAACCTGCTACACAAACTGCAAAATCAACGTGGCCTACATCCTATCAAAAATATTCCGTCTTTTTAAAACTTTTATACCAATGATTCCAAAAATAACTCTTCAGTATTTAAAAAACAAAAAGAAACCTTTGATACAATCTCTATGCATACAGTTCATCTTATATTCATATATATGTTGGGACAAAGGCGACGAGATGTGAAAACAGAGACCTGACTTCGATAATGGGGACAAAGCACAAAGCTACTTAAACAGCGCATGCTAACCTGGTTGCTTGTTCTTTTTCATCTTTTGTTTTTTGTTTTTACAGGGATGGAAAACCTCTCCATGATCTTCTGACCATCACACCCTCGTGTCACCACAGCTTTTATACGAGGAAACTGGCAGTTCTGATCGAGCTTTACATTTATGGATGAGCCGACCTGCACACCTCAGCTCCGTCTCCTGCTTTAATGGAACTAAAGTGCCTGAATACATCTAAAACATGAAACCAGAAATCTGAAGTCAAATACTTCCTGCTCCAATCAGGACCTGAAAATCGATACCACTCTCATGTTTGTGACCCAAGTAGGAAGCTACAGCCAAGAGATGGTTAGCTTAGCTTAGCATAAAGACTGAAAACAAAGGGAAACTGCTAGCCTGGCTCCAAAGGTGAAAAAAGTTAATTCAAATCAATTTGTGTTTTGAGTTTTATTGTTGGACAGAGCCAGGCTAGCAGTTTCCATCTGTTTCCAGTCTTTATGCTAAGCTAAGCTAAGCTAAGCTAAGCTGCCTCCTGGCTGTAGCTTCATATTTACTGTAAAAACACAAACTCTTGGTAACTAAGCGAATAATAATCATATTTCCCACAATGTTCCATTAAAAAGCTGCATTTTATATCATTTTTAAGTCTTTAGAATTAAAAAAAAAGTGTGAGATGATTTGCAAAAAGCTTTAACAGCCAGAAAATGTGCAAAATTCGATCATTTAACAGAGACTGAAACATTGAAGAACACATGTAAAATCTCCTGAAGTAAAGAAAATCATTGGTATTTGAGCTTGAACACTGGTCAACACTGACAGAGGGCGCCGCCGCTCATCGACCAACGGCTGCTCAGTCAATAAGTCGGAACGTAAAAGGTAACGAAGCTTTAGTTTTTAAAACTGATTTAAGTTCGGAGCAGGACGTTAACTCCGTCATCCAACCCTCCGAAACTCTCAAACAAACCAGTCACATTCGGTTTTTACAAAATCACTTGTGGATGAAGTGGAAGCTCCGAATGGCCGAGAACCAACGCGTCGGCCACACTGAGCCTCTCGTGGCGAGGAGCCGGTGGATGAAGTCCAGGACCAGGACTACGTCTGAACCCGAGACCCGTTGCTGACACACACTGGGCCTCATGCAAGAACCTCTCATACCAACAGATCTGTTCTGAAGCGACACGTACGAGTGAGTTTTCCTTTAGAATTATAAATGTCAGAGTTTAAATAACCTACGGATACCAACTAAAATAAACTATTCTTTTGACCACATCACCATCATCATCATCAGCCGCCAATTTTTCTTTTCTTTTTATTGGCACCTTTTAGCTCAGACTCTTCTACACTTCAGTTGCATTGAGCAGATAAAATCACCTGCTGTATATTCAGTCTGTCGTTCATCTCCACGTCCCTCTGACCTCCTCTCCACTTAAACATAGACCTTTTCTTTTAAATCATTTAACCTCAACACGGCTGCTGACACTGCTCCGTTCGTCATGCTGATGTCCGACAGCAGGAAACATAAAACTCTGAGTGTGAAGTTCTTACTTTTTTACTCTTGGATGATGAGTTTGTGGATGAATTTCAGGGTCAATCAGCAAAAGAGTTAAACAGTGTTACAAACAGCTGTGCAGAGGTTTGATCCCGATAAACCGTCAAACTGATCGATCAGTCACTCACACTGGACTGTTATTACGCTGCTGACGGTTCTTTGACTCTGGCTTGAACGAACCTCAGGAGAACGACTCAGACGTTTAAGGGGAGAACAGAAAAAGGTTCTTGCATGAGGCTCAATGTTTTCCTGTGCAGTACCATCACAGACCAGCAGGTGAGGTGAGATCAGAGAGGACAGCAGATGTGGTTTCTTTTAGAAGGGGTCAGCTACAGATGTAAAGTGGCTAAACAGTAGCACCTGATCACACGAATCACCTCTCGAGCGCCGAACACGGCGGTCAGTAATGTCCCGCGTCTTTCAATCAATAAGCCTGTATTAAAATATAATAAATACATCCACATGAGAGACATTTCCATAGAGTGTCCGTGGGAAACATTCACTGAGGTGCTCCGGGCCGGCGGCGGCCGGCGGGGAGCCTGGAAGGCAGAGCCGAGGAAAACGCTAAGAAGAGTCTGGTTGTATTTGGTCGTGTTGTCGTGTTCCTTGTTTAGTGTTTGGCTTCTTGTTATTAAAGCAACTTTGGTGAGCACGAGACGCACAAACATACACCGCGTCATCATCCTATCAGTTCACACCCCCGACCTCGGAGAGGGAATGTTGTGCCGGCGGCTACGTGTCCTCTGTGACCGTGCATTACCGTTAGCTGCTGCGTTAGCACGTCCCGCCACATTCGTCAGCTTCTCGCTCTGTGCTCAACCACCGTCGGTGAAGTGGATTTTATTTTTTTTAGATGCATGTGCATTAGATAGTGTGTGTGATGTAGAAGATGAACTCCATGTCCATGGCCGTCTGCGGGACGCTCGCGCTGCCTCCGTGGATGACGGGGATCAGGGCGCTGTCCAGCTCGTTCATGTAGCGCTGTGGGAGGAGTCTGCCCGCGGAGCCGGCCTGGTACTCCACCTGAGGGCAAACACACACAGATGTACTCACCACTCCTCATTTCAACTGAACAGAAGATTCTCTAAACACTGCGCCACAAACCATATCAGCCTGCGTGGAGATGCGGAGAGAGATGGAGTTGATGCCGCTGGACGTGAGAACGGCGAGGTGAGGACTCAGAGCGCTGCAGGTGGCCAACGCCATCTCCTTCTGAAACACGCTGCAGGACGACAGCACTGAGGCAAGGCTGCAGTCAGGACTCTTCAGCTGGTAGAACACCTGGAGAGAGAGGGGGCGGGGCATTAAGGTGAGGTCACACACTGTTTTAAAATGAAAGTGCTGATACAATCATGATTTCAGAGAACAGCATATCATTCTGATCGGTTACGTAATCAGAACTTTATACAAAATCTACAATAAAATAAAAGGCGGGAGAGAAAACTCACCTCAGTGCAACTGATGGTTCGACCGTCCAAATCGAACTCTGTGTCCTGCTGCATCCTCACACTGTGGACGCCATCCAGAGGTCTCCCATCAACACCGCTCGTTCTGCTGCAGACCGACGTTACAGCGACAAAAATCACATTATAGATTCTGTAAAGTCTCAGATCAAAGCTGCTATTACAATAAAAGTCTTCTTAAATAAATAAAGGCCATTTGCTAATAAAGAACAGAAAAACACTGAGGAAGATTGGAGCTACCTGTCCACTTAGTGTCAACAAAGACAAGATATTCTTATTCAGTTATTTATTTTATTCTTCATTATCTTATTTATGTTGTCAGGCCTGATTGATGTTGTAATGTTGTGTGTCTGTGCTCATCGTGTGTTGATTTGTTCACTGTTTTGTCCTTTTGTACTTGCGTCATGTTTTCGTTCAATAGAAAGAAAATAGTTCAGTTTTCTGTCCTTTCACCCAGTGATTTCATCAGTCACACTTTCCACTCGGCTCCCGTCAGGTTCACAAACGCTGTTTTCATTCACAGATTCTAATCGTTTCTGCAGTTTCATTTTCCGGCAATTTTAAGTTTGATTAAGTCAATTAAACTGAACGCTTCCTGCAAATGTTTCAAAATAAAATCCTAACATGGATGTGATTTAATGTGAAATATATGCACGCTACTTTAATGTTAAAAAGTAAGAACAATAAAAAACAGTATGAGAAAGAGTCTGCGAAGAGAAACCTGCTCTGTGACCATGTGAACTAAGTTACTCCCTACACAGCTGGATGTGAGTGTGCGGCCTGATAGTAGCGGCAGTCAGCGGTGGACAGATTGAGCAACAGTGTGTAAACAGAGGTCAGTTACCCCGTGTTGACGGGTGAACTCCAGTCAACCCAGCGGATGGTGACGTTTTCTCGGAGATCCCCTCCGTCGTTCCTGCCGCAGGGGATGTGGAAGTCTGTCTGCTCCCTCAGGGCGGAGCGCAGAGACTCCATGGTCTCTGGAGGGATTTGAATCATCAGCCCGTCTGACAGAGACAAAGACAGAGTCCAGTTATTCTGGTCCAACAGCAGTCAAGTACTCTACAACAAGCATTAGAGAAGTTACTGTGCTCGAGTTTAATTCACAGCTTTGACATGATGACGTAAAAACTCAGTGTCACCTTCAACGATGCTGGACTTTGCGATGAAGCCCGAGGAGGCTTTCAGCGCTCCGTTGAACACCACGAAACTGGCCCCAGTCACTGGAACACAACACAGACCAGTTAACCATCGACAGAACACAAACACAGTCTGAACGTTGTCACTGTTACTGTTACTCGGAGGAGCGAGCAGCGTCCGTAATGACTCTCACCTGTGCGGGTCTTCCCCGGCATGCTGTTGGCCTGGGTCTGATAGTTTCCCTCCTCGTTCTGCAGACACACCAGGTGAGAGTCGGCCTCCGAGCTGAAACGCGCTCCGATACTGATGACGTGCTCGTTCGACGCATTGACCACCTTCTGCATCTGTAGCACCGAGAAAATCCTGTTTTATCTCTTTTGTTCAGGCACATTAAAAAGATAAGACGCCGCTCTCACGTCTGTACGTTTCCCCAGTTATTCCTGTACGGCTCACTTACATCGTTGAAGCTACTTTTGGGAATGTCGATGTAACTGTGGCCCATCTCCATGTGGATCCTCAGGCCCTCCACGACTGACAGACTGTACTGGTAGTTCCTCAGGTCCTGTGGGCAAACAGTTCAGAGCCACTGAATCACGTCTGTAAAGTACGAAACTCAGAACAACGAAAACGTGCATCTGATGCTGATCCTCCGGGCAATGACAAAAACAAATCTTCGTCTAATAGCTGCCAATTATCCAGAGAAATGACTGAAATTTGTCAGTGGAAGTAGAGCTTGAAAAATATTTATGTGTTTCTAATTGCACTGCTCTATAGTCACACAGTGGGGATGAACTGACAAACTTATTTAGACTTATTCAACTTTACTTTGACAGTCTTCTGTGCCATTTGGGAAATAACCTTATTCTAGGGAATGATTAACGGCTGACAGAACCTCCTCAGCAACTTAATTAAAACAGTCTTTAAAAAATGTGGTGCCAGTGAGATAAAGAACACAAGTGCAACGTCGTGTTTCCATCCAGATGCTGCGCAAATTTTACCAGAATTAACAGAAAGTCGGCAAAAGTAAAACATTTATGTGCGTTTCCGTCCGTCAGGTGCCATTAAACCACTGCAGAGGAACACAATGAGATGAGGTCATTAAAAGAGCAGCTGTTAAACTTAAACCAAACATAAACTACGTAGGAAACATCTGAAATTTCTAACGTGCATTAATCTGAGGGAGATTCCAGCCTCATCGTCATCGCTCTACGTCCATCTGAAGTTTTTCTTCTATTCTTTTATTCACTAAAACAAGTCTGTTTCCGTTTGGTTCCATTGCACCAAACTACGACTACTGCATGTGTTTGTGTTGTCGTACTTACAGCCAGTAAATTCATAATGGTGTGTCCCGTCTCTCGATACACAGAGTCCCGAAAACGGACACTCGTCAATGTAGTGGGATAAACTGTGAAAGAGAGAAAAGATTGAATTAGTTATCACCACATTAACCATCAAACTACTGGTTAGCAACGCTGTGATTAATCCTCTCTACCTGCAACCTACAAACAGCATGATGAGTCATTTAAATACAGTCATTTACAAGGTTTTGACACAATCCATAAAATAGAAACAAGACAAAAAACTTTTTTTGCATTTAAAGATTATGTTTCTCTTTAAATAATTTGGGGCAAAATAATTTTTAGGCGTCCTACTAATAATTATTTTATTATCTGACAATTATTTTCTCAATTTAACAATCATTTGATCTATGTCAGCAAATATTGACATTTTCTTGTCCAAACCTAAAGATATTCAGTTTATTATCACATAAGATGAGGTTTGGCATTTTAGTTTGAAAAATTACTTAAACAATTAATCAATTATAAAAAATATTTTCAGATTAGACGTAGGAATAAACAGCTGCTGTTGGAAAATCTGCATAACATGCCCCAAAACAAATTTAAAAATGAAAACTGAAATTGACAAACAACAATAACTTAATCAACTCATCGTCTCAGCTTTAAGACTTTCAGACAAATATCTGACAAAAACATTAAAGCCCGGAGAGACACACACCACTGTATTGAGCTCCAAGCCGTAGAAGCAGCCTGAGGGGAAAGACTTTGGCCCAGGGAACCTCCAGCTTCTGGATGAGCAGGCCGAACAGGAAGGGCTGCGAGGGGAGAGTGAGGCCATCTAGAGGCTGACAGGTGTGAGTGAAGAACAGCATCCCGGCGTGATCCTTGCTGCCCAGGAAGCTGCTTGTGAACGTCACGTTGTCCAGCTCCTCCAAAAACTTCCCTGTGACAGAGAGCGCTGACTCTGAAGTCTTTGTTTGTTTTTAAACGAGTAAAACATTCTGTTAATGAGGTGAAGAAAAGTCCTGAAGAGTAGGTGCCGCTTACCTTTCTGTGCATCTTGGTAAATGGTGAGATAGAGAGTGAAGAGATCTTTTGGAAGAGTTTTTTCTTCCGGCAAACACTCCAACAAAAACACCAACTCCCTCTGTCCCAGAGCCTGCAGACCGTTAGAGCCAAAACACCAGCACTGCCGACCGGCGTCTGACGGAGGAAACGAAAACACAGAGTTCATCACCCGTCGGTCTCATTTCTATCTGATATACACATCCACAGAAAAACCAGAGCTGAGGATCTGAGATCATGTTTTACTCACATGTCACCAGTTTGACGTTGATTAGCAGGTTGGCGTTCAGAACAAATGTCAGAGGTCGGGGTCCTCCTTCCTCTAATAGGTGCAGGATCTGGCAGGGGGCGGGACTTTCCTCCACCAACACATCTAAAACAGGAAACAGCCGACAGGCGGCATGACGGGTTATTTTCTTTCATCACATTGTTGGTATCATCCAACGGTTTAGGTGATGTCTTTTGTTATTGCTGGATGTTCACTTAGTCATTTTTGCACAGATCAAAGTTGAAGGTATAAAGATGGAGACACCTGGATTCTCTGTCTCACACCTTCAGGGGGAAATGATTTTATAGACTGTTCTGAATCTGATTTACAGTCTGTGTATATGAAACTTTGTGCTGTGGCCTTTACTTTAATGTGACAGCATTAAATTCAGACTGTGCTCAAAGTGTTAGAGAAATTTCACACGTGTGACCTTATAAGTTTCTATAAAATTGCCTCAGATGATTTTCATTCAGACGTGAGACTAATGTGTAAACCTGCCAACACGTTAAGATAAAAGGTAAACATCTGGCCTCTTTCTCAGAACTGACATCTGCATCTTCTAGAGCAGATGACTTTCTCCAAAATGGTTTATTATTCAGCCAATGAGACGAACGATCTTTCATAATTATTGTATGTCACACCTGATATTTTGTTTTAAATTAGGCACCTTGACTTACAGATCATCCCATGACCTCATATCTGTTTGTTCTTTTTTTCCCCTGTTTATTATTTGTTTATCCCTGGCCTGACAAATGTTCACAAATTAAAGGTTTAAGAAAAGTTGGTGTCTGAAAGGAAATCATGCAAACACAGTGAAGTGAACACAAACCTCCTGCGTCGTCCTCGCCCGTGGTGATGAGCAGAGGAGGGAGCTCATCCTCGTTGTCTGGCAGCAGAGTGGGAACCCTCTTAACTGAGGAGCCGAGTCCAGAGAGCAGAGCGTAATCCCAGGGTCCGGACACCGGAGGTCGAACCACCTCTGCAGAGGCCTCGGGGGTCGGGGAACCACCCACTCCGACCTCTGACCCCGCTGGGCCAGGCTGAAATGAGAGGGTCGGTCACTGTGGTTCATAATCACATTAAAGCCACTTTGACTCGACCCAACTCTTTCAAAATAAAGTCACTAGCTAGAGATAAACAGTGATTGAAACTTTGGAGGACAAGTCGTAAAAAGTGAGAGTCTAGTGTTTCCCTGCAGCTCGCTGCGTGGATGATGCTCCCGTGTCTTACTGTGGTTTGATCTGGACTGACGGCGCTGAACTCCTGGGAGCTCCTGCGGCTCGTCACCGACAGCTTGGTCGTGTCCGCCACCTCTCCGTTGGGCAGGATGCCATCGGCGAACCACACGCGCTTCTGCTCGCGAGGACAACCTGACAACACACGGACAGCGGACGTGCTTTTCAAGGGCGCTGCTCAGGAGAACAAACTAAACTACAAAGTACAGACTGTGTACGGTATATAAGAGTGATCATACTGTCGTTGTTTGGGTGTTTGAGAACGGACACAGGCACCATGACGGTGGGTGGAGGTGAGTTTAGAGTGCCGGCAGCACGAGCCTGCTGCAAAGGGGGGATGGTGCTGCAGTACTCAGATGGGACGTTGGGATTTGGGCTGGGACCTGTAGGACTCATCATCCGCTCCAGGGCCTGGGCTACAAGGAAATAGAGGTGTGTTAATTTTAATCTGACTCAAATATCAGTCCCAGTGCTGGTTCTCTCCACGTGACTGATTTTTAGGAGCCATGCTGGTGGCACGGATCTCAGGAGGGCCACGTCAGCTGATCGGTCAGAAGACGTTCGAGGACCTTCAGATGATGAAGCCTCTGACTTTTACTCCAATGCCAGCTTCAGGTTCACATTGTTTTGTTTTTTTGTTTGTTTTTTTTTAGCAAAATATCTCAACAACTACTGGATAGATTGCCAGGAAATTTGGTGCAGATATTCATCCACCAGCTGGTCAATGTTTTCACTCATCCTGTAAATTATCTCTACTGGATGGATTGGCACAAAATTGTATATCAATGCAGACATTCATGGTTCCCAGATGATGTATCCTACTGATCTCGGTGATCCTGACCTTTCCTCTGGTGTCAGTTAGAGGTTGACATTTATGGGTTTTAGTGAAATATCTCAACAACTACGGGAAGAGGTGGCACGACATTTAGTTCACACATTCACTCAGGACGAACTGTAGCGGCTCTAGTGATGCGTTTCATCCAGCGCCATCATTAGGGCAAAATAGTTATTTGACCGAACACCTCCCAAACAAATAAAATTCCCATCATCCTTAGCTGTACTTTGTGTTTAGTGCTAATAAGCAACCTTTGCATGCCGACAACTTAACAGTAAATGTTACCTGCTCAGCATCAGCATGTGGGCACTGTAACTGGGAGCATGTTAGCATGCTGATGTTAGCATTTAGCTAAAAACACCACGTGTATAAAAGCAGTTTCACAGCGCTGCTAGCATCTCTTAGTCTGTTTTAGTTGTTGTTAAATAAATCTTTGTTGTATGTTTAAATTTAAGTGTACAGATTAACTAATGATGGTTTGTTGTCTCACACTGTGTAAACTGGTGAGGAGAGAAACTAAACTCTTTACCAAAACAAATGAACAATGCTGCTTCTGTCGGATGCGTTTGCTAATATGTTAGCCGTAAACAACTTGATAAATTGATGTAGCAGCCGATATGACGTCCTGCTGCTGTGAGGTCCTTATAAAATCCACTTCCTGCCCTCTAGTGGTGAAAATAGCTTAATGCAGCACACTGGTATAAACAGGACTACAGGCTTTACTCTCAGACACAGGACCCATTAGATATTATTCCTACGGCCCCTTCCATACAAACTGTTTGTTTTTAAAAGTTCTCTGGTGTCAATGTGACAAAGCTGTGGAAAATAAATAACTTTATACGTCTTTAACAACAGATGTGATGAGATATAAGATATAAAGTGGAGTGTTTTTGTTTTTCATTGTCTACAGGGAGCCGGTAATGACGCGTTGATGTCACTGATACTAGAAATTAACAAAGACAGACGGGTGAAGAAGTTTGTTTATGTTTATGTTAGTTTTATTGATCTTGGGGGGGGGGGGGGGGGGGGGTGATGACAGAAACTCTGAAGCTCTGCCTGAAGCAGCTGATGACGAGGATGATATGTTTGTGCCATGTGATCAGATATCTGCTCAGACAGTTTAGAAACAACTGATCACAGTAATGACTACTGGGAACTGCCAGTCATTAAGCAATAACAGCAACCGTACCTAAATCTCACACTATATAATATTGCAGCACATTCGCCGCATCGTGATTATCTTATAGACACATTTAAACATTTGAATTAAATGTGTGTCGAAGCTTGTTGGAAAGTGAAGAGAGCAGACGAAGGAAAGTTACTGCAAACAGAACAGACATGAGTTATTATTTCCAGGAAAGCTGGTGACGACTGAAAGGCTCTCTCGGTGCCTTCCGGTTGCACTCCCATAAAATGCTGATGTGGCACCCGTCTGCATTATATTGATTAAGCATCATAGACCTTTATCGATCGGGTGTGTACTGACAACAACTACGATGTGGTTTACAGAAGCACAGGAGCACAGCGACAGCAGGAGGGAAAGAAGCACACCGCAAAGACATTACGAGAATTCAGACCCTTGTTAATGGGGGGAAAAATAAAGTCTCGTCAGTCACACAGCATCGCCGTGAGGAGAGCTGTTTCACCTTGTTCTGCGAGGAAAGGATGACAAGGCACAAAAAGTCATCCAGGGCTCGAGGCAAATAACTTCAAGTACAAGTAAAAATTCATTAGTAACCTCAATGCTTACATGAAGCACTAAAAGACACAAATACTCCTCTTTAAAAACGGTAAAAACGGTGATTCACATGTTCTGCACTGAGTATAAACACCACAACAAACCAGCAAAACACAGTCGCAACACAACAACAACAACCGTCTACTTATTAACAAGTCAATCGCATCTTACCTCGTCCTCATCATCCCCTCTGCTAAAACTCAACCAGTCCGAATCATCACAAGTCTCAGTGTGACTTTACAGACACTCGCTTCACAGCTCTACTGAAGCTGCTCCTCGCTTATCTCCATGAGTCTACGTCTGTTGTTAGCCGTGATAGCCTGTTAGCTTTGAGCTGGGGTGTGTGCGGTGCGCCTCACGTACTGATATGAGAGATGGAGAGCAGAGAGATGAGAGGGAGGGAGGGAGGGAAGGAAGGAAGGAGGTGACGGAGAGGAGAGAAGGATCGCATCACACCCGCTCGAGCATCCGCCGGCCACGAAAAAGTGGATCACCTCTAGCTTCTTAACTTAGACGTGAGTGTGAGCATCACATGTCTACTGCGTTAGGCGGTTTCCTGTATCACACACACAATCAAGGACAAATGCCAGTGTCCTGCTATAACTCTCCTCCCTCTCCTCCTGCCCTCTCCATCCATCTCCCCCCTCCCGTCTCCCTCTCCATGTCCATGCTGCAGTCTTTAACCATAAAAAGGTGCCTCTCTTGCCTTTTATCATCAGAGACTTAAACCACAGAAATAAAAACAACAGACATCTGATTTTACATATTTTTAAACTAACATGCTGTTTATGTAAGTGAAAAGACAATTCTTCATTTGTTTAAATGTTTAACAGATGTTCCGAGGGACATGAGAGACAAAGCCCCTGAGCCATTTTGTACAGAACATTTTTTTGTTTTGTGCCTTAAATATTCATCAGCTGCATAATGGAAATGTTTGTGTGAAGTTACGTTAAGTTTTAATGGCTACTAGTGAATTCAGTCTGTTTTAAAGGAGCCATTTGTAAGTTTTGCTTTTGCTACATAGCTAACATTAGCATTAACAGCTGTTTACTTATCAGTTTTACCAGAAGCTTCAGGCATCGTTGCATTTTAAACACGAGGATATAATACGTCCTCTGAGCAGCTACATCTTCACGCCAGCCTGGACGCTACAGTGACTCGGTATCGGAAAGTGACCAGGGCTAGCTGGTTCGCATGCTAACTTCAGTAGAAGAAAAGAAGTGATAGAGATAGAAGGGAAAAAAAGATGGAGACAGCTCTTGGTGAGTAAATAAATGAAGTTTGACGCTGAACTCACAATGTTTCTTGGTAAGTAAACAGTTGTTGATGCTAACATTAGCTATGTAGCAATAGCAAAACTTACAAATACCTCCTTTGAGTTTTAAAGTTTCCTGAGGGGGAATGAAAAGCTCAAACTAGTAGCACCCTGTTAAACTGAGTTATATTCACCACCATACAGAAACAATACAACCTAGACAAATGTAAAATGTTAAAGCTGCTAAAATAATATTTTTTTTGGCTACTTGGGAGTTTTGAATCCACAACACTGATATATCATCAGTTCATAAAGTTGTTACAGCAAATCTATTAGCAAACAGCTACATTAATTAGCATTAATTTGGAGTCTTGAGTGTGTCCACCTTCTGTCTTGATGGTGCTGGACAGGAAGTGTACAGTGGTGTTAACAGAGCTTTTTGTGCAGGAAAACAGCTGCTGCAGGGAACAACGTTGATGAGAGACTGAGCCAAAATGGTAAAATTGCAGGCTGTAAAATCAAAACAAGGAGTTTAAAGATGTCAAAATACTCTGAGGGCCCGGTGGTAAATCTCTGCGGCTCACTAGACTCAACAGCTTTCACTTCACACTGTGTCACTGGATCTACTGTTGAAATGAAAATATTGATTACTGCAGCTTTAAAGTGTCATGTATATTGATTTAACACATGTTCTCAATCAATTAGTGCGTCCAACAAAAAAGCTTTTCTGTATACACTGACAAAACACTTGCTTTACTGATCTACCTGGTCTTCCACTTTGAAACCTGTTTGTTACTTGTGTTTACACACTCATGATCCTCTATTAGCAAGCAAAACAAAAAGAGGGACGTGCTCTACGTCTACAATGGAGGCAAATAAATAAAATTGCGTACAGCCAATCACCTGTGAACTCTCAGGTTTTTAGCATAAAGAAATTATAATATTTAAATCACAGTCTTCTGACGTTAAAACTGAGCATACACAACAGTTTTATTTGTCAAAGGTTTGCAACTGATGAACTGAACTCCAGCTTCACCACTGTCTGTTGAAATGATTATCAGCAATCAAACAACTCCTGAACGACGACGCCCCTCAGTCAACAATCGCACCGAGATGCTGAAATATTTTCCTTTAAGAATACCGAAACACACTCGGGTGTCAGCTTGGAACTAGTGTTGTCAGTATTTTCAGTATGTGTCAGTAGAGATATGTGGAAGTGAAACTACAGTGCCTGAGCCAGATCTCGAATCAGACCAAACCCGGGCCTTACCTCGGTGTATGCTGTCAAAGCAGATGACACACACGCGAGCCTCCTTCTCCAGGTACTTCAGCTTACACTTCCTGTTGCAGCACACGGCACAGTAAACCTGCCACAGAGGAGAGAGGATGAAAGAGACGTGGACAGTAAATCTTCACAAGGGTACAACAATACACAGTGCATCTAAGCATGTTTATCTATCTAGCTGTTTAAGTAGCTGTGGTCGTGCTGTGAACAATAGCACATCCTACACAGTCCCCTCTAATGCTGCTTTTAATCACTGGCCCTTAAAGGACTGAGCTCCAGCTTTAGGACACACGGCTCAGTGGAGATCTACAGAAGAGCTGGAAAAAGAACTGCTGACTCACGCTCTTTGCTTCCATGAGTCCACCATGCTATATTTGGTCCTGGGATGTAATCTGTTTTATTTAACGGACGATTCATAAGAACTTCCGCTTTAATTTCCAGTGTTTTCGAATTTTTTTATAACACTTTACAATAAGTAGAAAAAAATTAATAATTATGTAAAACAAGCACATAATGGAAAATCATATTTATAAACAACATGAAGGCTCTTAAAAACAACTGCAAATGCTTCATCCAGAGGATTAATCGATTGGTCGATTGACAAAATTAATCAGCAACTATTTTAATAATTGAATTGTTTAATTTCATTAATTTTTCAAGCACAAATGCCAAAAAAGTCTTTAATTACAGCTTCTCAAATACGAGGATTTGCGGGTCTCACATTACTGTCACCTCTCACATATCATAATGGGCATTTTCACTGTTTTCTGATGTTTTAAAGAACAAATTATTAATTGAAAGAAGCCAAAATACCAAAAATACATTGGTTCCAGCTTCTCGAATGTTAATGTTTGGTGATCATCTTATGTCTTCTATGATAACAAACTGGATATCTTTAGTTTTTGGATTGTTTGTCAGAGAAAACAAGCAATATGAGCATGTGCCTTTAGGCTGAAAACTTGTGATGGGCTTTTAAAAATCATCACAAAAACAGAAGAAGGATCACAGATGAACTGAATTCACAGCTGCCCAGAGATTTCAGCGGAAGTGGCTTTCAAAATAATGGATTCAATGAAATGTATATGCCGATTAACATACCTTCCCACAGGCTCGACAGTGATGCCGCCTCTTGGTGAAAGTGAACCTCTGGTAGCAGTTCATACAGTTGGGGGCTTCAGAGTCCGGCACCCAGGCGGGCTGCCTGCTCCCCAGCTCCTCCACTCCCTCTCTCTTCCAGTTCACTGGCCTGGCTCCCTCTGTGGGTGACTCCCCAGGGTAAGGTGGAGGCTCTGAGAGTTCGTCGTACCCCACACTGTAATCCTGGTGCTCCTGAGTGGCGTATATAGGGCTGGAATCCCTGATGTTGGAATGCTCCTCTGTAAGACTTGGGCTTACGGGTGAACTCTCTCCATCCTCTGCTGAACTTGGCCCTTTTGAAAAACCCCCGAGAGCCTGAGGCTGCTCCCCTCCTCCTCTTCCTTCTTCTTCTTCCCCTGCCGGCGGAGATCTTGCAGTTTGGCAGTGTAGCTGTTTCGGTCTTGCACCTCCATAGGAGGGCTGCTGATCGGGGCTACTGCTGTGCTGGGACTGGAAAGTGCTGCTGGTCAGAGAATGGCTGACACCAGAGGAGAGCTGTGGCTCCTCTTGGCAAGGTCCGCAAGAGTCCTGTGATTGTGATGGAGCACCAGGGTTAAAACTTCCTTCCACAGACACAGTCATTGTTCTGTCACTTTCTGGAGAAGCCAGACCCTCCAGCTCTTCCCGTCTACCTCGACCACAGCTTCTCAGTTCCTCTTCCACAAGCCTGTCCTCTAGATCCCCATTTGGTTCAGAGAGACTTTCAGGTTGTGTGCAATCTCCAGAAACGCTGCAGTCAGAGACGCCTCTGCCCTGCTCTGCTTCAGTGTGCGCCTGCAGGAATGCATCTAACTCTTCGTCAGTAACCAGCATCTCGGCCTGGTCGCTCTCAGGCAGATAATTGAACCCAAACTCAGGAGGTTCAACTGGACTGGGTTCTGATCGATCATTGGAGGTCTGGTCCGCAGAAGGGACGGCAGAGGCAGGTTCAAGAGAGACGTGCTGCCCCTCTGGTGACGGCCTGTCCTCTGCGACCTGCTGGGACACAGACACAGGTTCCCTCAAACAGGATCTCTCCTCCCTGCCCTCCAGCGCCGACTGGGAGTCTGCCTCTGTGTTCTCGGACACGTCTGACTCATCACACTGATCTGAAGCTTGTCTCGACTCATCTCCTGTGGTCTTTGGTTTCACCAGAGCTCCACACATGGACACAGCTATGGGCAGGCACGATAAGCCCACTGGCTCACCTGCAGGAGACTCTGCCTCACCTTTATCTGAGGCTTCTTGTGACTCGTCCTCTTTATTAACTGAGGTTGTTGTTGTTGTTGTTGCTTCTTTAATGCTCTCAGCGTCCTCTGGTTCACAGACTTGGTTTGTACAGGCCACCTCCTCACAGTCCCTCTGCTCTCCGTCAGCTGACTCAGTGGTCCTCGGTGACGGTGAATCATCTGTAGACTCACAGCCCCTCTCCACCGCTGCAGGGAGAATGACGTCCAGCAGACTGAGTGATGCAGAGTATCCACCGGCCTGCTCGTGGGAGTCAAGACTCAGCAGCTCGTCTTTCCCTGCAGACGCTTGCTCTTCCTTAGTGTCTCTACAGCCAACGCTTTGGCTTTGACCAACCCCCACTTGCTCCTCCGTGACCACGGGGCTGTCAAAGTCCACAAGCAGCGCCTCCTCCTCCTGCATTTGCTTCTCCACCACGTCCAGCTCGCTGAAAGCGTCATGGCTGTTGGCCCTGACCAGGATGGCCGAGCTCGTGTCATTCACAAGGTCACAGACCGGCTTCAGAGCTCGGTCGGGGCAGGGGGGGGCAGAGCTTTTGGCTGGCCCGCGATCCACAGAGGAGAGAAGGTCCACTCCGGTGAGAGGCTGACCTTTGACCTCTCGGTCATCGGCGTTGCGGTTGTGACTGCCGGAGCGGTCGGGGCAGCTAGTGGCAGAACCATAGTGAAGAGAGTTGAGGTCAGGGAGGCTTGGAGGGACAGTGGACGCCTCTGAGGACAAACACTGAGAGCCCAGGGAGGAGAAGGGGTAAACAGAGGGCTTCAGGAAAACAGACGTGGAATCAAGTTCCTCTGTAAGCAAGAAAAAAACTGATGAGTTTAAAAAATGAGTTAAATTCAGATTCACAAAGATCATAAACTATGATCAAACTATATTTCTGCTTTAACCAGATTTATACAACTTCCAGATTTTTATTTCTTTTTCAACCCACTTTACAAGAATTAGAAAAACGCATAAAGCGTAATTATCTTACTGAGCGGAAACAAATAGACAATTTATGACCGAGTGCTTGTTTGACAAAAAATGACAACTATTATTTATAATAATCGTGCAAGTCAGTTTTTAGATGTCCAGAGTTTACCATTCCCACATTCCCTCATCTGCAAATCCTGCTATCATCTGAATTTGCCCTTGAGGGTCAATAAAGTCTCATCTCTCTGGTTTTTGAATTGTTGGTTGGACAAAACAGAAGATTTGATATTTAACAGATCAGACAAATCAATTACATCGTAAACCAAATAAACGGATTAAACATTAACAAAAATAATCACTGTCATTGGTTGGTTACCTGTATTCAGCTCGAAGTCATCGAGCAGTTTGTCTAGATCACATACAGCTGCCTTGAAGAAGCTGTCCATGCTGGGCTAAAACAAAAGGGCCTTCAATCCCCTTCAATTCCTAGAAAGAAAAAAAAAAAGACATGTTGTAATACTGGGAAAAGAAAGTAAAATGTCAAACACCATGAACTGACAGACTCATATCTTTGCTCTTTAAGGCGGAACTGTAAATATTCTCTTGAAGAGCAAGAATCTAGGTCAGCTGTTGACACATTAACTCACTGTGACTTTCTTGTTTACTCACATGTAGAAAAGCGTAACAGCTCTAAGGGTTAATGCAAACAACAACACAAAGTCAAACATGACAAAATATAGCAAAAGCAAAGCAGCAAATATATATGAATGTGACCACGACAATCATTCAGGCTTAGTTACTGAAGCAGGAGTTTGTGTCAGCAGCTTCGTTTTTCGCCCACATGATCAGAATTCATGATCAGAGCCTGCGGGACATCGACCACGCCTTAACACAGTCTAAATATTTACTATGTCAGTTAAGGAGTAGTTTGAAAATGACACAGAGGTTCATAACACTGACTTAACATAACATAATAAAGCTCATTAAACTCTGTGTTTTCTCTGCAGGTAAACAATGATGTCAGATCACAGGTGGACATGTTTTGTGGTTGTAGAAACTTTTAGAGGAGGTTTATGATGGAGCTGAAATCATTAGTCAACAGAAAAATTAACTATTTTGTCAAAAATACCAAACAGTCTCTGATTCCAGCTTCTCTGATGAGAGGATTTAATACCTTTCTTTGTCATACACTATTGCAAATTGATTATATTTGGGTTTAGGACTTATCGTTGAATAAAACAACAATTAACAGATGTCACCTTTGACTCTGCAAAGCTGCGATGAGCATTTTTTCACTAGATTAAACTAAACAATTATTGCCAGATTAATCGATAATGAAAATAACTGCTGCAAACTTATCTTATGCAAAACAAAATGAGCGTAGAGAAGGGTCCATCACCATTATCCTCACACAGACCAGTTTCACAGTAAACACACCGTGTTGCATCATGTGAGTTTATCCTATCGTCACTCAACACATATGTATTAGTGATTAATGTCAACACTAAATAATTAAGTTTCTTCTGTTTGGTGGGAAAATGGTTTACACTTTGATTATTAACGTTTTTACTTTCAAATGAAACAACTGTTTAATTCTGTATAATCTGCAGCACAATTTTGTTTA
Organism: Seriola aureovittata; assembly: GCF_021018895.1. NCBI lineage: Eukaryota > Metazoa > Chordata > Actinopteri > Carangiformes > Carangidae > Seriola > Seriola aureovittata. The sequence continues at coordinate 22,876,402 of NC_079381.1, read as the reverse complement.
ATTTTCAAAAAAAAGTTGAGGGTTTTTCCACTGAGGCTTGAACATTACCACCTGGGGGCAATGTCATGACTTTCCTTCTCCATGTTGTGCAGGAGACACACTGTCTAATTTCAGATGGCCCGCAGCTCTTTGGCTGAGCAAGCTACAGAAAGCTCAAAACAACTGAGAATCAACTTTGACCAGAGGGAAATATTAACATCTATGTTATGGCACCTCATGACTGGGAGAACAATGTGATACATAAGTCATAGATGTCCTGAACTCAACCTCTGTGCAACAGCACAAGGAAGAAACCTGCACAAGCGACTCACAGTAAGACAGATGTGTGTAATGGTAATGTGGTGTTGTGGCTCATTGGGTCTCGGACAACATGGTGCCTGCAATAACACACAAAGCTCATACGACAACAAACCACACTGTGCTTCAAGTGTGTGGAAGTGCAAACTGATAAAACTATCACTCCCACTAAATTCAGCTTCAACCTCAGTGTCAATAATAAACACAGCAGCACCCCATTATACAGCACTTCTGCATGATACTGATCATCCCACAATAAGAAATGATAAACCAAATTCTCCTCTCTAACTCTGCCTCACTTCTTCTCTCCTAAACTTAAGCTCCATGGATCGAAATAAACTTCAATAAAATCTCAAATATGCCTTTAAAAAAATCAAAACGGATTAATATTACTGGGAATGAAAACAGGTCATTTTCAAAGAAAGCAAATCGATAGCATAGTTAAAAATAACTGATGGCAAACATCAAACACTTTCTAAAAATTAACTGCCTAAAAAAAATCTGATGTCAGAATATTTTTAAAGCATTTTAATCAGATGACTGATCTGCTTTCTTGCAATTAATGTAATTAAAACACCTCCTACAAATGCTTGTTTCTCCAGACAATAATGCATCACTTTGTTCTGTATACCTGCGTAGCAGAAGGAGGAAGTACTGTTGCCTTTACACAGAAATCAGCTGATGTAGACCCCAACAAAAGAGGAAGCAGGCTGTAGTGACTCCACAACACAAAGGACACTAAAGACAGCTATGACTGTAGTCACACCTGCTTTTTCCACAAGTCTGTGTGCTGATGATGTATAGATTCAGCAAATAACTTCAGAAAGCACCCTCCCTGCTTCTCTGCACTGCTGGTTACCATGCAGACTAAATATGGGTGGGAATGAGGAAGTCATCCGGTTAACCATCACAGTAAAATAGGCACATCCATGAATTTGAAGTAAATACAAAATAAGGAAGTACCTCTCTAACTTTATTTATTATCTTTATCTTTATTTATCTTTTAACATTTTTATTTCATTAATTGGTGGCTCCATCCCACCTACCCCTTATACCCCACGCCTACACCTCTTGGCTGCAGATAAGCAGGAAAGTAAAAACAACTGCCTTAGCTTCCCTAGATTTACAACATGTAGCACATAGTAGTTGCCTACTGTTTCTGAATTTACCAGGTCTGAGAGGTCTTCATAACGTCACAGCTTCAACTGAGATTTTCAATCACATACCCTACACACCAAACAATCTTATGTTAAGGTCAGGTAGGATTTGGAAATGTATTTCTAGGAGTGAAGAAGCTGTAAAGCTACTGAGCTAAATTTGGAAAAGAAGACTAAATATGGAGGTGAGGTGTTATGGTAACAGTTTCATCACTCACCACCAGCTCTGCTGTCACATTTATCGAAATGTGTGAACCTATTTAAATACTATGAGGTCACCATACTGAATACCAACTATCAACATACAGTGTAGATGTTTACAACTGCAGTCACAGAACCTGACAGGTCACAGATATCACCGTAACACCCGATAGCAATCATATCAACGCAGAGCTGCGTATCATTAATAAAAATTAACACATTCAAATGCCATTTAAAGAGCGTTTTGCTTAATGTTCACATTTCACAAGAAAACCCACATCACAAAAAGGTAGCTTGGCTGACATTTTTTAGCATGATGGTGAATCGGTGTCCACTCTGTGCCGTTTTAAAACCTTTATTAAATTAGCACACAAGCTAACTAACCTGGATAGCCCAACGGTAAGCTAATGATGCACATGAAACCGTTGACGTTAGCAGGCAACGTTAGCAACTAGCATTTTAACCCTAGCAAAACACTACACACGACAAGCTACTAATGACACTGCCCGTTGTTTGTCACCTTGTATGAACGTGATAAACCTGAAGCAGGTGTAGCTAAACTTAGCCTGTTAGTTATTATTATTGAACGCCGGCTAACCAACCCAGCTAGCTCACTGTGGGTTAACCTGGTTTGTTTCTGATTCTCTTACCAGCACCGTTTTTAATCCATAGCCCCGACGTTGTCTTCAACAATAACGCTCATCTTCCGTTTCAAAACAGGAGCAAACGTGGCCGGTATCGTCGTCTCATTCTCCAAGAATGACAGTTAAAGTTGCCGGGGAAGCTAGCTCTTGGATTAGTTTTACTGGAGACTCAAACGGCCATCTTGAGCTGGGCTGTCGGGGAGGTCACGGGCTGTGCTCAGACCGTTTGTCATGTAATTATTCTGCATATAAAAAAACGGCAGATAGTCAGGATTAAAGTTCAGAAAAGTTATGCTAATTATTCTATTTTTATGTTCATTACCCACTTTATTACCCACTGACTCCTCTTTTGGTGTTTCTCATATTATATTGATAGACATGAATATCCAGTTACAGTTGTTTTCATTCTGAAGTTTCGCCAAAAAGTACATATTTTGTTGGTTTTTGAGGTGAAAAGAAGTAAATAAAACCCCTGCAGAAAGAGGACGTTAAGATTGAGCCTTTTTTCAAATGTAAATGCACTATTACTTTTTATTTTATCAGCATAAATAATAAAACTAAACAGTAATGGAATGTGTAAAAGTCAATACTTATCAAGACTTTTTTATCTTGTGACCCAGTGGACTAAACGACCTAACTGTACATTATAGTTAAAACTATCTCCAGCTCCAGTAGCTACAACAGTAAAAAACTGCAAACATACTGATAAATAATATATCAGTCACATAACTCCTTTTTACTTTCAATTCTTTAAGTACCAGTGCATTTTGCTCATAATACTTATGTTCTTTTACTTAAATAGGATTTTGAATGCATGTGGAGTATTTTTACAATAATAAGTTGTACTTTACTTAAGTAAGTGATCTGAATACTTTTTCCACCATTGGCCTTTTCATTACCCCAGTACCTCTGTGTGTGTGGAAGATAAATATATAAATAAACACAGGTAATAAACACAACATTAGAGGGCAGCAGAGAATAACAGTGTTTGAGTCAGGGCACAAGTTCATCATTGTTATTCTAAGGTACAGTAATTAGTAGATATAACCTATTTTGAAAACTATTATTATAATTATTGTTATTAAACAATTTTTCTGACATTCCATTTTATTTATTTGATCCATGTGAGGGTTTGTGTATGGTAGCTCTTCATATTCCTAATTAATTCAAAGATATCAGTTCATTTCACTGAGTAGAAATCATAGAAACTGACATTTTTTATGCTGTAAGCAGACAAATACAAATGCATTTGAAAAACAAGAGGTTGAATGGTAACAGAGTCTCTTATTTTAAGTTAAACAGGTTTGTTTTTTGTGAACTCTAATTAAATGTAATGGATCTTCTGCTACCGGTGCATATAAACCAACTCAAACCCTTTCCCCTTGTAATTCTGAGTCTGACCATGTCACTCCAGACCGATGGGTGGCGGTAGCGCGCCAGGACGCCGGCTGTCAGCCATTTAAAAACAACATCAAAAGAAGTCGAGGAGAAACGGAAAGAAACAGGAAGAAGAAGAAGACGAGATCGGTTCCACAATGACTTCGACCAGGAGACTAGGCAAGGTAAAAAATCCCAAATTAATCCATTTATTCCACTTTGAGAGGGTTTAAATAACTTGTATCGGCTGTGTGCGTGTAGCTACAGACCCGTGGACCACGAGAAACCGTCCAAGTGTTTGTCGTTCGCGTGTCCGACAAAATGAAAGGATAATGACGTCCGACAGACGGTGACTGAGAGGTAACTAGTTAGTTAGTTTGAGCCGCCGGCGGAGCGTGATTCAGCACTAACACAAAACTGTCAAATACAGCATCAAGTCCTGCAACATGTCTGTGTGTGAAGCGGGAGCTGATTACACTGTGTGTCAGCGGGAAGTGTGTGAGCTTGTGTTACGTGCTGTCACCGTCTGAAGGCAGCAGCTGTATCAAAAACATGGAGACTTTGGGGTTGGGGCGTGACGTTAGACCTCAGCTGGCCGATTTATCTTATAAAAAAAACAACTACTATGGCAACAGTTAGTCAATTAATCGATCGGCAGAAAATTAATTGTTACTTTTTGTCATTTTTGAAGCAAGCAATGTTAAAATATTTTCTGATTTCAGCTTCTCCAATGTGAGGATTTGCTCTTTTACAGTATATTTATTTTCATTATTAATTCAATAATCAGTTGATTTATTTTGCAATAAAGTTTGGGCAGATTACATATTTAATTTATTTATTTTTTATTAAAGTGAAAATAAGTAAATACAAACCCTACAGTCATTAGACATTCAAAAATATTCAAAATGTTAATGCAGTGTTAGTTTCTATTTCACAAAGAAAGAAAAAGTAAACCGGTCCTTCCTGCAGATCACTTATGTTCCACTCACACAGCAGGTTGAAGATCTACCCACATATTGTCAGTGATGCTCAGCTTCAGCTTGTGTTTTCTTGAAGTAGTTCATGTAGTAGTAGTTCATTTTGAAGTGTCTTTGCTTTGGATTGTTGTCCTGTTTTTTAGAAGCCGGCTTTATTTCACTTTCACTTTCTTGAAGTTGCTGATAGTTAATGGAATCCATTCATCCCTTCTGGTAAAACTGACGGGAACTGTGAGTTTACAAACAACAGTGTCATGACTAAAAAATAAAATCCTTCTGATTCATGGTGTAAGAATGTGAATAGTTTATTAAAGCATCATGACAAATAAAACCACACAAGCCACTTTTTGAGGAATTCTTCAAAAACCTCTTTCCTGATTTCACTCCGGTGACTGATTATTAGATAGTTCAACCTTTTTAAACCACTAAAAGATTGTTTAAATGAAGCAATATGAGATGTTTTATAGAGGAAGTGACCTGCTAACAAGTCATGAACATCTGAAATATGACAATGTGTAATGACTTTCAGTAAATGACTTTCAGTGCGGCTGCTCAGCCATCACAGTCTCATACTTACAGTTTCATTTCGTCATAAAAGGATTTGGTTTGTTAGGAATTCCCCTATGTCATAACAAGAGTGAAGTATCTTGTTATCACTTCCTGAATTCCCGTGACAGACCAGTTTTATTATTCAGATGAGTTACTGTGATGTGTTTAATGACAGGAAGTAAAACAGCTTGTACAGATTTTCTACTTCCTGTCGGTAAACAATGTAAAATAGAACTAACTTCATTTTTTCTTCTGTAATTTATGAAACCACAGAAAAATTGCAACGAAAGCTGCAGTCGATGAATCGATTTAATATTTTTCTTACATCACACAAGAAGAACAAAGACAGATGTGATTTCCTGGATAGGAAATAGAATCGCAACTTGAGAAATATTTTGTTGAGTGTTTTTTTTATTCACGTGGTTTTAAGAGTCTAAAAGGATTCTGGAAATATCCTGGTAACAGCAGTGAGTGTTATTTTCCGAAAGTCAAACGCTTACTCGCTCTGTGACTTAACTGTAATGATCATTCATGCTCCAATAGCTTTTAACTGAGGCTGGGATTAGTAGCTCGTGGCGTTGTGACAGATTAAGGGGCGGGTAAAGCCACGTTGACCTGAAACGATTAATCTGTTTGTTGACAGACAAAATAGCTAATTGGCAACTGTTTTGATAATCGTTTATCGTAATCGATGATAAAAGCATAAATGCAAAGATCAATCCTGGGATCTTAAGAATCCATATTGGATCACTCAGATAAATTGGGTTAATTGGAAAATTGTTTTGTCTGGTTGTTTGTTTCGTTTCGTTTTGTTTTCTCCTCCAGCTCTGGTCGCCGTGGATTCTGGGAAATTCTGATGGAAGGAAATGATTCATTGATTAATGAAGGAAATAACCTGTAGATTAATCAATAATGAAAATAATCATTAGTTGCTGCCACATAAGCATCATAGCAGAGCAGTTGTAATAATTAGAGAGTCTTAATGTTGGTAAAGATGTTGTACATGACGTCAACACTTCTACATTATTGAGCAGAAAGTGAAGCATGTAACACAAAGACAACATTGCAGCATTCATGTGAAAACTATAGCAGGAGAATAAATGTGGAGCAGAGTGGATCTGACTCACTGTGGAGAGAGTGATGTAACTGTTTACTGTCTGACTGGATTCACTCCATCAGGGCCACATTACACAGCTCCTGTACGTCTGGAAGCTTCTCACCTGGCAGCACTTATTCCCCCTGCTGCCTGTCTGAAGCGCTAACATTATTGTTCACACGCAGCAGCCACTTTATTAGGTACACCTGTGCAATCTAATGCGGCATCCCGGCCGCGATATCGACCTGTACAAAGATGATAACGTTCAGCTTTTGTCGGCATCGTTAGAAATGTCTAAATTCATTCTGTCTGTTTACATACACAAAGGGAGCAGAATATTAGGAACACCTGAGTGAAATGAAATGAAACACCACACCTGTGACCTTGATGCTAAAAAGTAGAATTAAATCAACACCTCTGTGAAGAAAAGGAATATTATAGGCATCATTAAAGTAGATGTTATGACAGAACAGTTGTACAGGTCAGAGTGCATTCTCCACTGAGGTGTCAGTAATCTCATGATTTGATCACATTTTAAATCCAGTATGTTTTTTGATTTTTTCCAGGAGCTCGATGACATCCGCAAATCTGGGATGAAGCATTTCCGCAACATTCAAGTGGATGAAGCAAACATCTTGACCTGGCAAGGCCTCATTGTTCCTGTGAGTCCCGAACTGCTTCTAAAATAACTTGTTTAAAATCCAAATCCGGAAACCAATGGAAAAATCAAATGCACATTTAAGATCCTAAAAAGTCAATCAGATTGAGTTTTAAATTGACTCATGGATCTAACGTTAGAGCTGCTGTCAATCAAACACAGACACCAACACACCCCACCAGCTGCTATTTCCCCAGACTCTTCTCTTCCTTTTTTAATAATAATAAAGACTGTTTTCTCTCCCCATCTGCAAAGGATTGTGCTCCGTATGACAAAGGAGCGTTTCGGATCGAGATCATCTTCCCCGCCGAGTACCCCTTCAAGCCTCCCAAGATCACCTTCAAGACGAAAATCTACCACCCCAACATTGACGAGAAGGGTCAGGTCTGCCTGCCCATCATCAGTGTGGAGAACTGGAAGCCAGCCACAAGGACCTGCCAAGGTGAGGCGGGGCGGGGGGGGGGGGGGGGGGGGGGGGGGGGGCTTTGCTGCGGTCTGAGCTGTCTGTGCAACTGCTGGTTGTCAAAGAAGCTCATTAATCTTTCCTCTCTGAAAGTTACAATCCTCCAGATTCTCACACGCCAGACGTCGTTTTTGTTATAATTCATTTTCAGTATGCTAACTCTTAGCATGTTAGCTATGCAGTATATTTGTATCCTGTAATTGACTGTTCACTAAACACCCTCTCCTGAGCAGCTTCTGTCAGGGGTTAATCCCAGTTTAGCAAACGTGCAGAGGCCACAGGAAGGATCTCTACACAGAGAGTTCAGAGACTACAGGAGCGGCAGTGTAACATTAGCATGTCCAGCTAGTTAGCTTATTACCTACAGAGGTAACGGGAGATGAAAGGATTCTTCCTTTGAGTCGTGTGTCATACAAAAGGTTTTGAACTGTTCTTGGACAAAAAGAGACACATTATTTATCTCAGGGAAACTGATTTTCTGACAGACCAGTTGATTAATCAAGAAAATAATTGGCAGATTAATCGATTAAGAATACAATACAATATCAGTGTTAGCTCTTTACGGTGCGTTTACCAAACGCATCCGTTAGTCCTTTTTCCTCTTGTACCGTCAAAGAGAAAATACATCAACAAGTATGTAAACTAATGCAGATGTTTTCAGAGAAAACTAACTGCTGGGTGTGGAAAACAGCAGCTTGTTTCTGCTGCTGCCAAGTGACACAAACACCATTTACTGCAGGTTTAAAAATAAATAAAAAATCCTCACTGCTGTTTGTGATAATGTGAAGTTCGCCTAAATCATTGTCTCTCTCCTCCAGTGATCCAGTGTCTCATTGCTCTGGTGAACATCCCTCAGCCCGAGCACCCGCTGAGGGCAGACCTGGCAGAGGAATACACTAAAGACCGCGCAAAATTCATGAAGAACGCCGAGGAGTTTACAAAGAAACACAGTGAAAAGCGACCTGTGGACTGACGACACAACACTGACACTGTTGGCCTCCTTTCTGTTTCCTGTTCAAAGAGCTCACCCTGACTGTCTGTTCTTATCTCTAAACCACACAGAGATGCCCTGTTCTCGCGTACCTGCATTGTTTTAGCACTCTCCAACCACTCCTTAATAGAGGCTCGTGTTTCTGTTTCACTTTGCCAAAAAAAAAAAGAAAAGAAAAAAGAAAAGCAGGACTTTTTTTTTTGGTGAATAGGCAGGCTCTGGTCTCTAGGTGTCACCTTATGGTTTGTTAATGACTTCTTTCTACTGATTTCTTTTTAGAAAAAAATAAGAAAATTGTCAGAGGTGGCATCCTGGAAAGTAAATTGTCCAAAATAATGAAAAGTGCTGTTCTGCTTACTTAAATGTTGAATGTTCTCTCAGATTAATCATTAGCTTATGCAGACCTGTTTACAGATTTTTAAGCTTTGTTTTTCAAAAGTTAAAACTGCTCAGCATCCGATGCTGCTGTTTATATCTGTTGTCTCTTTTATTTAGCTTTTTGTTTCTGTTTTCCCTCCAGATGCACTGTACTCTTTTGTTACTGATGCAGAATTACACACAGTTTATCAGAAATTTATGATGACGTTCATGTGTCCTTTGAAAATGTCTTTGTATTTTGAGATGTTGGGGGAAATAAATCCCTTATAATTAAAATCCTTCCACCTCTGTTGGCCTCCCAGGAAAGTGCATACTGTCAGTGAGCGTTCATTTTCATGCAGGTGGGGAATTGGATGTTTTTGTTTTGATGACCTAACTACTGGATGTCTGGATGTCGGACAGAAGTTCCGCGGCACTTATCGATTTCTTTTGTTCTTAAATTTTGTGACCTTATCTTCTCTTGTTCAAACACACACTGTTCAGAGGAAATGAGACAAACATTTTTGGCTTTAAAATAATTAAAAACGTGCAGGTTTGCTCTTCGTCTGCTCTCTTATTTGATTTTACCCATGCTGATATACAAGACGCTGACATGACCTTTGACCTGCAGGTAAACAACAGCTTTAATCGGCTTCTCTCATCATAAACACGACGACGGTCAACATTTCCTGTTAGCTGATGAATCCTAGCACATCCAGTATAAAGGCAATAAATCCAGCTGCAGGTGGACGACAGAGACTCGTTCAAGAATAAAGATTTGTGACGGATGCTTAAACAAACCTGTGTGGCTGTTGTTTTATTATCTTCACATTACGGGTCCCCTGGAGTCTTTGAATACGCTATAACAAAGAAAAACAAATGAATAAAAGAGCAGAGAAACAGAAATGCAGCTGCTTCCAGACATAAGAGCTCACTGTGAAAATCATGTGAAGCCCCGTCATCGCTCCAGCTGAACAACACCTTCATTCATCCCCTCTGCCGAATATAGTTACACAATAAATACAGTAACACAGGATCATTTAGAAGATACGAGTATGAGAGAGAAGATACAAAATGTAGTAAAAGACTATCAAATGATTAATTATATAGGCTACTTAAATAACATAAATGAGAAATAAAAGTGACAGAGAGGCTGGTAAGACTAATTCTATTTTATGAATTAAATACACATATACTGGTTCCTATTGATAATTAACTGTAATCTAATTTAATTTAAAGAAAATAGAAATAAACTATTTACAAGCAAAATTTAAATTTGGGGAAAATGACATTAACCTCATTATTCTTATTGTGTAATTAAAATGTAAAAAGGAAAATCAGTCACATTATATTTCAGCCTGTATACCTTATTCTTACTGTGCAGTTAAAATGACCTGTAATAATAATAATAATAATAATAATAATAATAATAATAATAATAATAATAGGTTCCTCATTAAATATTAAACATCAGCCATGTTTGATCCACCAACATTTAGACCTACATGTTATAATATAAGATTATGTTATGTCATAGTTTTTTGACATTAGAAGCCTTCTATATATATATATATATATATATATATATATATATATATATATACTTTACACAGTAACAATAAGGTCTGTGTGCTGTAAAATAATGTGGCTTTTCTCCCCTTTTTATTTACACAATAAGAAAAAGTTTCCAGTTCTTACCAAAATACTTGGATTATCATTTATTTCTATAAAAACTTCTTCTAAAATGCTGAATTTTTACTCAAACAAACTAATTTTCTTCCACTTCTTCATCTGAGCACCTGTGAGAACCAGCAGGTGTTTACCTGGTACCTGACTCACACCAGGAGACTATACTGTAAATCTCAGGCTGTATTATAAAGAGTTACCAGGTTTTCACAGACAACACCAGAAACAGATGTTAAACAGATGTACCAGATGTGAAATGAAAGGGTCGGAGTGAAATAAGAGATAAATGAGAAGTAAAGAAAAGTCAAACTGTTCAATACTGTCGGCTTTATTGGAGTCAGGGTTACAGCGAAGACCTTAACTTGAGGTAGAATTTTCCCCTAACAGCAGACCATGTCTAAGTTTAGGCTACACTAAAGATTTGAAATCTTAGTGAGGGAGGTGTGAAGAAGCAGCCTCCTCTGTGGCGGCGGACCGACGTCGTTCTGAGGTTTTCTCCGGGGGCTCGGTTTGGGAGGGAGCGAGCGAGCAGAGAGCTGACCTCCTGCCAACGCTGACGGCATCATGAGTCCAGCTCTTTACTTCCTGAACTGAGTGATGGGAGCCGGGACTTTGATGTCCTGGCCCTTCTCCAGCCTCTTCTCACACTCAATCAGGTAGTTGACTCCGTCGACCAGCAGCTGCACCAGCTCCACCTAAAAACACACACACACCTGAGTTCATTTCTGCAGCAAAGCAAGGCCTCTGATTGGCTCTGAAAGTGGAAATGATGAAATAGAGTTCCTAATTAACATGAACAAATAAACACAACAAAATAAACATTTCTTAAAGCTCCATATTTTCTTCTTCTTCTGTGTTTTATTTGAAGTGTTGATCCATCAGAAGATATAAAAACCATCTCAGTGTAGTTTCACATCTCCTCTCTCAGGCTTCTCTCTGGAGCTCTAGTAACAACAGGTCGGTGAGCCAATCAGAAGAGAGGAGGCTCTGAGCCTCTCTTCTGATTGGCTGACTGTTTTCTGAGTGATCCAATAAAAATAAAGCAGATTTCAGGTAAAAACACTCAGAGAAACCAAATCCTGCAAGGTTTGGATGGTGGGTCCAGGTGGGCGGGGCTTGGGGGTGTGGCTGAGGTGACTGCTTTGTTGTGACATCACAGATCAATAAATCAGTAAAACAAAAGACCTTAGTGACTAAGGTAAGGGAAAAAAAAACTAAAGGTACCAGCTTCCCAAAAGTGCTAACGGGTATCACCGGCGCTAACGGCAGCAAATCAACAGTCTCCATGGAAACAGTAGAATTCTACTGCTGTAAAATCTCTGTCACTGCTGCAGATGCTTTCATGTTTTTTCTTCACTGAGGAAACATTTGAAGAGATTCTGTGCATCACCCTTAAATACTTCCCTCAGCTATGGAGAAATTAAACCTTAAGTGCGATTATTTAAGTAGAAAACTCAAGGTGTTTTGTGTAACAGGCTCCAGTTTCTGAATACAGGCTGTGTGCATTTCTCAGTTGTCTCTGATACTTTCACAGTATTAATATAAAACATAGACCTGATCTATAATCAAACTACACAAGGACATCTACCTTTATACAATATGGGACCTTTAAAGGCAATATGATTGATCGATATTGATTGATCCTCACCTCAGACTTGCCCAGACGGTCGTTGTTGGAAATGTCGAAGGTGTCTCCGGTGGCGGCGGTGTCCACTCCTCCTGTGCCTCTCTTCTGCAGCCGCAGGTTGTCCAGGATCTTGGAGAATCGTGAGTCCTGCAGAGAGTTTTCAGTCATTTGTAACATGGTGCAACAACCGCAGTAAAAAACAAAACAAAAACAACCAACACTGATTTCCAAGAGCAGAAATTCAAAAGTTAATATTGATTCAAATTCACACTAGTTTCATTACAGAATAGTTGTTTGAGCATTTCATCGTCAGGATCTGATGAAAGTTTTGGGCTGAAGTCGAGATTCAAACTTCATTCTTGACCTTGGAAACAGTAGTTGACACCACAGGGTCCATTCAGGAGCTTTTGACTGTATCACATGATCTTCCTCAGATTAAATTTAGAGGATGAGGTTGGTGTAATTTTGATTAAACAAACAGGAGGAGATAGAGCATTTGTTGGGGACTATTTTCAGCAGCGGATTAATCCACATTAGGTGGTCTAGAAGACAGATTGCTCCTGTCAACCTGGTTGCGCTGTAACTGTGTGTGTGTGTGTGTGTGTGTGTGTGTGTGTTACCTTGCTGAGCTTTGGCAGGCGTACATGCACACCCGCCCTGAGGCCGGTGCCCAAGTTGGAGGGACATGTGAGGACGTAGCCCAGACGCTCGTTCCACATGAACTCCCAGCCTCTCTCCTGGATCAGATGCTCCACCTACAGGATATCAAGAAGCTTTAATACGACTCCTCAGTGGTTTGAGCTAAATGCTAATGTCAGATAAAGTATTCAATAAGTTTAAATTTTGACCTGATGATGGCGCGTGGCGGTGGCTGCACGCCAATCACATTAACTATCAAAACGACCTGTTTGTGTTTATTTCCCAGCCTCCACTTCACCTGCTTGAGTCCTCTGCAGAACCTCTCAAACACCCTCTTCATGTTGCCTCCCTTCTCCATGGAGATGACTCTGGTGTGGTCCTCCTCGTTCACCCAGATCAGGAAGGTCTTCTCGTTGTTGTGCCTGAAGAGAAGCAGCTAAATAAAGAGCTCTGCAGGTGAAACACCGCTCTCACCATCAGACATGACTCAGCTGTCACCAAGGACCTGGTGTCAGCAGACACATTGATATTCAAGCTGCTGCTCGTCTGTGTTGAATTCATTTGTGCAACAGTGTTATGACACACACACACACACACACACACACACACACACACACAAAAACACACAAAAACACACAAAAACACACTTCCTGTTGTTGGTTTAGCCGCCTGAAAGTTGTTTTTTTTTCCACCAACATGCGTCAAAAAGCAAAATCTGAATGTTTGTCTCCACAGAACGAGGACGGATATTTATAATGAAATCATGGTGCAGTGGATCAGCATGTGGGAGCTCTGCTGGTGACTGAAGGTGACCGGACCTTTTCCGTCAGCCGCCCTGCTGAGATCAGACAGGACACGTCTTTAATGTCTTTTAAAACTTTATTTTGTCCTAAAGCTTTTCTGAATGTCTGATCTGTTGTTGATGTTTTATTTTCCCACGATACGGACAATCTGTATTTTCATGTAACTTACTTCCGATTTGTGACGTGTTTGTTTTTCTCTTGTTTTTAATTCCTCTTTTCTTTCTCTGAAGCTTTTTGTAACTTTGTTAAGAAAAGTGTTGTATAAATAAAGTTTTTTTTTATTGTTATGTGGCAGTTAGAGTCACACAGCATGCAGGAGAGCTGAGGAGACCCCTACCAGATGCCCCTGGCGTCTGGCCAGTCTCGGGCCATAAAGGCACATGTCAACAACGGAGAGACAGGCTTGTCAAACAAGAAGTGGTCCTGAAGGTGGGAGGGGGGGGGGGGGGGAGAAGAAGAAGACAGAGGTGGGGGGATGTTAAAGAGGAGAAGAAGGAGTTTTCTATCATGTGGTGAAGAAAGTAACAAAGTACATTTCCTCAAGTATAGTACAGTTTAAGGTACTTATACTTTTATTGAGTATTTCCAATTCTTTGTACTTTAAACCTTTTAGAGGAGAAACTCTGAACTTCTTATTTCATTATATTTATTTATCTAAAAACTACAGTCACTTTGATTTAAACACAAACCTCAAGGTGAGATTATGAAATGACATTAGAGGTTAAAGGCCCTGAACACCTCCCCAGTGTTTTCAGTCATGTGGCTGATTATGAGACGGGCTCAGGGTGGAGCTGTGCGCTGCTTCCTCCACCACCGGAAGAAACTACAACCTCCACCCAACTGAGAGGAGACCAGGACTCTACAACAGGAACTGGGTGTGGGGGGGTGGGTGGGGGTGTCAGACATGTTGGCACTGGACTGCACTTCCTTTCCTCAGTGCGCAGCGTCGGCCTTACCAGATCCCCCTGGAGTCGGGCCAGTCTCGGGCCATGAAGGCCGAGGTGAGTAACGGAGACACGGGCTTGTCGAACAGGAAGTGATCCTTATGTGGCGCAGCGTGAAACGGTCAGAGCAGAAAGGTCAGTAGACTGAGAGGATCGGCCTAAAGTCTTTACATGTTCTGAGAGAGGAACTCCGACAGTTTAGTGTCGACAGAAAAAAATATAAATATATATGAATATATTCAAAATGAGTCATGAAATGTGTCGACCTTGTGTAAGAGATCAAGTCCATGAGTCCTTTCAACTTAAATACTAACTTTACATACATCATGTGTTTTAATTTTAGCTGTTAAACTTTGAAAGGTTTCATTTAAAAACAAGGTTGTTCCTTTTTTTTGGGGGGAAATACTGAATGTTTTCACTTCCTCAGGTGTGACACAAAAATTAGGACTTGAGATTTGACTTGGATCACACGCCAAAAATGGCGGGAAGCATTGACCTATGACTTTAACACAGTTCAGGTCAGTTTGATGAGGTTTTTCTTTATTAAGAAAATAAACCAATAAGCTGCTTCATCCACTGAAAGATGCAGCAGTCAGTGTGTTTGTAGCTGACGTCAGTGCAGTAAAGCTTCAATGGAAAATGTTCGATTCCCCGGTTACGTTCCTTTCACACCAGAAGTGAAAGAGGTCAGAGACCGCAGGACATGATTTTCTTGGTTCTGTGTTTTTAGCCGAGATAAAACTCACATCAATGAGCTGCTGCTGCTCCTTGTCCGTCATGTCTCCCAGGCTGTAGTAATGTCCAGCCAGGTCTCCCTTCAGGCCGGCCAGGGCCGTCACCACCACCCGCTCCACCTCGCGGCGCTCGGCCCTCGAACAGGCCGGGGGGAGGCTCAGCCCGCGGATACTGCGGCCGGTTCGGACACGGGAGGAAAGAACGTAATGCTCATCGAACATGGCGTGGCTCAGCTGGAAGGAGGGGAAGGACAGAGATGTTTTACAGGTGAAGGGAGAGTATGGGTGGATGGAGGGATGATGGAGAGGGTGAGGGTGTTAGGGTGTAAACACCTTGGAGGAATCCAGGTCAGTGGGGTGTGTCATGGTTCTGGGGTCGTAGCCGTTGTGCCTGTCTTTGATGACGGGGTCAAAGAGCTCGCCAAACACCTGCAGGGAACAGAGAACAACGTCAGGGCTGTAGGTTTGATGTCACACCGTAACGTCCGTGACCTTTGACCCCTCTCACCTCGTAGCTCTCCTCGTCGCCAGCCACGCAGCCCACTGTCTTGATGAAGGGGTGTCCGGGGTTGTCGACTCCGGTTTGGATGCACTGGTCCAGGGTCCAGTTGTTGGGGGTCACCTTGTCTCTCAGTTTGGCGTAAATGGCCGGAGTCAGAGCCGCGGCCATGCAGTTGTTGTGTTTCCTCAGGTCAGGGAAGTCAGAGCTGCAGGAGAAGAAGAAGCGGGAAGATTTCTTCATAGAGTCGAACGTCTAATGATCCCGCTCACACTGACAACTAGTGGAGACAACGTGGTTCTCCAGATTTACGTCACACACATTAAGACTTGAGATTTGACTTGGATTCAACGGCCTCGAGACTTGACACCTTAAAAACTCTGACTTGACTCAAAGCCAAACATTCAGTTAACAAGCGTTCAGCAGTAAATCAGAGTCTCAAGTCAAACTAATAACGCATTACTATAAAGGCCTTATCACCCAGCGAGCTTCGCATAGCCACATACTTTCCATAAACATATGCTTTATTTTTATCTGTCTTGAATTTCACCAGGTCAAAACTTGATACTTGAATGTTTTGACTTTTGAGTCGAGTCGAGACTCACAGCAGTCGAGTCCATAGCAGGTCAGGTCTTGATTTTTGTGATTTAAAGCTGCATCGATTCATTTAATGGCGCACATACAAGCAAGACTAGAAGCTGTGAAGAGGACTCCGACAAATTACAAAGTTGATATGGCCAACGATTGACAGAAAATTCAACTGGCAACAGTTTTGATGATTGATTACTCGTCTTAGTTTTAAGTATAAACACCAAATAATCACTGGTACCAGCTTTTTAAATGTGAATATTTGCTAGTTTTCATAGTTTCCTGTGACATTAAACTCATAGTTTTGGCTTTTCAACTGTTGGTCAGACGACAAAAACTATTTAAATATGACGATTCAGGGAACAATGATGAGCATTTTCCCACTATTTCCTAACATTTTATAAACTAAACAATCAAACAGTTATTGGAGAAAATAATTGCCAGACCAACTGAAAATAAAAATAATCAGTTTGTAATTCTGTGATAATAAAACGACGTTGCCTGAGGTTTTCTGTGTGTTACCGACAGACAAACAATCGAAGTGTTATGATAAAACACAACTTAAAACTAAAACCACTGAGGTCTTAAAACAAGGTTTTGACACAGGCTTCCTCTACAACACCAGGGCCACAAGATGGAGGACGGGCGCCCGGTCGTAGTTGATATCCTACTTCACTGGTGCAAATTTCTCACAAGTGTGTGCAACCGATCAAGCTATGTAGATGTGAGATGACCTGGAGTGAACCTGGGGATGTTGAAGATCACAGAGAAAGGTTGTGAGTGAGCGGGAGAGAGAGAGAGAGAGAGAGAGAGAGAGAGAGAGTGAGTCAAAGGTAACGCAGCTGAAACCTGAGAGTGGGAGTGATACTGCAGGACGCTGCCAGAGCTCCGCTGTGACCTCTTCATACCGTCAGATATTCACTCAGCGTGTTGAAGATAGCCACACGCTCACACCGACCCTCAGCATGTGTTTTTATGGGACGCTTTCACGTTTAAACTCTTGAATGAGTTCAGAAACACTCACAGTATTTCTACTTGTGTCACAAAACAATGAGTCATTGTTCTGGAATGTGCCAGTGATGTGAAGCACGTAGTCACTTCCTGCGTTGTCCAGGCGGATAATTATAGACTATAATTATAGACTATTCGCTGACTCATCAAGGTCATCCATCCACTGATCTTACAGTGAACCCACGCTCCTGATCTTCACCTGATTCCTCATGAGCCCGTCTTACCTGGGGGGATAAAGCTTCTTCCTGGTCTCAGCAGCCAGGGAGCTGTCGCTCAACAAGAAGCCGGTCGCCATCGTTCCCGCGCCCAAGCTGGCCAACAGCACAGCCTTGTTGCGGCCAGAGATCAGACGTGTGAAAGAGCTCGCCATCTTTCCCGCTCGTTGCGTAACTCTCTGTCGGAAGTAAAAGAGCTGGAGGAAAAAACAAAGAATAACAGAAGAGACAGTTTTATCCAAGCTGCTGAGATTCATAGACGTGTGTTTGAAATATGATACAGAACAACGAACGCTTCACAATCATTGGTCGTACCTAATCTGTCTCGTTCTAGCATTGCCATGGTAACCGTGGCCATGAAACAGCAGCATTTAAAGCAGCAAAACTTCACAGAAAATTTTATTTATTTCAATGGGATCAAGTTTCACATCAAGTTCAATTTATTGGTGAATGCAAATCTGTGCTGTTCACCAATGGCCAGCTGCCCCGACAATGCTAACCTTTGAGGGAACGTAGACCCAGAGAGACTAACAAAGGGGAAAGCTAATGTAGCTTATTAGCTACGTCGTACCGTCCAGTTTTATTTAACCCCTCTGTGGGGGTAAAAACTGCTCCACAAAGGAGGAAAGTTTAATGTGAAGACAGAAGCCGTTGGTACAAACACTTTTTAATAAACTGTGTGAACTTATTCCCCTATTATAACGACAAAACTAGCATGCTAACTGATAGCTGTAGCAAGCAAGCTAGGAGAGCATTTCCCCCGCTTCTTCAATAATAATCCTGATAACAAAATGGCGGCCGGGGGAGGTGCAGACAAAACAGAAAGTTATAGTGACTGGAGATGTTACTACAAGTATCAGAAATGGCTGTTTAAAATACTTTCTACGCACTGATTTGGACCAAATCGAGTCTTCTTCACTGCTCTCAAACTGTAACCCTACACAGGAAGTTGTGCTGTGCAGCCACTCCCAACTGCTGTATTAGAGCAGCAAAGAAGAACTGATTTCTGGTAAATAGCATTATGTTAGCTGTTAGCAAAATGTCAACAGTCAAATTAGATGATAGAAGAAAGAGTCTCCGGCCTTCATGTATCTGTTTAAGATCTACAAAGGGTTGAAACCTGAGGCCATGCAATACAACAACCACATGCACACAGGGTTAGCAATATAATGCTGTTATAAAACCATTAACGCAGTGGTTCAAGTATAAGAAGCCGTATCTTGAAGTAAAAAATGGTATACGAACATCTCTAACAGTAGGTGCGTTTCCATTAACCTGCTTATTGCACAATTTGAAATAGCGAACTAAAAAAACAAGTAATGGAAACACGTGTATTGCAAAATAAATCTCAAATATCGCAAATAAATGTAAACGCTCGCGTGAGGTGGTTTTTCAGACTATTCGACAGAGTAATATTAATAAAGAGTAGAGTAATAAAGGGAGACACTTTTTTTTGCTGGAAATTCATTATCACGTTTAATTGGAACGATGTCGCGAGAGGAGAAGGTTTATTCACATTACATCACTCAATGGAAATGCAGAAGATTCGCATTTGTGTTTTGTGGAGTTTTCTAAAAGCTACGATGGAAACCCGGCTAGTGACGAGCAACTTCCTGACCGGCTCGTTATTCCTGCATCACCAAGGTTACAGGACAAAATTTTACACAAAAAAAGACATGCAGATAAATTTTTGTTGCACCACTTTCTGGTGTGAACAGGCCTTTACTCTGCAGATGCATTAACGCCAACAGCGTCACTGTTACAGCGTATTACTGATTCATGTCATGCGATTGTTGAGGTTGGATTAGATCTTCCTCAAACAACAAATCACATATAAATGTTCAGTTCCTCGGCTCAGGTCTCTGTGAATATACAGCAAGTCAAACCTGCTGCTTCGATGATCCCCCCGCAGGTTTCTGTTCAATACAGTAACGAGATTAGAGAGGGCGGGGGGCGCGGCAGATGCTCTTAGCCTCTTAGCATTATCATAGTCTCCCGCCCACAGAAGGGCAGGTTTCATCTGACAACTCATGCTTCAGTAACGAACAGAAGACATCCGTCTTAAACTCAGGGTGAAAGGACAGGTGGGACACGAGACAGCTCTCACATGCAGGTAGAAATTACAATATGGTTGCCAGTTAAGTCCATTAAAATTAATTTAAAATGCTAAATTCAATGCTTTAATTAGGTTTAATGAATAATGACTGTTGTAATTAGAAGGTCATTTTGTAGCTCGTCCTTCACAGAGTGGGAACAGACCATGAGACTGTGTCTTAATATAGAGGGAGGCTGTGAAGGCATCATTACTCCTGTTAATCCTGGTCAGAGGTGAAACATGGCCGACCAGCATGAACTACACTACACCTACTCTGACCTGATAGCCGAGGAGTAACAGTAATCACATGATTTTCATCTACTACATTTCCCCCCTACTGATTCTTTTTCCATTCACCCTGCAGAGGTTAGAGACTGCAGACTCTTCAGGTCAGTGGTAATATTATTTATAGATCACTGGGGGGCAGTTGTGCTGCCAGGATCCACTGCCAAGACCCCAATCTGTCTCTGGCTCACAACCCAGTGACATTCTGGACTGATCACAAGACCAGACCCTCATGAGGACATGTCAGCTGGGCAGAGGGATGGAAACAGGGACAGAGGAAGGTAAAGAACATGGAATAGCAGAGATAGGGATTTTAAAAAAAAGCCCATTAGGTACAAGAGGATGATTTCTAGATAAATGAGTTAAAGTTTAGACCCTGGCTAAAAGGTGCAACCGTCGTCTGGCTGCAAAGCCTCTGCTGCTAATTGACACGGTGGATCATGTGGTCTTATGGTCAGGATTACACCGAACCCACCACAGACTCAGCCTCCCCTCCCCTGACCGGTGTGACCTTTTAACTCTGAGTGAGTACGTGCAGGACGTAAGACCAGCTTCGTCCTCTTCAAAGGACACACAGACAAGTCTACACCGCCTCAGGTATTAAAACATTCATGTACGTTACATTTACATTTTCATGTAACGCGCCCTGCTTGGAGAAATATTTGACTGCATGAACCTTCTTTAATTTCTAACTCCTCTTTAGACCTTGTTATATTTTGCTCAGCTCCATATAGACTCATCATCACAGGCTTCTAGCTCTGCTCCACCTCTCTCACATTAAACATGTAACTTTTAAACAATGCATTCACTGGTTAACCCCCTCGGATTAACCATATGTCAAAAACATGCAAACAGAAGCATAAAATTGATCAATATAACTTCTATTGTCTTTGACACATGCTCTACAAATGATTTTACAAACACTTTGAGATGTATTTGTAGGAAATGGAAGTTAATGAAAGGTTTCTGCAAGAGAAAAAAAAGAAAAGGTACAGTACCTGTAGAGAAGCTGCTCTGCTCAAAGTCTCTGGTTAAAGAGCTTTTCACTCTCCTCTCACCGGGGGCTCCACCCCCTCATGCGGGATTAAAAACCGGAGGCCAATCATAAATTCAGAAACACACCGTTATAAACCAATAGAGGGCCGCTGACACGAGCTACATCAGTACAGCCCGCTCATGTGGAGCCATGAGAGCAGAGGGTCCGATATCAGCGTCCAGTTTGACCTTGATATTTCAACTGCAGCCACTCACACACTCACACATGATCTCCTCCTACTACTCTGACTCTTACAGTCCTTGACCCTGAGAGCTCTACTCAACCAAACGCAGAAAACTGACCTGAATTACAAACAAAATAAGTTTCCAGGCGACAGAAAAACTCATGAACACACCAGCGTTTGCTCTGGTTTGTGGCTCATGGAGTTACTGAAGTTCAGATGATTCAGATATTATTACAGCTATTTATCAATCAACTATCATTAGGCATCATTAGCCGACTTATTTATTATTAGCTCATCTTCCACCAATAAATCAGCAACCGACTCCATGAGCCTCAAACGTGTGAGTGTGTTCTTAAGTTTTTAGTGTCACTTGGAAGCTTCTTTGTAATTTTGTTCTGTGCAACCAAATGTTTTTCTCTATTTGCTTGTGTTATTTGTATTTGCAGCACTTTTGTATTTGGTTGTATTTTCTGTATTTGATTGTATTTTCTGTATCTGGTTGTATTTTCTGTATTTGATTGTATTTTCTGTATTTGATTGTATTTTTTGTATTTGGTTGTATTTTCTGTATTTGATTGTATTTTCTATATTTGATTGTATTTTCTGTATTTGATTGTATTTTCTGTATCTGGTTGCGTTTTCTGTTTGGTTGTGTTGTCTGAGTTTGCAGCACTTTTCCCGTGTTGTTAAACTGTTGCAGATGTTGTCTTCAGCTTCCATCATCTGTTATAACAACAACTTCCAACTGCCTTATAATTCACGTTTTTGCTTTTATTTTGAAGCCTGGAGTGTGTGAGTCTGTACATTACACAGAGAAATGATGGAAAAATACAACAGCAAACCTTGAATTTCAAAATAATACAGCAATGTAAGAAAGTAAAGGTCTTAAACACTAATGCATTAAAGCGTTAAAAGCTTCCTGACATGAGGAACGGGCCAAAATAAACGAGAAAACCTAATGAAACTCAGCAACAGTCACCTACCAGGATAAGAGTCGTCTGGAGGACAGAGGGGGATCATGCTATATTCAAGCTATAAACAAGTTTAGAGTCTACTGACTTTCTTTATAAATGAATAGTGCAAACATATTACTATTGTACTAATACAAGGTTTAAAATATTTAAAATATGATTAAATGATCACATGGACAATGAACTAATAATAATAATAACAATGATTCATGGAAAAGAAGTTTGACTGTTGGATTTTGTTGCATGTAAGAAACTTTTCAGGCCGATTCTTTAAAAAAAAAAAAAAAAAAAAGAGCAGATATGACGACTTTTCAAAATCAGAAACCTTTGTGTACAAAATGACTGATATTACAAAACTGAAAGGACGTGAAGATTTGAAGCAAACGTGCTTCTGATTGTCAAGATACGTAACAATATCTTCGATCTGTGAAGTCTGTTTTTAGAGCTGGAATGTTTGTAAGATACAAAGATTTTCGCTGTAACATGCAAAAGCGACAACATAAACCTCCGGCGGTGACAGATGAGTAAAGATATAAAAACGTTGAAGTGAATCTGCAGCTCCTGTGACTGTGACCACAGACGAGTCAGTGAGTATTAAGGTAGATTAAATATGTGAACTGTGCTTCCAGTGTCTCTCTACACACGTATGTATCACACAAAAGGCCGGATTACCAACCTGCCGACTCACCCGGGAACCCAGACTCCCCCCCACTCAATGATTATGAGCTAATAATCAGTGCTGTCTGATATTCAGGACAATACAGTGATTTTTCTCCAGATATCATGATATCAAGTCCAGTGTGAAGCATTTTAAAGCAGCAGTACACGGCTGGCAGCCACCAGGGGGCAGCAGAAAACACTGTGAACACAACACTGACACATTATGTGGAAAGATGCCAGTGAGAGCAAAACAGAGATCATGTTCCCGCCTCCTGATCTGTTCGATTATAGGACACGTGAACGGCATAAAAGCTGCACTGATCAATGTGTTAATACATACATCATCACCCGACTCCTCAGTTTCCCTGCAGAACATTTTAGTGTCTTTCAGCTCTTTGTTTTGTTTTTACAGCTGGGGAACATAACGGAAAATGTGGCTGCTAAAGACCCAGATATTTTTCAGTTGTTGGAGACGTTCATCAGGTTCAACACAAATAAAGCTCCAGATAAACTGTATAAGATGATAATGTGTCAGTGTTGTGTTTACACATTGTTCTACTCCTCTTTAACCTGCATGTTTTCTTCATACGTCCTGTGGAGATTCTGTGCTCACATGATGCATCCTTGTAAATTAAAGGGGCCTTGTAAAATCCCAGCATCCAGAAACTGCCCACAATGCACAGAGGGTGGCGGGGGGGGGGGGTTAATCGGCGCCTGGCGGCTCAGTTTTGACCCACAAAGCAGGTTAATGTGGCCATGACGTTACAAATAATACAAAACTCATCTGACGGTGTTTATGTGCAAGACTACAGAGGCAGTTGTTTGGTATTTACAGTGCGATAGCAGCAACTGGTTACCGTCTAGTGTTGAGCAGCTAACACAGGTGTTTCCACAGTCGCGGTTTGTATGGCAAAGATAGTTGTGTATGTTACAGTCCGTTCTGTTTACTACATATATATATATACATCACATATTCATACAACAAGGCACATTTTCTCCTGAGTTTCCGAAGCACAACCACGGCGTGTTTCGTGTAACCACTCCTGCGTTTACTAAGAACGAACCTCCCGTTTCCTTCAGTCACTGTCTGCCTGTTTTTTACACGGTGAAACTTATGATGAAATATCATGTTTGTGTGTGAGGTGAAGGTATAATTATCCAGGTGGTACTCGGGGTTCGATCTTCAGTGACAGCTCGTAGAGGGTGTCTTCATCCATCACTAGTGTCTTATCCAGGAGGAACTGAGTCACCTGAGGACAGGCAGGATGGACAGGGTTAAATCTGCTCACTTCATATTGCAGGAATGATTGAACAGTGAAGACGGTGGATTTATTAGACTCACCTTGGGTTGGTGCTCTATCCTGTAAGGTGCTTGCTGGAACTGACGAATCTCCCGGATGATGTGAGAAATCTGAGAAAGCAGAGGCGACGTGAGTTCAGGACAAACAGACGACTCAAACTTACAAAGACTGAACAAAACGACACGTAAAGAACGTTTTCACCAAGTTACACCTGCTTCTTTTTAGTCTCCGGCTAGTCAACACACCAGCCACTGCTCAGTAACCACCCTCCACACCTCCCGTCTACACTACTCTGGAAGTTTTCAAACGCCAGATTTTATTTTGAAAATCCAGGGTTGTGTTATAGTCCGGATGGGAAAAACTGAGACGTTTGGAAACGACGGTGGCTCCCTGGTTGGGTCTGTTGTGGATGTTAAATTCCCATTTTAACGCTACAACTTGACTGTTTGCAACTGCAAAGTAGAAAAACCTGCAAACTTCAGGTGAGGCTGTTTATCTACCTGTACATCATTAGTCGCCAGTGTCAGGTGTAAATATCAAACATGCATAAAAAACAATTTTTGAAACAATGGATCACAGATTTCATTTCTACAAACGCAGCTTTTTGTTGACATCCATTCATTTTGCAGCTATAGCTTGCAGGCTAATGAAGCTAACGTTAGCTCCACTGAGTTGATTGAAAACTGAAATGTCTGAACGACTTTTTAATGTTCCTGCTCGACTCGTTTTAAAACAAAGATCCCGTAAAATAAACTGGTTAAACATTCGCAGGAATCCAAAGGTTTCTGAGCTTTGATTCAATAATCACTGATCAATCAGTCAGTTCGATCTTCACGAGGATTATAAACAGTGCATCTTTACCATCCTCATCTTGGAGAAGTTAACCAGGCCCTCCTCTGTGAAGTTGGGCGTCCCCTCCTCAATGAAAGCCAGGTCGGTGAGGTACATGCCCAGGTACGGCACACACGGAGGGTTACAGCTACACACACACACACACACACACACACACACACACACACACACACACACACACACACACACACACACACACACACACACACACACACACACACAGGGTAAATATCAGACCTCCTGTAAAGACTGGATCTACACGTGTCCCTCTTTCCTCTGAGGAGGAGCAGTTATTTACTTTTTCAGCGTCTCTCTGAGATTCTTGAACCTTCCCTCTGATGACACCGTCTTCTGCAGCCGGTCCATCAGCGCCTTGGTCTGGAAAACAAACACATTTATAAACTGTCTTGTTGCTCGATTAAACTGCGCTCATAAAGAAGGGACTCCCACCTGTTTGCAGACTTTGGCCCAGGTCTTCTTCAGCCTGTAGATGGCACTGCGGTTGAGCGCGGAGGTGATCTCCAGCACGCCGTTGTAGTTGTTGAGGCAGCGACAGATGTCGGCCACCGCCAGCCACTTCTCTATGGAGCTGGCCCGGGAGCCCACGTCAGTGTGGGTCATGATCTGAGACGCCACCAGGTTACTCATCTGTGGGGAGAACAAATAACTGATGTTTTATTCCAATACTTCACTCTAACTTTCCAGTTTATTAGGTACACCTGCTTAAATTTAGTTTGGGTGGAAACGCTTTTAAAGAGCTTAACGATCTTGTAGCTGCCCCACAGTGACCTGACACAACCACAGATTTCAAAATAAAAGGTTTCAGCCTCACGTCGTTGAAGTGCTGGCTCGTCTTCATGATGAACGGCGTCCTCTCCGTTTTGTCGACCTTCATCCAGCCCTGACCCAGGAACTCCCTGCAGGACAGGAAACACACGTTCTTCACTTTCTTTAACTCGAGTAACTTCAGTTCAAACAGTTTGATTCTTTTATGTGTTTAATAAAACAACGGAAAGGCTTCAGTTACTGAATCAGTCTTTATTGAAAACTTTCCTCCTCGGACTCTGTATGTTGAATCGTTTACTTGTCTGTAGTTTTACATTCATAAAAAAAATGACATTATAGTGTTTTACAAGCCACTTATTTTAAGTGTTGCATGTTCATCTTAAATGCTGTGATTGCTGTTTATTTCCTATCAGATCTGCTTTGCTTTTGTGCTGCTGTGTCAAATTTGAATTTCTTCCACAGGGGATCAATAAAGGTTCATCTCATCTCATCTCATCTCATCTTATCTCATGGTAAACTGCACTACCAGTTAATCTGGTTTATTACCAGTATGTGTTACTTGTTGTATCTGATGTTTTTGTTGGGTATTTTATTCAGGTATTATTTTATTTGATTTGATTTTATCTGATGCAATCTTCAAATGTATTAATCCTGGTTCAACTCTGTAAATCTCTTTGCAGCAGCTGAATAAATAAAGTTTATTATTATCATTATAAATCAAAGTGTATCAGTTGAATACAGTATTTATTTTCCCGATGATTAAAACCAGATTACACAGATCTCTCTGGGAAACTTTCCTGAAGACGATTAAGAAATCACAGACGTGTGAAATAACTGTTCACATCTCCGAGCTGCGTGTGTGTGTGTGTGTGTGTGTGTGTTTTGTCTCGTTTTTAAAACAACCCTGGGGTCATGTGACTTCAGTCAGCTGTGACGCACTCACTCGTAGGGGATGCTCCTGAACACGATGTGATCCAGCAGTGTGATCTGTTCGGCCAGTTCCATCGCCGACAGAGACTCAAAACACTCTGCTTTAGGACTCTCCGCCTGGAAACACACACACACACACACACACACACACACACACACACACACACACACACACACACACACACACACACACACACACACACAGTGTACAGTTTGTATTCTACTGTGTAGAGAGGGAGAGCTGATTCAGAGACCTAAGCACCACACCGACACTAACACTGATAATCCACCTCTACCTGAACACACACTAACTACAACCAGAGCTTCTCCTCAGAACAACGACGACGTGACTCTTACCACGATGAAGTGGAGCAGGGGGCAGCTCGTCTGTTCCACAACCAGGAGACAAGTTATTTCAACAGCTGCTCAGAGCTTTATCTAATGACATGCCTGCTGTTAGTTACTGTGTGTAACAACAGGTGAGATACTGTGTAACAACAGGTGAGATACTGTGTAACAGCAGGTGAGATACTGTGTGTAACAACAGGTGAGATACTGTGTAACAACAGGTGAGATACTGTGTGTAACAGCAGGTGAGATACTGTGTAACAACAGGTGAGATACTGTGTGTAACAACAGGTGAGATACTGTGTGTAACAGCAGGTGAGATACTGTGTGTAACAACAGGTGAGATACTGTGTGTAACAACAGGTGAGATACTGTGTAACAGCAGGTGAGATACTGTGTAACAACAGGTGAGATACTGTGTAACAGCAGGTGAGATACTGTGTGTAACAACAGGTGAGTTACTGTGTGTAACAGCAGGTGAGATACTGTGTAACAACAGGTGAGATACTGTGTGTAACAGCAGGTGAGATACTGTGTGTAACAACAGGTGAGTTACTGTGTGTAACAGCAGGTGAGATACTGTGTGTAACAACAGGTGAGATACTGTGTAACAACAGGTGAGATACTGTGTAACAACAGGTGAGATACTGTGTAACAACAGGTGAGATACTGTGTAACAACAGGTGAGATACTGTGTAACAGCAGGTGAGATACTGTGTAACAGCAGGTGAGATACTGTGTGTAACAACAGGTGAGATACTGTGTAACAGCAGGTGAGATACTGTGTAACAACAGGTGAGATACTGTGTGACAGCAGGTGAGATACTGTGTAACAACAGGTGAGATACTGTGTGTAACAACAGGTGAGATACTGTGTGTAACAACAGGTGAGATACTGTGTAACAACAGGTGAGATACTGTGTAACAGCAGGTGAGATACTGTGTGACAGCAGGTGAGATACTGTGTGTAACAGCAGGTGAGATACTGTGTAACAACAGGTGAGATACTGTGTAACAACAGGTGAGATACTGTGTAACAGCAGGTGAGATACTGTGTAACAACAGGTGAGATACTGTGTAACAACAGGTGAGATACTGTGTAACAACAGGTGAGATACTGTGTAACAGCAGGTGAGATACTGTGTGACAGCAGGTGAGATACTGTGTGTAACAGCAGGTGAGATACTGTGTAACAGCAGGTGAGATACTGTGTAACAACAGGTGAGATACTGTGTAACAGCAGGTGAGATACTGTGTAACAACAGGTGAGATACTGTGTAAAACAGGTGAGATACTGTGTAACAGCAGGTGAGATACTGTGTAACAGCCGGTGAGATACTGTGTAACAGCAGGTGAGATACTGTGTAACAGCAGGTGAGATACTGTGTGTAACAGCAGGTGAGATACTGTGTAACAACAGGTGAGATACTGTGTAACAGCAGGTGAGATACTGTGTGTAACAACAGGTGAGATACTGTGTGTAACAGCAGGTGAGATACTGTGTAACAGCAGGTGAGATACTGTGTGTAACAGCAGGTGAGATACTGTGTAACAGCAGGTGAGATACTGTGTAACAGCAGGTGAGATACTGTGTGTAACAACAGGTGAGATACTGTGTGTAACAGCAGGTGAGATACTGTGTAACAGCAGGTGAGATACTGACCATCTGCAGGATGTCCTCTATCTTCAGCTGAGCGTCGTCCTGTTCATCTTGAGAAAGGGCACTGAGGAGAAAAACACTGTTACAGCAACAGTCCACAGCAGTGTGTGTGTGTGTGTGTGTGTGTGTGTGTGTGTGTGTGTGTGTGTGTGTGTGTATGTGTGTATGTGTATGTGTGTGTGTGTGTGTGTGTGTGTGTGTGGCCATGAATCTTATGTATTATGTAATATCAATGTTTATTATTATTAAAAATTCGAATATATCTGATTTATCAATTTGATTAACACATAATTTTAATGAACATTAAGTTATTTGTGGCTGAGAAATGTGATCAGGACATTTCAGAGGAAAGATAAACTTTACTCTCTGGTGGAGAAACTTTTCAAAACATCTCTGGTTTCTGTTTTTGTCATTTATCAACCGACACGTATGAAAGTGACATTTATCATGAACTCAAACTGAATTTATAAATGTTAATGCAGTGGATGGATGGATGAATGGATGGATGAACAGATGGATGGATGAATAGATTGATTGATGGATAGATGAACAGATGGATGGATGAACAGATGTGTACCTTAATATATTAGTCGTTGCTTTCCTCTCTTGCGGCAGCAGGTCTGGATCTCGCAGCACCTCGTCCAACAGACCGATCACTCCCGTCTTCAGGTCACTGTTCATGTCAAAGTCCTGAAGAAAAACAGATTAATACACATTAACACACTGAGCTACAGTGACAGACTGACGCAGGTCCAGGTCTGTGGCGCCCTCTAGAGGACATTTACAGGTGTGTACACACCAGCTCCTCCTGTGGCTTCACACACCTCGACACTGACATGTGCACAATTAATAACTGAACAACCAGCTGTTTAAGTATTAATGACATTTACTTTTCCTTGACTTTCCACAGTCCTGTGTTCGTTTCATCACCACACAGGTTTTCACAGGTGTTTAACTCTTCAGCTCTCATCACTGATCCCTGTTCATCAATACGAGCAGGTGATTAACTGTTCACTTTTCAGGTGACGAACGACCACGGGCAAAAATAACTTCTTATGTAACGTTAAATGAAAACGATCGTCCTTTCAGCAGCTTCCCCAGGGAGGAGGTCGACCTTTCTGCAGCGTCCTGGTGGGGGGGGGGGCACCTCCACCAGGGACCAGAGACACACACACACACACGACATCACTCTGACACCTGACCACACACGCCTGTGGACTCACCTGGGAGTGTTTGGAGACCCAGTGTCGCAGCACGTTGAGGACTCTGTTGGTCGCAGCTCTGCGGATGATGAACTCTTTGTCACAGGTTTTTTCCGAGTTACTGAAACCTGGGAGGAAAAAAATGTAAAGATTAGAAAACACCTTCCCACACAGCACCTCCCTCCCTCCCGGCTTTGTGTCTTTTGACCTTCATGGCTTGCTGTGCTCACCCTGGGAGCTGCTGTGCCCGGCAGCGGCGGTGGCGATGGCGAAGGCTGAGGCCGGTGACATCGTACAGCGAGAGTTCTCACCTGATGTGACTGCGAGGAACGAGAGACATTAAAAACAGAGAAGCAGCAGCAGCACGTGCCTGCACTGTGTGTGTGTGTGTGTGTGTGTTACCTCCTGACTGTCGGTAGCGGAGATGCCGCGGCGTCGATGGCGAGCGACAGGGCGACATGTCGCTCGGCTCGCTACTGGCAGGTGATTCAGGGAGGAACTTGTCCAGAGACACTGACTCTAAAACAGCTGTTAGAGAAACAGTGCAACATCTGTATTCATCAGAATTATACACCATGGATACACACACACACACACACACACACACACACACACACACACACACACACACACACACACACACGATGTAACAAGACAATCAATCAATTTTATAACCAACACAGAAGGGGTTTCTGCTTTGTGGACGGCCGCTTTACCCAACATGCAGTGCGTCTGCTTTGTGTTGGTGTCTTTTTTTCTCAGGAAGGTTCAAACTGAGAGAAACGAGCTGAAGCGTCTGATCACGATCGGAGCCGAGGGGGAGGAGCTTCAGCGCCTCCTACCTGACCTCCTCCAGCAGAGGAAACACCGCAGCTTCCTTTACGAAAAGAAAAAGAGAAAATAGCGTCCCACAATCCCTTGCTGCAGCAACATTTAAAGCGACGCACCGTCGTAGTTTCGCCTCAGCAGAAACATCAGAGCAGCTGTTTTATGTTTGTGACTCAATCAAGAACTGATGGAAATCCCAGATCCATAAATATAGATTCACTCTCTTTAAATCCAGTCAGGAGTCATGAGGAACAAAAACATCATCATCATCAGAACTAAATACTAGAGTCTACACATAAATGTTGTTTCATTAAATCCTCTCCCGTCGTGTAAAGACCCAACAGCAGGAAACTACAAACTTATGTCTGAATATAATTTATTCCGATCTCTTGCTTCTATTTAATTATCAGGAAATAATCAACAGCGTGACGTTCAAACCTCTGCAGTTTGTTGTCAGAGATTTTCTGACCTCGTGCTCCGCTGCTGTTTTCACAGCGAACAGACTCTCAGCTGAAGCCGGATGGTGAATCTGAGAGCACCGTTATTCCTCCGTCGGGTCACGGTGACCCGGTTCTGTGTGTGTTTGGGCCGAGCGACGCGTCGGACTCAAGTACAGAGATAAAACAATGATGCAGCAGCAGTTTGAGTCACTGACGTTCAGAAGACAGACGAGATATTTAACCCTGTTTTTAAACCACAACTTCATCACACAACATCAGAGTGTGTGTGTGTGTGTGTGTGTGTGTGTGTGTGCTGATGTTCATACGGGACTGACAGAGTGTGATTCACATGCGTCTGTGCTCCAGCTACGTACCCCTGCGGATGCTTCGCCTCAGCTTCCCACAGAAGGCGTCGATGCGCGGCAGCTCGCCGCTGACGTCCTCCGCTGCAGCTGGGCTCAGCTCCGGGGAGCTGGGACCGCGGCTGAGGTCCAGCGGGGCCTTGGTGGAGATGGGGGGCGGCGAGGAAACCCCAGAGGCCTGGGGGAGGCTGGGAGAGCGCGTGGCGGTGGGCGGAGGGGAGGAAAAGCCGGAGGGCGGCCTGGTCGAGCCGGGGGGAGGAGAGGGGATGGAGGGGCTGTGGCTGGAGGTGGGGGAGTTGGCCGCAGAGGAGGAGGGGGTGGTGGACAGGTCCAAGGCTCCTGCTTTCGCACTGATCGGGGAACTGAGGGAGAGCTTGCGGCAGTGGACGGGGGAGGAGGTGCGGGGGGGGATGGAGAGGGGAGGGGGAGAGGAGAACTTGCGGCAGAGTCTCGGGGATTTGTTGTTCAAGGGATCCGTCGCCCACGCGCCCTG
This sequence comes from Seriola aureovittata, assembly GCF_021018895.1. Classification (NCBI taxonomy): domain Eukaryota; kingdom Metazoa; phylum Chordata; class Actinopteri; order Carangiformes; family Carangidae; genus Seriola; species Seriola aureovittata. The sequence goes on along the minus strand of NC_079381.1, from coordinate 22,844,456 downwards.
GTTGGTGGCGAAGAAGAGCTCCAGGGACCTGAGGAGGAGGAGTAGAAGAAGACGAGGAAGCAGAAGCAGCAGAAGAAGGAGAAGAAGAATCAGAAGCAGAAGAAGAAGAAGAAGCAGAAGAAGAAGAAGAAGAAGCAGAAGAAGAAGAAGAAGAAGAAGAAGCAGAAGCAGAAGAAGAAGAAGAAGAAAAAGAAGAAGCCGAAGAAGAAAAAGAAGAAGAAGAGGAAGAAGAAGAAGAAGCAGAGGAAGAAGCAGAGGAAGAAGAAGAGTTAATCCACAGCTCAGGCTCTGACACATGTTGGAGAATCAGGTCCTGCTGATGGTTTTTACTTGGACTGGTCCAGAGCCAGCTGAGTGATCTTCAGACTGTAGTCAGGACACAGGGACATGATGGACAGACGGTCACATGAATGTTGCTCGATCCTGGGACAGTGAGAGGAAGAGGAGGAGGAGGAGGAGGAGGAGGAGGAGGAGGAGTGTTGCAGATGAAGAGGAGGAGAAAATGTAGAAATGAAAAGATGGAGTGAATGATACGACGTATGAGAGGAAGGAGGAGGGACGACGAGGACGACTGTGGCGCGTACCTGACGGGGATGGAGGTGAACGGCTTCTTGTAGATGTCGGCCAGCTTGTCGATGACCACGGCGGCGGTGGTGAAGATCCTGTAGGTGTGGAGGAAGGTGTTGAGGAAGTCAATGGAGAGGAAGCGCAGGTCCGTCAGTCGCTCCAGCAGACGCTCCACGCTGGCGTATCGGATCTGTGGCACCTTGCAGGAGTTGAGCGTCTTGCTGAAGCAGATGTCGACGTCATCTTTGTGCAGCCGGGCGTCCGACCTCCAGGAGGGAAACACCACGAGTTGGTTTATTGTTGTTGACAAATCACATGAAAAGACCGAATCACTTCCTCCTTTAAAAACACGTCACAAAATCTATAGTTTGATTTAAAAAAACGCTGCTCACTGTGGTTTTTATCAAATGTTTGTTGGGGACTATTTTCAGCGGCGGATTGATCCACGTTTGCCTCTGTATTTGTTGCAGCAGGACGGTGTGTGTGTGTGTGTGTGTGTGTGTTCAGGGTGTTTTTAATCATTTGTTGGAGCTCTGTGGTCCAGAGCAATAAGACACACCAGACTTTAATACACAGACTGTGGATTTATTGTTTTTCGTCTTTTCATGGAATAAAAAATAATAAAATAATAAATAAATTCTTGTAGCGTCACAGGGACAGAAACAAAAAGATTCCAGTAAATAAAAGATAAATCAATATATAAATATGTATTTAACATCAATAATGCAGGTTATTCTGCAGCGAACGCAACTTCAATTAATGTTCATTATAGCACATATTTTATAGGCTGCATTTTTATTTTTTATTACAAATATAAATGTATTTTTGTTGAATATTTGTTTCTTATTTTACAGTTCAGTGATGTTTCCTGTCAGAAATGTTTGATTGTGTTTTATAATAAAAACTCATTATCAAAGTTTTTAAATTCTAAAATTCATTTCAGTATGGATTTGGGTTCAGTTACTGATTACTGCAGAAGTATTGATTGGTTTCTAAGTGATCACTGACACATGGTGAAATGCATGTTGGGTAAAGATGCCATCCATACACACTATATTTTAATTGTATGATTCGAGATAGATAAAGATGCAGTTTGAAATCCTCCTTTTCTATATATTGATAAAAATATAACATATAATATAAATATAATATAAATATAATGTAAGATTATGAGAAATCCTCTTTTCTTACTTGATCATGTGCGGCACAGAAACTTTGGAGTTCTCCTCGAACACGCTGGTCATCAGGCCGTTACACCGGATGTTATCGATGCACTGAGACACAGACACATGAGACTTCAGTCCCTTCTCTTTAATCCCACAGTTTAAATCCATCTTCACCCTGAGCCTCGGATCCAGCAGCTGTAACACAACCGCAGTCTCACCTGGCTGATGTCGCTGGTCCACGCTGCCTTCTCCTGGCGGGAGGGAGCCAAGAGGACGACGGAGAAGGACTGACCGTCAGGAGGCTCCACCACGATTTTAAACTCCAGGTGGTTGAAGCCTTGACCCGCGGCGTTGTCTACGAACACAAACACAGGTAAACTACCACAGAGCGCAGGTAAACTGAGACCGGACGTGACTCAGTGTAAAGACACTCACAGTCCTCGTCGCTGGCGTCCAGCTCTTCGATCAGCGTGCACTCGATCAGAGACAGCGTCCCTCCTTGCTGTTGGGGATGAAAGATAAAGAACAGGTGAGATTTAACACCTGAGAGGACGAGGTCACTGTTTTAAATTATGTTCTTAAGTCACCAGATTCTCATTCTGTAGAAACTCAAACCAGGAAGTGTTTTCGTATTTATGCTTGAAAAGGACTTTAATGATTGATCGTTATCATTTTCTGTCAGTTGACTGATCGATTAATCGACTAATCACTGAAACTCACTGAGAAGTCGCTTCAACTTTCTATTGTTTGATGACTTCTTTACCCAACATGCATTGCTCTATGTGCAGAGGTCAGGAGAGGCAAACCAGGCAAATGCTCGGGGCCCCTGATGATGATGTGCAGGAGCTAGCATCTACTGTGTGTCCGCAAGTGAGGCGTTTAGGGGACATCTGTAAATTACAATGTAATAGTTTCAGTGTCAGTGATCACTTAGAAACCGATCAATACTTCTGCAAAAATCAGTAACTGAACCCAAACTATACAGAGATACTGAAATTAATATTTTAGAGTTTAAAATTTTGTTTTTCTGACAGCAAACGTCACTGGACTAACTATTAAAACATACAAATATTCAACATCAATATATCATATTTGTGATATGAAATAAATAAAAATGCAGCCTATAAAATCCGAACCATAACAAACATTAATTGAAGTAATGTGCTGTAGGAAAACCTGTATTATTAACATTAAATACATCTTTATATATTCATTTCCATGAACTGTCTATAAATCAATTAACAATTATGTAAATTAATCTTAAATGATGAAGAAGAGTCGTGAACATCTGCGGACAGGTGAGGCCGACCTTGAGCAGGTGAAGCTTCCCTCCAGATGTTCTGGTACAGATGAGGAAGTGCTTGGTGAACAGGAAGCACTGCCTCTCCCCCTCCTTCCTCAGAGAGAGGGAGCCCAGGCGGACCTTACTGAGCACGCCCCGCTCGCTGCTGGACGGCAGCTGGATGAGAGAGCCTGGCCCCCGCAGAGAGAGAGAGTGAGAGAGAGAGAGAGAGAGAGAGAAGTGATGGAGGTCAGGGACAAAGTGATGTGTTGTGGAGGAGGAGGAGGAGGAGGAGGAGTCTCACCTTGTCTGACGAAGGTCTGGCTGGTGTCTAACAGGATGTCACATCCCTCTACGATCATCCTCTCTATGGCCAGATTCTTCCTGATGTTCTCTGTGTCGCTCACTTCATCATGCATCATCCTGACAACACGACCAATCATCATCATCATCATCATCATCATCATCATCATCATCATCATCATCACCACTGTCACCGTCCATCCCGTCATATATCTGTGACATGTGCTCACACTCACTTGGACAGCTCCTCCAGTTTGGATTTGGCGAACTCCAGACTTTTGCGCTCCACATGTTCGTGAGGTGTGTGAGCCAGCAGCTCGTGGAGGGTGATGATGTAACGTGGGATCTGAGACGCAGACAAAACACATTGTCACACACACACACACACACACACACACACACACACACACACACACACACACACGCACATATATATTACACACAGATTAGCAGGAAACGTGTCTAAATATATTTCATGAATAAGATTGTGATGATGTTCTTTCAAGATGTGGAGTACCTCAGGGCAGTTGTTTCGGACCATTTTTTTATTTCATTTTCACAATTAACTGATAATTTCTTTAAATTTTACTTTACATTGGTGGAAAGTGAGTATTATTAGTATTATTTATTTACTCAAGTACTGTAGTTTGGTACTTTTTAAGCAGCTTGTACTCCACTGTTGCAGAAGGTGAATAACACCTGAATTATAATAAACACATCCCTCCATAAGAAGAGGAAAACAAAAGGAATTTACTGAGAAACTAAGTGCAGTGCGTTCTACCTGGAACATGGGGTACGTGAGGAACGTCTCCAGCATCCGGCCTTCACACGCCGCGTTGGACTCGTACTGTTTGAGCAGCTTGTCGAAGTCTCTGTTCTGCTTGCAGTTGGCCAGGACCTGCAGACTGTACTGGTGGTTACGCACAAACTCCTGGTAGATGTTCAGCATGGGCAGGAGGATGTCGAACAGGTCGGCTGGGGGGCGGAACAGAAAACACGACACAGTTTTTAATCACAAATCCATCACAGTAAGAACTTTGTCTGTTATTGTTGTATTTAATTGTGCATGTGCCTCGATTATGGGAATATTCTCACATGTGAAAGTGTCTCACACACACCTGGTAAACAGGTGAGTAGGTGGAAGAAATTATGCAAAATAAAAAGTCAAAATCATCGAACATCGATGCAGGTGCTGACGAGACTTTTTCTGTGTCGTGTAAAATCAGAAAAATCACATTTACCTAAAAGTGAACACGTCACATGTTTCACAGTGATATTATAAATAAAATATAATTTTCACATGTGCAGGAAACGTGTGATAAACATGTGAAATGTGCTTTTTCAAATAGTTTTTACTGCTGATATCAATCTAAAATTTTGCAGTAACATGATACACATGCAAATTGTAATTAAATGGACTAAAACATGTCACTACCTCCCTTTCCCACATTTTACATTTTACTCAATCTTGATGCAAATTATTTAGATATTTTTGTTTTTATTTATTCAAATTTGTCTTTATTGCTTTTAAATGCATCTTAATGTTCTCTTTTTAATGTATTTCCATGCTTCTGTAAAGCACTTTGAATTGCCTCGAGTCTGAATGGTGCTATAAAAAAAAATAAAAAAATAAAAAAAATAAAATTAAATAAAATTAAAATTAGAATAAAAAAAAATAAAAATAAAAATTTTAAATTAAAAAATTAAATTAAATTAAAAAATAAATAAAAATAAAAATAAATAAATAAAATAATAAATAAAAATAAAAATAAAAATAAAAATATGAATATAAATAAATATAAATATAAATGTGATCTGTAAGCACTCACCCAGGACCAGTGTGGGCCAGTTGGCGATCCGGGCCTTCAGACCCTGGTGGAAGATCTCGTGCAGGAACATGATGGTCTCGCTAAATAGGAAGAACTGGTTTTAAATCACTCTGAACATGATGAAATATTTTCAAAATAAAAGTGAAAAGCCCACTGCACCTGTTGAGGAAGATGCTGCTGACGTCGTCGTGGCTGATGGGAGGTTTCTTGGAACTGGCGGCCATGCGCAGCGGCCTGAGGAAGCAGTTGACCAGGATGGACAGCTGGTGGACGTACTCGGTCTCCGCCTCCACCATGTTGAAGACGATCTGGTTCCTCTTCCTCATGCTCTCGGCGTGGGGGGAACAGATGTAGTCCTGCACAATGATCTTCCACTTCCTTCGGCACAGCCAGCCGCGCATGAAACTTTGCACCTGCACAGCCACAGAGAAACTTCTCGTCTCTCACTGTTTTTTTTTTATTTGGTTTCTCTTCTTCTTATTATTTTTTACGTGATATCAATAACTGACCTTTTTGATCTTCTTAATATCGGGGTCTTCCTCCTCTTGGTTGTTCTGGTGAGGCTGCATCCTTTCCTTGGCTTTGTTCAGCACCACAATCTGGCATAACAACAGTCTCCATGTGAACACACATCAGCACAGAGTGAAGTAAAATATTCATGACATCACTTTAGAGGCTGAAAACAACAAATATCTCATCGCATGATAAGGAAGTAAGAGTCGTGGAGTGGCTGGAGCCCCGCTGCGCTTTCATTTAAGACAAACACGGGCTCTAAACTCCAGTGTTTTCCCATCATGCCAGATGTCATTTGCATGCTTTGATCCGCTGAGTGTCTGTGCACATGCAGTAGGTGGATTTATGTATGCATGCGCACGCAGATGTGGACGCACTCATGCATACCTCGGCTTTCAGCCTCTCAATCTCAGTGTCCTGGTCCTCCAGCTGAGTGCGAAGCTGATTGGCCGCGATCTTCTCGGTCTCCATGATCTGGACCAGGTGGATGTACTTCTGCATCAGGATCTCACGCTCGATGATGATGTCAGAGTAACTAAAGGCAGCATGGGAGAGAGACAGGCACGGCGGCTGAAGACATGTGGGCGAGGGATGTGATTTAACGTGCACACTGAACTTCATCTGACAGTTCACGTTAGATACGAACTGAAAGGCAAACAACCTCACATGACGCGGACGTACAGGAACGTGTGGCGGTGCAAAAACAAACAGGCGGTTTGAGGTGCATCATCTTTTTTTTCACTGAATCTGAAGATAAAAATAGGAAAGAGCCCGAGAGGGGAGAGAGCCGAGAGTAACAGAGGTCGAGTGGCGAGATCAAGTCTGTGATGTAATCAGTGTAGCAATACAGCACCAGTGTGACCTAAATGTGAACCGCTGCGAGCAGAACACGTCCACATACACACACACACACACACACACACACACACACACACACACACACACACACACACACACACACACACACAAACACAGCAGTTGTGTCAAATGTGCAAAAGCAGAAAGTAGAGGAGTTATTTTTTTAACAACCAGCTTAAATTTCAGAATAAAAGCACAAAATTGCTGTTTGTTATGTGGGAAACTTAAAGAGCTTAATGCATGAAAAGCAACTGGGGTGTATTAACAGAGATGAAATTAACAACTAGTCAGATCCTTTGCTGAAGTAAAAGCACAATTATTACAATGTGGAAAAGTCTTTACTACAAAGTAAAAGTCCCTCTTCCAAAATACTGCAATAAAACTGCAGCAAACAGTAAAATGTCCTTAAAGTGACAAAAGTAAAAGAGGTCATGACATCATCATTAGATACTGATGTAGCTGAGGGTCATACACACAAGTCATTTTGTGGATGATTATTGAATAATCTCACCTCTTTGGGGTCACACACAGACAGTGAATTAATCTTTTCGATTTAATGTATTTTAGATTTTATCCATGTTGTTGTTTTTAATGTAAAATCTAAATCTGTAGCAACTGCAGCTGTTGGATAAAAGATTACAACATTTCCCTCCAAACTGTAGAGCAGTGCAAGTACCTCACACCTGTGTTTAAAGTGCAGTATTTGAGAGGATGTGCTCCAGAAAAGCAGCAGTGAAATCTCACCTGGCCTGCGTGATACACTCCACCCACTCGTTACAGTCCGGCTCCTCCTCCGTCCGCAGCTCCAGGGGTTTCTGTCCCTCGTGGCCGAAAATGACCAGGAAGTAGTGCTGCGTTCCAGAAAACACAGAGAAAACAATCAGAGGTGGATTTCATTTTATTTGCTCAGGTCAGAGGTCACTTCATACAGGATGTCGTACATTGTAAACACACTCTGATGTAGATCCAGGACGGACACGGCAGCCTGGTTTATCAAAGGGAAAGTGAAGGTGAGAGTGACACTCGACAGAGCCACATCTGTCACGTTTCATCTCATCAGCAGACACTTAAACATCTGCATCACCAAACGTAAACACCGAGATCATCTGGAAGCCACAAACACCGACTCACAGGAGCATCAACCTCCAACCTGAGCTGAGCTGCAGAAACAATATGATGCTCTGATCTCCACACCACGCTCCATTACTCCACTGGCTTCTACAGTTACTTTATCTTTACAGATCTGTGTGTGCAGATCAAAACTTTGGGGTTTAGTTATTGTCAGGATAAGTCAGCTGAGGTCTGAACTTTCAGGACACTTTTTAACTTTATTTAACAGGTTATTGCATGAAAAGCATCAAAGAAATGAGCACGTAGCCAGATCCTTCACTGCTCAGGAAACGTAAAGACTCTGCAGGTCGGTGAACACACTGACCTGGAACAAGGCTTTTGATGAAAGAAAAGAAATGTGTATAAATAAAAATGTGTGTATTTGCAGAGGTGCGTTCAGGATCGTCCCTGCAGCTCTATGAAATGGGTCGTGTCATCCACGAGCGCCATGTCGCCTCCGGGTTATAACTTCGATGACCAGCCTGTCTTTCACAGCACCGAGTCCTGCCACTCTGTCAAAACACATCAACAGCGACGAGCCACCGTGTCACAGCACATTAGACGACCCCCCCCCCCAGCGTCGCCACAGCAACATCAATGATCTAATTAAGTGACTTACTGTACATAAGCGGGTCTGACAAGTCTCCGGTCGGTTTGGTTTTTACTCTTCTGACATTTCAAGGTAAAAGAATTCATGCACACGGTGCGCTCTACTTCTTACGTAAGATGCTGCGACAAAAAGCGGCGAGAGAATCTGAGAGTCGAGGGTCAGAGACGACGTAAGATCACCGACTTTTTCTCTGGAAGAATTGTAACTGAAAATAGCACAGAGAGGAGATGAAAGATTTCTAAATTTATGTCTGCGAGACAGAGGACGGATCTCAGGACGCAGAGTTCAGAAGTGTTTTATATTTGAGCTTCAATAAGATGAAAACACAGGAACAAGATCACAAACGTCAAGTTACTGTCAATGACAGATCAGTGATTTCAAACTTTTCATATGATGCTGAATTTACTGTTTTATTGGTTTTTTTTCAGCGACACTTTAATGATTTCTTAAAAAACAAAACACAAATAATTAATATCACCTGCTGCAATATTTATATTTTCAATCATACATACACCCACTTCCTGTAACCACCTCTCCTCTTCAGGGTTACTGGGACATTTTAATCAGGGTATGCATAATTCAGACAGTACATACAGTACAACACACACACACACACACACACACACACACACACACACACACACACACACACACACACACACACACACACACACACACACACTTGATTTCCATGTGTTTATGCATGAACACATTCCCGCAGCAGAAGCAAAACAATGTCAGTTTTTCTCATCCAGACTCGTGTTTTCAACCGATTTCAACCGTGTTTCATTTGTTTTGAGAATTCATTAACTGACGGCTGCACGGATTACAGTGAAAGTGAAGCCTGTCGTCCACATACAAAGAGTTTGGAGGTTAGTTTCTCTAAAACCCAAGACACCGGAGTAAATTGTGAGGAAGTGATTACAACGAACAGCGTGTTTCTCTGCTCTAAAAGAAACAGCCGGATGGAGACGGATTAACTGTCCAAGCTTCTCCAAACTTCATCCGCTTCACAAACAACAACAACACTTCCTGGTTCTAAGTCACATGTCGCTAAACTAGCCAATCACAGGCGAGGAGGACTGAGGCCGAGTTAAATAAGAGGAAACCTGGAGAGTTGGATTCACCAGGTTACTGTAACTGATTTTAGACTGATATATATGAGTTATTAATACAGTTTATTTTTATAATGGCAACATCTTAAAGGGCCGGTGTGCAAGATCTAGCGGCACCTAGTGGTCAGGTTGCAGACTGCACCCAACTGGATGCCCCTCCCCTCACCCCTCCCTTTCCAAACGTGCAGGAGAATCTACGGTGGCCTTCAGTTTGTCCGCTCTGGGTTCATGAAAACACAATATCTCTTAGTTTCAGGTGATTTTACACTAATAAAAACAAAATGATGAATTTTATATCATTATATCAAATCCCCATAAATCCTACACACTGGCCCTTTAAGAGGTAATTTATCGCTAATGGAATAAGTATTTTCATTGTGTAATTTTTTCATCACCACAATCTAAAGAAACAATAACTGAGACATTTTAAGTATAACGCTTAAAATATTTTTAACTAAACTGGAAAATTAAAACTACACTGATCTGATTATATGACATATTTATTTTAGGGAGCGTGGAGGAGGCTTATAGAGAACTAAAGCTGCAGTTATTAGTCTGTTAATTGATTAGTTGATGCAATTATTTCGGTAATTAAATAATCTTTTTGGTCATTTGCTGTTTTTTATTTGCTGTTTCCAGCTTCTCAAATATGAGGATTTGATGCTTTTTCTTTGTCACACATGATTGAAGTCGTCACCTCGACTCTGGGAAACTATTAGAAACATTTTTCACTATTAAGTGAGAAAATAACGGACAGGTGAACACAGGTAAAGTGATAACGAAAACGATCTTGAGTTGCAGCCCTGATGTCTCACACATTTCACAGTCTGACAGTCTAATAATAAATAAGCACAGACAGAATTAGTAACATTAGAAAAACGTTACGTAATATTTGCTCTAAAAAAACAGACCCACTTCACTGCAGAGGATAAACAACCATCACTCTTTCCACATTTCAGCTGCACTGATCTAAATATGACACTGATGTATTTTTAAACAGAAAGGGAAGATGAACGACACGTTTACTTGACTTTAAACTTTGACAGAAAGTTGACAGCGTCTCGGTCTTTCCGTCAGCTGACGAGGATATTTTTTATATTTTAGTAGTTTTTGTTATTAAAGTGAAACCACAGCGTCCTGCTGCATCTTTACATTATCACATGTGACGGTACACTCCTCCGCCGTGACGCTGCCACGGGGAGGAAAGTAGGCCTGTATAGTAATGATGTAACGATAAGCGGGTGAGAGACACTTGCTAGCGTGTGTCGGCTATGGACCAGAGAGAGGCTTAAGGGCTTGTGTGTGTGTGTGTGTGTGTGTGTGTGTGTGTGTGTGTGTGTGTGTGTTGGGGGGGGTTTACATAACCATCAAGGCTTGTTCAGCTCCTTGCATTGCTAATGCGGCTTCCCCAGCCACAAGCCTGCTTTAAGCTAGAGGATAACATAACAATGAGAGAGCGAGAGAGAGAGAGAGAGAGACAGACAGACAGTCAGACAGACAGTCAGACAGACAGACAGAGGGAGAGAGCTTTAAGCCTTGCCCTGCACCCAGCATCGCTGCGTCCAGTCACAGAAATCAGTTCATCTGTCTGGCACAGACACAAATATGAGAGCTGCAGTTCGCAGGCAGCTGAGAGAGTCTGAGACTCAGCTTCACCTTCGACATGAAACGACCTGCAGGACCCAGAACCTGACGTCCTGGGCCCGAACAAACCCACTCAGCTGTGCTACTGAGCTTTGTTGGTATCATCATCATGATTTTATGGATTCTTTAACATCCCGGACACTTTTTTTGTCCAAGTTTAAATGATCGGTTTCCTGCTCGTGTCATTTCATTTCATGTGAATTCTTCTGCAGAAATGCTGAAAATTAAAAAAAATGTATTGCAAAAGGTGAAGGCGAAGGTGGAATAAAAGTAGTAACATGAGATGGACACAGATTTAGAGAATAAATGATCATGTGATCAAGAGACGAAAACATTGGATCTGTGCGGAGCAGTGAGGAGAAACAGAAACCTCAGATTTTCATCCTGTTTCTTACATTTGTTTTGAAGTTTATCGAGTTTTTATAGTGACGTCGTCTCGTTGCTCCCTCCTCTGTGATGGTTTAATGGCTCAGACTGGAGAGTTAACAGCTGTTAATCCAACTCTTAATATTCACATTAACAGCAGCGGATGAAAAAACGTGCATCAACTCACAATTTTCTTTTGCAGATTCTCTTTTGCTAAAAAACTGTTCAAACCTGGATCAACAAGACGAGATATAACTGAACTGTATTTCCTGTATTGTTGAAGTTTTAAATTCATTTTGTCGCCTTTCTTCAACATTTCAAGATTTTATCTTCATCTTTTATTTGCATTTGTTTTGTAAATTTATGTTCATCTAAATGTTTGATTTCTGCTTTTATTCTCCCGTGCAAGAGACACATCAGCTGTCACTGCAGCTCACTGTCCTGACTCATGGCCGTTTAGCTTTGGATGTGAATGTTTCACTCCTTGTGTTATTCTAATGTAACTTGACAGGAAAGTAACGCACGTAGCGCTGCTTCACGACGCACCTTCACCTGATCATTTGTGAAAAAGACAAACACACACACACACACAGAGCAACTGCAGTGTCCACAGGATTTAAAATATCCATGTGGCTTCGGGACATTTCGGCACCTTAGCCATCATCAGTCCTGACGCACAGACAGAAGAAACGAAATGATTTGTCTCGATGCACCGACAGAGAGAGAGAGACAAGGCGAACACACAGGTCCACTCAGAGTACAGTAAAAAAGGTGGGCTACAAATAGCACAGGTACCAGCAGTGTGTAGTAGAGTGTGTGTGTGTGTGTGTGTGTGTGTGTGTTGTGTTGACTTGGTATTCAGACAGTGACTGCAGGCTAAAGGACCAGCAAGGATGCTATTCTTAGTCGAGCACAGCAGCGTCCCAGAGCAGCGCCACATGTAAGATACAAACTCACAAATACAAAAACACAGACGTCGTCACAGTCGCTCATTCACACTTTAAATCTTTGGTTTTTATCTGCGTTAACTGCAGCACCGGAGCTTCCTGGTTCTCCTCTCTGTGCGTCTTTCTGCAGCTGAGTCAAGCACCCGAACATATATATATATTTACACGTGTCACATATAATTCACACATTCATTATAACAACCATCTTCCTCTTCCTCACTGACTGTTTCCATGTGACTGTACGAACACTTTCAGACCCCCCCCCCCCCGCCCTTCACATCTCCTTGTTTTTCCGCCGCCGCCTATCCAATTTACTGCACGCGTCACAGTGCACGAGCCACTTCAACTGTCAACCCTCGTCGCCATGGAAACACACCAGTCAGGTGGTGCACGGGTGAGTAGCCTAAAGTGGGCAGTAACATTAGCATAAAGCAAAGGTGGGCAGAGGAAAAATAAATAAATACATTTTAAAAAATCATCACGTCTGACCCAGCCCTTCAAAATAAAACAACCAGGCTGACATAATAAAAGTTTTTTTCTCCAGTGTAAAGGTCTGTGTCCATGTGTAGTGTGATTATAGATCAGCTCTAGCTTCTATATTAATACTGTGAAAGTATCAAAGCCTCAGTCCACAGAGAAATGCACACAGCCTGTATTCAGAAACTGAGCCTTAAAACCAGCCGTCAGGACTTCTGGAACTTTGTGATGTCACAACAAAGCAGTCACCAAGCCCCGCCCACCTGCACCCACCATCCAAACCTTGCAGGATTTGGTTTTCTCTGAGCGTTGACCTGATCTCTGCAGGATAATCTTCAGCACTTTACGATGTTTGAAGCCTAAATACAATCAGCAGAAGTAAAAAGCTAATGCTAAGCTATAAACCAACGACACCACGGTCACATGACTTCAACGTCACCGCCACTAAACTGCAACTTGTAGTTTGATTCTTCTACAAAAGCCTTTTCCTCTGACAGAGTTAGGAACAGTTTGTTTAAACACAGAGAGGCTGTAAAGGTGGACTGGTGAGTTAACGAGGCTGTAAAGGTGGACTGGTGAGTAGATCGGTTTTCATGTTCAACGTGACAATGTTTAACGTCCTTTAGTCACATGAAAGCTGAAAGAAATCAGGACTGGGGTATTTACTGGTGTATTTTATGTTGTAGAATAATATTGTTTGTGTTAACCACAGAGCTCATTTCAGCCGTTTGACCAAAAACACATTCAAAAAACCTGAGACTAAGACTTCAGGACAGGAAGTGCTAAAATTCTTACTGATATATTAAAACTTTCAAAACATCAAGTAAAACACCAGAAAAGTGTGAAATATGGACCTTTAATGTTTAGGTTCAGTCTCATCAAGCTTGTGGAGCAGCACTGAACACAGCGGAGCATTTAGCTGCCAGTTCAACAGTCACATCATTTATATTCCACAGTTGTTGGAGAGTAAACTGAAGCTAAAAGAAGAGTCAATATTAGATTAGTCCGGTCGCCTGAAACAGGACGTCAAGTAAACGCTGGATGTGTAAACGGGCGACTGTTTGACGACACTGATGTGAGGAGGTGATAATGTGTCGATAAGTTTGTTCACAACTTGTTCTGTGTCCAAAGAATAAAACAAATTACTGCAGGTTTAAGTATCTGACATCCACCCAGCTCTGCACATGATAATAATAATATAATAATAATAATAATAATAAAAGCTACTTAGATCTTTCTAAATAAAACAAATAAATTAACTCAAGACGAGACAGAATAAGGAGGGAGTGATTGGAGGAGATGAGTGAGCCAGAGGCCGCAGGTCACATGACTCGTCTCAATGGGATTCAATCTTCAAATTGGTCATAAAATAATTACTGACTATAACATTAAGTGAGCTGAGGCTGTTCCCCGCAGAGACGTGAGCAGATCTGAACAACAGAGAAACAGTGAGTTCAGAAATCAGACTGGAAAAGGAGCTTTTTTTCGACTATAGTGTAAATGTGACTTCCTGTTGTAAACTATAAAACACAATGACACAGATTAGTGCACAAAAACAATGAGTCAGACGAGCTTTTAGCTCGGATCACAAAGTTTCCAGCTCGTTAGGCAGAAATCACAACAGACGAGTTAATATCTAATAACTCGTCGTCTTAGACTGATCCACCTGAGGGGGAGGGAGCAAACAAACTATCATCCAGGCAGCGTCTGTCACCGACGACAGAGAAACTTCTGGAGAGTAGCAACATCTGCATCTGCATCTGCATACATGCAGTGGCATCTGTGTACTGGTTAGTGACGCGATTAACCGCATAATTAATTAATAAGACACCAACAACAGCGTTGCAACGCAAACACAAACACAAACCATCGTCTTCTCTCTCAAGGTCGAGAAATCATTTCCTAAAAACCTAAAAACGCAGACTGGAGGAAGCTTCTGATCAGTGGACGAGCCGCTCTTCATCACGAGCCGCCGCCGCCGCCGCCGCCTCGCTGAGCGTGATACAGGTCCAGGACCGTGTGTGCAGTGAACTGATGGATGTACAGACAACCGTCACCGGATCACTGCCACACTGAAGGAAACCTGACGGTGCTTCAGGTCTGGAGTTATGAGGAGGGTTTTCTGTATCAGTTTACAATAACAATTAATCAAAAATATAATTGAAATCGTAACATGGCCAAGTGGAATATCCCGACTGAGGAGCTGCAGTTTGTTTGTTTTTCATGAAGGTAAAATCTGTTAAAATGTTGTTTGAAAATCAAACAGAAATTCCTGAAAACTGAAATCGCACATCGCAATATGAGTTTGTTTCTCTGCAGGACGTGCAGCCGAAGTTTCTGAGCAGATTTAAGTTTATTTGCGATTCGCATTTGACTGAATTATGAAATAGAGATGAATGGACGAGTAAACCAGAGACAAACTACAATAACTCACTTCCTGTTGTTCTCAGGACACCTGCATCCTCACGTCTCGGGACACACACACACACACACACACACACACACACACACACACACACACACACACACACACACGCCTCAGCAAACATATTGTTAAGTGCAGCTTTAAACCAGCTGTTTCTGTTTCGATACCCGCCGCCATGTTTGAAAAACTCCAAGCGAAGACCAAGAATTTTTTTTTTTCATCCAATCAGGTGTCGTCTCACTCGGGCTGCGTGAAACACCTGCCCCCGGAGCGAAAGTAAATTTAGCCTGAGGATGAGTGACAACGTGACGCTCTGCCTCCCTGAACCGTGACGACCAGAAGAAGCTTCGTGGATTTTATAGCTCTAAAACATTTCACTACAAAATCAACCAGTAACAAGCGTTTTTGATTTTACTTGAAATTTTAGACGAACTTAAATGTAGCTAGTGGAATATTTAAAAAAGAAAAACTGGAAGGACACAAAGTGAGTTCAGATGGTACTTTTCAAAATAAAGCTACATATAAATTCAACAGTTTAACGTCGCTCCGTGGAAAAGCCTCGGCCTCGTGTGGAGCAGCCGTCATCAGGAGATCAGACGGCGACGGCGTCTTGTTACTGTCAGTCTGCGACGTCACTGACACGGATGTAAAACATGGTGTAAACACATGAACCTGGGACCCCTCTCTGAAGAATATTGATCTGCTTTACATTTCCCCATGACACGGAGAAGCTCTGAAGAAGGTTATTTCTATGTGTGTCCCGTTGCTACTCACTTATTTCTATTTATTTATCAATACTTATATTATTTATGTAGATTTGTTTCTGTTGGATTTGTTTTTCTCTTCTACATAAATAAAGATTTTTTTTTTTTTAAATGTCATCCAGAGCTGCAACGACTAAAAAAATGAATCTGCAATTATTTTGATAATAAATCGATTGATTAATTCCAGATTCTAAATAATCAGCTTTCTTGGAATAATTTGTTGATTTTCTTCGTCTAACATTAAAATAAACTGAAAGTCTTTTGCACGGTTGGTTCGGATAAAACAAGACGTGACGACGATACTTTGTTACAGAACTAATAATAATAAATAGATTAATCAAGAAAGTAACTGGCAGATTAGTTGATGATACAGCTGCACAATTAATCGATTTATAATCAAAATCATAATGTGGTCAAGTGCAATATTCAAATCACAGGATAAAAAGGTAGAAAGAGTCACATCATCATCATCATCATCTTTTTTCATTCTTTACACAGTTATTTCTCTCTCACACTCTCATGTGAACAGCTGAGGGCAACGCTATAAACACTTCCTCTTGTGATGACACGTTGTACGAACCCTCCTGACCTTTGTCTTAGTTGATGCTTCAGGTGCGTTTACAGGTGCGTAGCTCAGATCAAAGTTAAAGCTGCGTTCGAACAGACAGAAGTGCATGAATCAGCTGTGATCACATGAGGCCTGATAACGACAGGAAGCTCAGACAAAGCGATTCCCGCTCTCTACGTGTGGCACCATGACGACACAAATATCTCCCAGAAGCCCGAAGGCGCAGCTCTCCGCTGTCACATCGTCACATCTTCAGATCAAGGGTCGTGTCTCTGGACCTGCGACCCGGAGCTCGAACACACGGCTCTGTTCAGGTGTAAAATAAGAGATCGCAGCATCCTGCATCCTCCTGCCGCTCACAGGTGACGCGTCAGGTGAACATCCAGCGACACAACACACGCCGTCTCTTCTCTACTACATGAGGAAACCTGTGTTTTAAAAAGGCCTGGAGCTGTAGAATTACTTCTCTGTTGCGGCTGAGTAATGAAAACACAGCAGGAATATCATGATGTAGTTTGTTTTTCGGAGTAAAAGGTTGAACTCCTGGTTCTTTTCTAACTGGAAACTCTGCAGACGAGCAGCGTGAGAACGGACGCAGGTGTTGACGGGGAGGAGGAATTTACAAAGGCAACGGACTCTGCCGATGAGACGGCGGCTGCTGTCGACTGTCAGCTGTTTAAAATTGATGTTTTTGCTTTGTGAATTTTTGTCCCGTCAAATCAGAGCAAAGCCTGGTCGGTTGCTAAGAGGAGGACAGTGGGACGCAACACGAGCTCCAACACAAGACAAGCCGCCACTTCCCTAAATTAAAGTCTTCAAGTAAAAGCAAATAATAACTGATTAATAATAAGTGAGTTCACTGCAACAAAGTCACTGGGGAGTTTGTGAAGTTTTCACTGACAGCTGTTTGTTGATGCGTCAGAACTCAGCTGGTTCTACACCGAGGCGGCGGTGACGGTGCTGCAGCAACCTCCAGGTGAGTCAGATATATTCTCATTATTTATTCATTTATTTCCCTTTTTTACTGTCGCATTACACCTCGCTCTCCTGCTCCCTTTCTCCCTCAAGAGCTTCATCTTTTGTTTCTTTCTTTACATCATTACGACCAAGTGTTCCTGTAATATTCTGTCCCTGAATCACGGCCGGTCGATTTTCAAAATACGTGATCAGTTGATCAGAATCAAAGCTTCTAGTCACCGATCACCTTAGAACCGACATGTGTGGTTAATACTCTGGTGTCTGAGCGTCACTGTGTCCCGCCTCCCACCTTCACTGCGCCGGCACACGACAGGCGGCTGAAACAAAACGTGTTGGTCATGCTGAACTTTTGTAAAGTGTGTGAGTCTGACATAACGTACGCCATCTGTGGCGCATGTCAAAAATGATCGGTATCGGCCGATCTCGCTCATATATCGGTATCGGCGGCAAAAATCGGGGCATCCCTAATATTCTGCGCAGCTTCCTGTCCTCGTTTGTCTGCAGCCTGTTGATCTGTTGTGTCGGAGGGTTTTTTCTCCAGCACAGAATAAAAAAAACAACATAAAAATATAACAACATGTAACTGAAGAAATATTGTGAATGACACGCAGCACTGTGACGTAATCACACATGGCGGTCTGATATTTATTTCAGTGTGGGAACGTTGTGGACGGTCTGAAGCGTGAAGCCAGTGAGCTAACAGGAAACGGGCGGGTCACAGAGGAGAACTAAGAAAGATTGATCCAATCCTATTTGATATCTTCTTTACACCATTCATTTCTCACGGGAAGCAGAAATAACACAAACCTGCAGGTTAAGAATAAATTAAAAGATTCTCCTCCGCTTCCTACTTTTCCTGAAAACCTCTCGCCCCTAATAATTTTCCTACAGCCCCTAAGTGACAATAACACTGAGAAGAAGAAGAGAACAAACGTCACACTCCAACATGTCTGCTCCTCTGCGCCCTGTAAACACGGCATGCGAAGTCATGACTGGGTCAGGGTGTCACAGGCGGCGTGCGTCCAGCGAGGCGTGACAGATTACCTGAGCGATGATGAGACGATTAGATTTAACTCATATAATCCAGCTTGAATCTAAAAAAAAACAAAAAACAAAAAACAAAAAGACATAGAAACAAACCGAGTCCAAACGTGAAGAAGCAGCCGAGTGTGTGGAAGAAAAACCCACATTAATGAAATAATAATCTACATGACGACAGCTGCTGATGAGGAGGAAACATCTTCATATCCCGCAGCAGCGAAGAACAGGAATATGGGTCATTTAAAATTAGCATTAGCATCTCAAAGAACAAACACTTTTCATCAGACTGATTCTGTTTACAATAAAATCATCAATAGTTCCTGTTTTGTTAGAGTCTGTAAAGCCGACGTGTTGTTTTCCACACGCTACAGAGTCTGTGACGTTACAGAGGAAGAGACCGTGTTCCTGTCGATATCTTCTACTGCAAAACGTGAACATGAAGTTTCTCCGTCCGTTTAAACTAAATCCACTGACGGCTGCAAATAACCATCGATGTCAAAACAGCATCTTTAAATGAACAGGGAAAATTTAAGATATTCACTTTTGCAATAAACATACAACAGAGAAGAACTGATAATACTCAGAGAAGGATTAGTGTTTGTTTGACTCACAGGATTAAACTAGTATTAAAATAGTTGCCAATCAAATTTTCTGTCGGTCAATGAATCGATTGATCGACTACTGGCATCTTCTGTGACAGTGAGCTGGAGGTTTTTATATTAACATCTAGAAGCTGATCAGACACTGAGCTCTGGGAACGATTTTCCCGACATTTTAAAGACCAAAGAATTAATAAAGGAAATAATCTGCAGACTAATTGACGATGAAAGTGATGATCAGATGCCGATCTACTTGAGTTGAGATCATTCTGTCACACACACACACACACACACACACACACACACACACACACACACAGAGCTCAGGGTGAAGAGGGAGCGTAAATACTGATGCTACTGATACTATATCTGTGTGTGTGTGTGTGTGTGTGTGTGCGTGTGTGTGTGTGTGTGTGTGTGTGTGTGTGTGTGTGTGGTGAATGACATTTATTATAAAGCAGCTTCTCCCTCAGCTGAAGCACAGAGAGACGAGCAGAGAAACCACGGCACAAAAACCAGTCGGGATAAAATCACTTGACATGAAAGCAGATTGTATTATAGTTTTATCTCTATTTTTACTGCAGGTTTGTTTCTATAAAAAGTGAAAAAAATATTTTATTCAACACTGAACTGTTTTATAATTAGATTTAATTTGTGATTCTCACTAAATATTAAATCATTTTTATAAACGTCCTGGCAGCTTTTATACTTTGAATTAATTTGACAAAATCACACGTCAGACCGATAATGTTGCTGAGAAAAAAGGATAAAATGCATGTGGGATAAAAGGTGCTAAAAAAAACAAAATGAAGCTATTTCTTTAATAAAAAAGGTGAAAACATGACATATTATTTTTCAACACTGTAGCTGATACTCTAAACCAGTAAACCTTTAACTGGGTGAACTGGTTTGTTCCTCCTCTGCTGCTTCAGGTCTCTCCCAGTATCAGTGGTGGAAAGTACTTACTTCAGTGAAATGTTAATGTGCTTCACTTTCTGCTTCTTTAGTTTTTTACATTTAAAATAAACAGTTTGAGTTCAGTGCTCAAAATCAGCTTTTTGTGTAATTTTAATTTAGTTTAGAGTCTTTAAAATAAGCTGTAAGAACATATAAACTTATTTTTAATGTCAATCAACTTGTTTTAGTTTAGTTTTTTTTACTTTTCTTCTTGTTTATATGAAGAAAAAATACAAATATATGTGAAATAACTATTTTAAGCACATTTTACAGGTAGTATTTTAGTACTTTTACTTGTATTGAAGTACTTTGACTCCCCCCTCAGTAAAGGACCTGAAAGCCCGGCACAGTGCAGCAGGACTCACCTGCTGTTTCTCCATGGGCTCCTTGCTGATGGCGGAGACCTTGGGAGCCGGTGCCCGCTCGCAGGTGCATCCCTCCAGCAGGTAAATACCGGAGGGCCTGGTGCTCTGGTCGTTCTCGAAGTAGAAGAGCACGTTCTGGTAGAGGGCGAAGTACTTCTCGGTCCAGCGGCTGTTCTCCGTGGTCTTCTTGCTCAGGAAGCCGCGCTTGGTGCCCTCTTTACGCGCAACCACCGACAGATACAGAGCGTGGCCCTCATTGTACCGCACGCTCTTCTGCATTTTACGTTCACCCCGGAGTAATGTGCGGGTTTTTATTATTATTATTATTATTACTAGTATTATTAATATTTTGGTGCCAACTTCAAACGGTCCCCAGCGGCATCACATCACATCACATCTCCCGCGTCTGCTCCGTTATATTTAGCGGAAGGATACCGAGGAGAAAGCGGTGAATATGTCCGTGTGCAGGGGAAAGGTAATCCAGGCTTACCATGGTATAAAAAGTTGGAGTGTCCGCGGAGCAGCGCACATCACCCGCAGCAGCTCGCCGGAATGAGGGGCTTTCATGCGGGGCTCTCCTCACGAGCGGAGCCGCAGAGAACAACCGCACCTCCCCGCGTGCCCGAGCTCCAAACTTTTCAGTTACCGCGCGCTCAAGAAAAAAAAAAAAAAAGAAAACACAGAGGAGAAGGAGGAAGCTTCTCGTACCGGCAGCGACGCCAAACCAAAATAGACTCCGGGAACAGACGGTGAAAGCAGAACCACGACGGAGATCAGCGGTAATCGGCTTTGACACCAACTTAAAGAGACAGGTCGCTGCAGCCGCGCGCTGCTGTCTGCGAGGCGAGCGCACGAGCGCATAGAAACACACCTCCCCACCCCCCAGAGCGCAGGTGCACAGGAGCTGCGTGAAGGGGGGGCCAGAAGTTGAAGCACGGTGTCACACCCGGCGGGTTCGTTATAATCTGCTGTAAACTCATTTTAATGTTTCTGTTTTTCTGTCCAAACTGGAAACAAAGAAATCAACTAAAACAAAAACAATCCCACAAATAGTTTTTCAATCATTTGTCAATTAACTGAAGTTTGATGAAGATAAATCAGATCAGTGTTTGCTTTTAAAACTGCACACTGTTCTTCAGGTATTCTGCAGGAAGTAGAAAGGTGGATGTCGCCTCTGTGACGTCACCCACAGGTTTCCGGAGAGCGGTTTTGAAGCTCAGACTGAGCTGCTTCGCCGTCGCCATCTTGGCAGTGTGTGACCCCACCTGCCACGCCCTCGATTATAGATAACTTTAGTCCTTAATAAAATGTAAACAGGTGAGTTATATAAACACGAAATTAGATTTAGAGACCAAAACTGTTTTTGTACCAGGTTTTAAACATGTTTATTTCTGCTGTAAAGTTTGACATTTTAATCAGCTGAGCTCTTTTAGCTTCTGGAGAGACATCGCCATCTACAGGTCGCCCGACAACTAGCGGAGCCTTCAGGCTTGTCGCAAAAC
This sequence comes from Seriola aureovittata, assembly GCF_021018895.1. NCBI lineage: Eukaryota > Metazoa > Chordata > Actinopteri > Carangiformes > Carangidae > Seriola > Seriola aureovittata. The sequence continues at coordinate 22,822,470 of NC_079381.1, read as the reverse complement.
GTCATGGTTTTATTTTCGGCCCCTTAAGTTTGGGCTGCGCCCGAGTGTTAACAATGTCTGGCTCCGCCCCCTGCACGACAGTAAGCGATGGGGGATGAAATCCACAGTCCTTGTTCTGTGGGTTTGACCAAAGCTAATTAACATGAATCCTCAGCAGCAGTCGGGGTCAGGCAGATCCAGTGGGTGTCTCTCATAGAGTTACAGTCTTTTTCGTGCACCACTTCCTGTTTGTTTTCTGTCTGAAAACTCTGTCTGCTGAAACACAACGAGGGAATTTTGTGCGAAGAAGGAAAATATTCACTTGATTTGTTTGGATTTTGTCCCCAACTGACCCAGACAGAGAAACACTGAGTCGCATTTCAACATCCAATTGGTCTCCTGGCTAATTTTAGAATCACTCAGTCTGCACACAAACACACACACACACACACACACACTCGTACAAATACATGGACATAATGCAGCCCCTCACCTCAACCTGAAACTCAAGTCATAACCCTCAAACAGCCCTTTGTCAGAAAGTGAGGACTGTCTAAAACTCAAAGTGGTCCTCATAGAGCTAGCCATACGAGTACACACATGCACACAGACACACACACACACACACACACACACACACACACACACACACACACACACACACACACACTTCAGACCTTGACAAAAGCAGAAGTTTCTATTTCTGTAAATTAGTGATATGCTTCAGAAGATTGTGTTTGTTTTGAAACTCTCCTTCAGCCTGAAAGCACAAACAGATGTTGTAGTGCTTTAGTGGACAGTGTGTGTGTGTGTGTGTGTGTGTGTGTGTGTGTGTGTGTGTGCGTGTGTGTGTGTGTAAATGCATGGAGACAGATGTTTTGTGTGTGTGTGTTTTGGTGCTAAGCTGCCACAGACTCTGCCTTTCACTTCTATACACATACTGTACACAGTGTGGCGGCTGATTGGAGGAAGTTGTGCAGTGGGGAGGGAGAGTCTTCCTGTGAGGTCCACCACGCATCCACCCATCAGTCACGGGGTCAGGTCAAGGTCCAGCTGCGGCCCTGGTCAGAAACATGCGACACTTTAACAGCCTCTGAACATCCTGTAACAGATAACAGTGGTATCACAGTCGCTCTCACACTTCCACGCCGATGAGCAGCATCAAAAGACACAATATAACACACAGGCCGTGCCAGTCTAATCTGTTAGGCAGCTTAGTGTCAGTTTACTGTGATGAAGTCTAACCCTGCTCTACTCTGCAGTGACCTGCTGAGATTTTTATTCTATGGTGTGATAATGTGACAAAGACAGGAGCGCTTCTTTACCGCTGCAGCAGATACGGCGCCGCCCACACGGGCCGGGCCGACGAGGCGATAACCATCCCACGCTGGTGCAGCTCTGTGCCCGCTGGGACGTTAGAACAGGACTGACTGGGATGGGACGTCAGCTCCTACCCCCACCTTCATCCTGAACCTCTTCTGCACACACACACACACACACACACACACACACACACACACACACACACACACACACACGTTCAGATGCACATGAAACACGGCACAGATACAGTGTGTTTGACCCAGAAAAAAGACCAGCTGATTTAATTTTCCCATTTACATTTTGAATAAGAAGTTGGTTGCAACTGAATATTACTGATTAATCTATTCATTCATTTTTTTTTCAAGGATTCAGTTGCATGTTTAGAAAATAGTGAAACTGCCAATCACAGTTTGTCATTTCCTGGACTTAGCAGTCTTGCCAAGAGCTTCAGCCATACGTCCTCTGAGCAGCTACTTGTTCAGGACACACACGACGTTACAGTGACTCGGTATCGGAAAGAGACGAGACGGTTAGCAACTGAACTCACAACGGTTCTTCTAGTCTGGTAAGTAAACAGCTGTTGATGCTAACGTTAGCTATGTAGCACTGGCAAACACTTACAAATAGCTCCTTTAAAGTCAGCATGCTAACATGCTAAGTTTGCTAATGTCCCAAATCTGCAATCAATGTTTGTGTTTTAATCTTTCCCACCACGTAACTAAATGTAAACCACAGTTAATTTGTCATAAACAAACATTCTCTCCCAAACCAAGTCAGCATATTGTAGAAAGTGAGAGCTTTAAAAACACTGATGCTAAATGTAAAAAGCATTGCTGCAATTCAGCATTTTGTAGGTAAACGGGCTACTATAAAGTTTTTGATGAGCAAGCCCTCGATTGACCTCGTCCTGTCACATCTGATCAGCTCCAAAGCTTTAAAAGCCATATCTGACCCCTGCGTCCACGGGCAAACGGTGGCAATGCTGACAAATGAAAAAGTCTCATTGCAGCTTAATATGATGAGCGGAGCTGCATGAGGGGGGGGGGGGGGAGGGGGGGGCAGCACAGACAGAAACAATCCCTCCGAGGTTAAAGGAGAGGGCAAGGACACGCACACGTTGCATCACAGCCGGGCATCAGACTCACGCTGCTCAGTTTCAACAGCCTGAAGGAGAGAACAGAATCCGTGCACTCACCTCAGCTGCCGCCCCTCAGAGGGGCTTTACTCCATCTTTTATTACAGTTAAAGCTCCAGTACTTTTACTGCTGTTACTCTCTAATTTTAATTTGTTTTTTATCATATATGACAGCAGCCGGGTGGGTGTTTCTGTTGGTGTCGGAGCCTCCGACTGAGACGCTCCGGTGGGTAAATGTGTGTTTTTAAAACTTATTCAGGTGATTCTTCTCAGCAGCTAGCATCAAGTTAGCACAACTGCCCTGCTAAAACCAACTTCAACTCCTTTCACCCTGAATCAGGAAGCAAAAAATACTCTATTCTGGATAATAATTTCTGTCTGATGCTTTGTTTTTTTAAACATTAAAAACCGCTCCTTCTCACATTGGGATGATAGTAAAATGTGTGTGTACCACAGCTCTAATTGAAGAGGAAGTTCATTAAGATATTAACAATATAACTCAACAAGTTATTTTATTGCTGTGAATGCTGTCAGAGGTTTATGCAAAGATTATTATCAAGATGACATTGACGGCGACGTATATTGCGATACGGGAGAAGAAATCGTCCCATCTCATGGAGTCGTCCTCGCCTGCAGGCAGAGCAAAGTGCTCCTTGATGTGGTCTTGCAAACTCTGGACAATGGCGGCGTCCACAGCCGGATGCTGTGACAACACCACGGTCTCCAGTTTGCGCATGCCGCCGTACGTTCTCTTCAGGTCTCTGACCACGGCCCTGCAGACCTTCTTCACGTCTCTGAGGTCCGGGCGGAAACCCTCGCTCACCGTCAGCCCCGGCATCGTCTGGTTCACCAGGTCCTCGGTGTAGTTGACACAGTCCTCTTCTGTCCAAATGTCCAGGATGTGACACTTGGTCAGAAGTCTCCTCGTCAGCCGGGCGACAAACTGCCTGAGGCGGGTGTCGTAGTTTGTCTCGGCTGCAGTCTGACATCCGGAGATGGACGGATCACCGGGCTCCGTGTTTTCCTCCGACTGTGTCATAATATCTGAAGTCGTCTTCAAACTCCTCGTGTGATACCTGATGGCTCCTGTGTCGTCGAAGAGACTGAATATTTAGTCCCCGGTGGATCCCTGATCACACCCACAGTGTGACACATCATAAAGGGACGAGAACGTCATCAAGATTCTCTCATTCTAAATTCTCCTCCTTCCTAGACTCCGGATTCCTTTTCAGTTCATCACCATGAGCAAAACCTTTCTGTGGTTAATATACAAATATAAAATAAAATAGCTTAAAGGAGGAGCGCAGGTAATGTTCACTTTAGTAAACTTGTGTGCAGTGTTTCCCCAGATTTCAGTTTAATTCCAAGCTGCATCCATATTTAAACTGCCACAGTGAATAACATTCATTTTTTATTTATTTATTTTTAATCAAATAAATTTAAAAAATTTAGCCAAAAGTAAATAAATACATGAATAAAAACTCAAAAGAAGGGGTTATGAGGGGAGACTGATAATAAAAAATAAAAAAAGCAAAAGCTATTTGCAGTTAAATCATTAAATAAACAAATAATATAAAAGAAAAAGTTGCATTTTTAAATAGTTTCTACTTTAATCTGTTGGGGTACGAGCACGAACAGTTTTACTTGATGATGGTCCAGCGACAGTGCGAGGCGGGTCGTCCTGTGTGGGACATAAGGGGCTTTAACAACAGTGCTCTCATCTGTAGATATAGCCAGCAAAGGATTATAGAGGATTACTATTACCGTGCGCCTGCCACTATGACCGCCACACACACAAATCACCAAACATTACTGATCATGATCTACTTTTCCTTTTCTCCGAAATACAGTTTTTATTAGACGATCTGACGTGACGCAGTAGATCTCTTTACGGGCTGTAGGAAATCCACAGCTGCTTCTGCATCTGTTACGTGTGACGTGAGCCGATGCTCGGCCGTGTTATTTTTGGGAGAGAACCTCTGTGGAACCGGGCAAAAAAAAAAAAACCCCACAGCTCGTTCACAACGGCGCAGAGCTTCAGTGAAGTGGTCTGCAAATATAGTTGTGGTTATTTAAGGGCTATTTTTGCTCAGAACAGAGACACATCTCTGAGCAGACGCAGCTTTGTTTTCCTGTTTCACTTCTTTTTCAAAAATAGAAAAATCCGTCAAAGCAGCAGCTTGAAAACAAAACAAAAACTAGAATCGCCTCCTCGTGATTTTCTGCCTCCGACACTCGGACTAGTTTCAGATCACATCCGTTTATCCAGAATCAATATTAACCATCCGTGTGAAAGTTTGCCACAATTACTGTGTGAAAGAGTGAGCTTGACCTTTGACCACCAAGATCGAATTGGTTCATCCTTGAGTCCAAGTGAATGTTTCTGCAAAAATTTGAAGATATTCCCTGAAGGCGTTACTGAGATATCGCGTTAACGAGAATGAGACGGTACGACGGACAACCAGGAAACGAAGAGTTAATACAAACACATTCGAATATATTTAGGTTCGTCATTATTTTCATCATTAAAGCAGCTGGAACTTCTACTTACTATAGATCTAATGAATGAAATTGTAGCTGAAACGTGTGACTTACGGAGCATTTTAGAGACTTTCGGATCGTTGTTTTCCGTCCTCCACCTGCTCAGCAGCGAGCAGCCGACAGACGCAGCCAGAGAACAGCTGGCGAACACGCTGGAGCGTTCAGCAGCTGAAGAGCCAGATGTTTCCCTCAGGAGCTGGTGGAGACCAAACACAGAGCTCAAAGACAGAGAGGGAACACTGGACTGGAGATTTTTCACACCTCCAGATGATCGATCATGTTGCTGGATGTGGAAAGTTCAACATTTCATCTTAAAGAAATGTTTCTGCAGGTTCAAATAAACAACACACATGCAGAACTTTTCAGAAGAAATAAGTTACAGAATTCTAAATGTCAAAGAAAGAAAGTTTGCAAATAAATAATCTACTTAAGTTTCTACTGAAGTGCAATATCAAGCAGGATCTTTGTTTTGTTTGTCTGCAACACTGAAGTATTTGTAGTAATTTCCAGAACCTTGAAATAATGACAACCTGTGAAAAGTATTACACATGAAGGTAGAACTGATCGACCGAGCGTCGTCTATATATTGATCGTCAAACTCTTTCCCTCTCTCACGCTTGCAGGAGTTCAGCTGACATCCGTCTACACGTCAACGTTGTGTCTCTGCTTTCAGATCTTAATAAAGAAAGGAATGGCCGTGCTTCTCAAATGAAGAGTTTGATGCCAAATGGTGTTAATGTGTAAAAAGGGAGAGTCAGAGCTGCAGTTCAGGTCAACGCCTGGTAGATGTCTAAAAACAAAACCTCAGAGTGTGCTCTCTACCTAAGAGGGCGATCAAGCAGGTGCTGGTTAGTCATGATGGCTAAACATACAGTCCCGTGGGTGTCTCCTGTTTCCAGCTGAGAGTACTTGTTCACAGTGGTGGTTTCCATCAGAGCAGGTAATGGCCGCCTGTTTCACTGCTGCACATCACATCCTGAACTCAAACACTGTGCGGAGATGAGCTGAGCTGCAGTTTTGTTTTTCTATATCACAGAGGAACGAACTGTCTTTGTTACTCGTTTCATAATGTTACAAACAAAACGAAGCAGCTGCTTCCAAAAACCTTGAATGTGACATTGAAAACTCGTTTCATCTGACTCAGACCTTCAGACTTCCACCCAACTCTTCACTCAGAGGATCGGATAAAGTTCACTCGTCTCAATTTTTCCTCTGTGTAAATCAAATGAACCGACATGAAAAAAAAGATAAATTAAATTAAATCAGATGAAATGTTTCAGCTCAGGGAGAAACAACTGACTCTGCAGCCAAGCTCGCATCTCTCTGAGGCTGAACATTTAATCTCATCTACTGTGCATCTGACATTGTTAGCATATGAACAGGATGCTACGGTTCATCCAAACACCCTTGCACTCTCACCTTTCCCACTTTCCATAAGAACATACTTTTTTATTTATATTTATCTACCTCAAATTCGTATTGTTTAATTGAATCTTGTGTATTTTACTCTTTTGTTTTTGTATTTTATTGTCTTTTAACTAAACTGCTATGGCACTTTAATTTGGGAATTAATAAAGTTATCTATCTATCTATCTATCTATCTATCTATCTATCTAATGCATCTTAGTTTAGCATATTAGCATGCTAACATTTAACATTTAGCACTAAACACAAAATTCAGATGATGCTTATGAGCATGTCATTTTGTTTTGCAGGTTATTTGGTCATAAAACAAGGTAAAAAAATTTGACCTGATGAAAAGTTAAGGGATCACAGAGTTGTTGGGATTCATCCAGAGTCGACAGTGAATTTCTGAACATTTAATCCAAATCCCTCCAGTAACTGTTGAGATATCCATAGATGTTGACCAGAGGGATCAGGATCTGTGGATTTGACTCCCTCAGATCTGAGCCATTAAATTAAAACTGTATTTAAATTTAAGGTATACTTAAATTTGATTCCATCAATCCAAAACAGCGGGATATTTCCTTGTACTGTCGACAAAAAAATCCCTCCTGTAATCCATCAATCATCCATTTTGATTACTCAGATATAATTCTATGAAATGTCTTATGAGGAATGACATCATAGTTTGTTGTCTCTTCAATCCAAACGATCAGACGTCAAGGTAAAAAAGAAACGCTGTCCGGTGCTGACATCTTGTGGTGGAGCCACTAACTGCGCTGTGGATTCACAGGCGTTTCTATGGCTACAGCAAAGTGATGGAAACCCTGGACCACAGTGTGGACCATCAACAGCTGGGTTAGTAACGGTCTGAGCAGAGGAGACTCCCGCTGTTTCATATAAAGACTCTTTAAAAATCACATTTCACGTCGAATACATTCACGTAAGTTGATGTTTGTATTGTTAAAAGCCACAAACAGGAACCAGTGTTTCTTCTTCTTCTCCTCCTATCATCCTGTCTTTGGTCACATCCACAACACATCAGTCAGTTAAGGAGACATCCTCCCCTCTTTAGACTTTTATTCTACAATATAAGAAATATGTTGTGCATGTAAAGCGTATGCACAGGCTCTTATTCCTGCACAGGTGCGCACACACTCCCACACAGACACAAAGAGCAGTTCCTCTAGCACAATTACAACATGTGCCGTCATTCGGCCTCCTTGATGGTTGTCATGGAGATGTCATTGATAAGGTGGACAAAATTATTTTCCCTTTCTTGCACATAACTAAAGAAGAGTGCCGTGAGGCGGTTTCACCATTAACGGGCTTTTTTTCGCTGAGTCGGAACTCCTTTAATGAAAAGACAAATCAGAGGCGGCCGTGGCGCTGGGTTGCCATAGTGCTTCACCTTACGCGTTGGTTTCTGCCAACCTTTCCTGTTCTCCCTCTCAGTGTAACTCTCTCCTGAGCTGCTGCTGCTGCTGCGATGATTTAACCATTTCCTGACAACAAACCTGTGTCTCTCGCATCACACTTTGTCCAGTGTGAGAGACCTTGACCGCTGCAGCTCCTGTCTCCTCTGGATTGCTGTCTCTCACTGACTCACTCTCACACACACACACACACACACACACACACACACACACACACACACACACACACACACACACACACACACACACACACACACACACAGCACTGCCTGGTCACAGAGGACGTCAGTCGCAGCTCAGCTACAGGAGAGTGGATGTCCGCCAGAGAGGACTGATCCTGACTGAAGGCTGGTGAGTGATCCACACACATACAGCTGAGAAATTATCATCTATATTTCTTCAAAGTTTGCAACTTAATTTTTTTTTTCTCTTGAGGGAATCTGGTCGGTAACTGTGGGAAACTGAACGTAAGGATGATGTTGAGCTTTGTGGTGGTTGCAGATTTAATATTTTTCCATGTTGCGTAATGCTGCGTTCAATCATTTCTGACTCAAATGTGTCACTTCTTAACGTGCTCATTGTGTGCTTCGAGAGCGGCTCTGACATGTGCACCGTGCACACATGCACACATGCTGGTAATGAGAATATGTTCACACACACACACATACACACACAAACACACACATGCACACACACACAGATTGTTAGTGGGCTCTTGTAAGGGATGAGTGTTGAGGTATAAGCCTGTTCAGGTGCGTTACATCCTCCATCTGCAACAATCTGCAGGGTGGAAAGAAAACACTGCAACATCCTGCACAATACACACATGTAGTGAAGGTGCAGTGCAGTTTTTAAGTATTAGGACTCTGGTTTGAGGGGAAAACAGTGCAGACTTTCAGTTTCACCACAGTTTCAGGGGGGTCCTGAGCCAAGTACAGTTGGATGATTGGCTGCTCAAATGATTCCTTGACTGTCATGTGTCTTCATGTACAACAGAGCTAAAACAGAAAGGTCCAGAGCTGATTAGAGGTGTGACATCAATCTGAATGAATCCACCAGAGCCAAAACATTAGGAGTGACCAAAATCAGAAGTGGAAAGTAAACACATACATATGTGCAATTCTGAAACACATGCACTTTACTTTCACTATTTAATTTCTTGAAGAGGGAAACAGTCTGCAGCAGTGCTAGCAGCTCTGTGACGCTTTGAGCTAGCATCAGCATGCTAACGTGCTCAGCAGGTATAATGTTTACCCAGTTCACCATCTTAGTTTGGTGCGTTAGCATGCTAAACACAGGGTGCAGCTGAGGCTGATGGGAATGCCATTAGTCTTGCAGGTAATTGGTCACAAACCAAAGTATCAGACAAAGTGAAATTTTAACCTGATGATGGCGCTACGTGAGAAGTCAGAGTCACCGAAGATGCGACAATTCATCCTCAGGGAAACATGAATACATGAAAAGAAAATTTCATGCCAATCCATCCGACAGTTGACAACATATTTTACTAAAAATCACATACTTCAACCTCATGGTGGCGCCACAGGAAACGTCAGGGGGTCACTGAAGTCGTAAGGGTTCATCATCGGGAGAACGTGAATATCTGGACAAAACTTCTCGGCAAAACATCCAATAGCTGTTGAGATGTTGGTGGATCAGCTGACTTCAAGATATCAGACAGGTAACAGACAGAAACCTGCAGAGCTCTGTGACAAAGTGATTCGGTGAGACGACAACAAGAACAGAAAGATCATTATTGAAGGTACACCACCTCCACCTCAGCTGTTAAACGCGGTGCAGCAGGTGGTGTTCTGTCTCCGACATGTGTGGCTGCCGGCTGAACGAGCAGCAGCATCATGAAGCACGGGACAGAAAACATGTCGTCTGCTTCTTACATATCCAGCGCATCTGAACTGGTTGTACCTCATCACGCTGCAGGACACGATCCTGGGAGTTTCAGAGCCACACGGTGGAATCATCTCGCTGTACTGACTTACTTATTCTACTGATTTTACACGACAGCTGGCTTCATTATGGGTTGTGCTCCTCGGCTTGTAAAAACAGTTGTATTGTGTCTCCAGAGGGGGTGTGTAAAGTCTGATGTCATAGTGATGTGTTGTCTTATTTTTTAAGGGGGTAATAGATCGATGGTTGGGGACTATTTTCAGCGGCAAATTAATCCACATTCATTGTTCTTGTGAGTATTCGGGGCAGCAGGACGGTGTGTGGGGGGAAAGAGTAAAAATAAACAACAGCGTGTGTGTTCATGGTGATGAAGGAACATGTCACCCAGTGCGGCACTGAGACTCACTGATGTGTTTTCAATAGTTTGGAATAAAGGAGCTCTGGAAGAATAAAACGCATCAGGCTTTGGATAAACAGACGATATTTCTCATTCGATTCATTGACAAAAAGAAAAATAGAAAATTTCACCATATCTTCCCTTTAACCTCATGAAATCAAACGTGCCGGAGAAGAAACATAAAGCAGAAACTGTAGCATTGCTAATAGCAACACGTGCTATAATACTGACCATTATGTGCACATAAACATCTATATCTATATACATCTGAACTAACATATAGACACGGAGTATGTGATGCATTTCATCATGCATAGTCAAACATACTGTATCTTAGGTTTTAACAAGTGTCTGGTTTATTTAGCACAAACTGGACACTGATTATTGCTGTTATTTTATCGTTAAGTCTTAATTTTTCTACCTACCTGACATTTCTTTCTCTCACACGTCTTTCCCTGAGACTAACCATTTAAAAAAAAACTTTAACAAATTAAGACAAATCTCATTATGACTATCACACAAGATGCTTCTTGCTGTTCAGTCTGTTGCTACTTCATCACATGCAAACACAAAATCATTTCTTTGTTGCACAGATGTAAATCGTTGCCGTGTTTCAGTTTTGTGGACTGTGACTCATACAGGAAAATGTTATGTTACTGTCTGAGACGTTGGTAGCTGCCACCTTATCTGCTCTAGTGGAGAGAACCAAGGACAAACAGCACAACGGCTGATAGAAAGTGGCTGGTGCTGCAGAGGAAGAGTGCATGTAAAACAACTGTTGAATGGATCCTATCTGCAAGAAACAAAGACAAAGCTTTATGTGTTCTGCCTTTCTAAAGCCCAAACTACCTGTGTGCAGTATATCTCATCAGTTTGAAACCAAGGGGCTGTTGAATCACCTACTTATTCTATAGGGGTGAAGCAGGAGAAAATAACAGGGGATTCAACATAGACAGACATGACAGGGCATGAATACAGTGACACAAGTTTCACATTAAAAACAGGGTGAGGCAGAATTGCAAGGTGGGGGTGTTACGGTGCAGAAATCCATGCATGTGTATGTGTTCTGTACGTGCAAAGAATCACTACAACAATATGATCAATAAATAAATAAGAGGAAAAAAAGGAAAGAGATTAAAAAGGGGATCGGGTTCATGGTTAGGAATGGCTGTTAGGATTTGGAGCCAGACATTGAACTTTGGGGGCCGAAAATTAAACCATCGCATGTTTCGTGTCGAGCGAGTTGTCAGGCGACATGTAGACGTTGATATTTCCCCCGTCGCTAAAACAGCTCTGTTGATTTATCAAATCCAGTTCGAGAGACTGAGAGGAAATGACATCGAGTCTAAGTTATATTATTGAACTTTATAAAAGATTCAGGGCTTTTAACCATAGACAAGCTAACTCTGGCTAATATCAGTCACTCATATGCAACATGCTACTTGTGCTAGCTAATCTCTACCCATCATCAATGGAGACAGTCAACATCGACGAGCACATGCTAAGCTAATGACCAGGCTTTACATGGCCACACACATGCTAAAGATGTAAGCTAACTAACATGCTAGGCTTGTAGCATGTTGTCAGCACTTGCACTAAACAAACATCCTCAGCTGCCACGCCCATTACTTCTTTCTCTAATGTGCTCCAGCTTGTTCTTCAAGTCTTTTAATTATTATTCAGTTTGTCCTGTTTTTATCATCAGCATCATCATCAGTGACATTATTATTAGTCTTTAGAGACTCTGGCTTCCCTTCGCCAACAAGTCCAGCCAAGTAAAAGCCGTAGTACCACCAAATGGCAACAGAGGACAAAACAAAACAAGAATGAAAATGATGAATGCGTGTGTGCAGGCTTCAGAAATTTCACAAATGAAAATGGCTTGTGTGCAGCTGATGTACATCTGCGTGATTCTTTAAAAATGTTTTGTTGTTTTCCACAGAAACCCGTCCTACTACATCTCCAAAGCCACCGGCTGGGACCAAGAGCGATGGAGGGAGAGGGCTGTAATTCTGGGGTAGCGATGGACTCAGGAAACCCCTTACTGAGAGCAGTCTTCCTCCGTCGCCTGCGACTCACACGGCTGCTCCTGGAGGGGGGCGCTTACATCAACGAGAGCGACAGCCAAGGCCAGACACCGCTGATGGTGGCCTGCAGGACCCAGCATGTTGACGCCCAGAGCGCCAGCCGGGTCAAACTGGTCCAGTTCCTTCTGGAGAAAGGAGCGGACCCCGACATCCAGGATAAGGAGGGTCGCTCTGCGCTGATGCACGCCTGCCAGGAGCACGCCGGCCCCGAGGTGGTGTCTCTGCTCCTGGGCAGTGGAGCGGACATTAGCCTGGAGGATCAGTCCGGGACGTCAGCGCTGGTCTACGCCGTCATGGCTGGAGACTGGACGGTCCTGAAGCTGTTGCTTGACACATGCAAGGCCAAAGGGAAGGAGGTGATCATCATAAACACTGACAAACTCCCATGTGGGAAACTGCAAGCCAAGCAGTACCTCAGCATGTCTCCCCTCGGGCCTCTCGATCAGACGGACAAAATCACATCGGCAGCTCCTGCATCTCCCTCGGATATCCAGCTCATCACCTCCCCCCAGTGCACCTCCTCCTCCTTATGTCCCCCAAAGTCCATCTTCTCCTTTAAAGAAGGCCAGTCCTGTGGCGTAAGCTCCCATCCATGTTCCCCGTCACGGTTGCGAGGGCTCAGCCAAGCAGCGGCGAACAGACTGCAGCAGCCCCTCCTGAGACTGAACTCTGAGCCCTGGCTGAAGATCCCTTCCTCTCTGCCGTCTTCACAAAATGGACAAGACTTCAACCAAACTGAGGACCTTTCTTTCAGAGTTCCCAAACTGGACGGCTTCAAATGGTACGAAGGACGATTGCCGATGGATAAAGGGGTCGAGGGAGCCGGCAAGAATGATTGTGCCAAACACGCAGGACAGAAGATATCTCTACCAGGTCTCCTTTCGTCCCACTCTGCCTCCCATCCTAACCTCCATTCTGAAAACCTCGGAACAGACTCCATCGCCTCCTCCTCCTCTTCCTCCTTCCTGTCTGGTGGCAAAAACCATGTTACTCCTCTTCACAGCATGGCCTCGTCAAGCCTTCACAGCATCATCCAGAGGCGCAAGCTGGGCGCCGACATCTACAGCTCTGACCCCCAGCTCGCTTTGGACATGCAAACCCTCCCGGGGGAGCAGAGAGCAAGAGGCCCAATAGACGGCAAGAAGCTGGCCCCCTTACGTTGCTCCAGCACCCTGGGCTCCAGGGAGTCGGGCCCGAACAGGAGAGTGCTGTCTGGGTACGAGCGCAGAGGGTCCGGTGCCTTCTTGTTGGACCACAACTCCCAAGCCAGGCCGAGGTCTCTGCCACCTCTGACCCTCAGCTCCACCAACGCTCCCGTCCTTAATGTTTACAACTCCAGTGCCGGAGGTGGTTTCTCTGAGAAAGAGACCGGCCTAAAACATTTCCTCCCCTCGGCTCCTCCTGGACACCCCAAGGAGCTGACGAGGAGGATGCTGCTGAGGAGACACTCGATGCAGACCGAACAGTTCAAAACCACAGCCTGAGATCCGGGCGCCGGAAACTGTTCATCAATGTGTTTTAATGTGAAATGTGTTGCCACGTGACGTCGTCTGTGTAGTGAAACTCAAACGAGGGAAACCAAAGAGGATTTACTGTACAAGAAAAACAAACAAAAAAAATCCCAACGGATGTAACAACATGCAGTACGTACTGTAGTTCCCGTCCTCTGCCTCAGTGTGCTGTGTGGTGTCCCTGTGCACGTAGCTTCAGTTTGTTTAACAGCGGAACAAGATGAAAACATCTAAACACAAATTTCCACCTTAAAAAAAAAAAAAAAAAGATTCTGTGCAACATCTGGAAATCCAATATCAACTGCCGTCTTAGCTTCGTTTGGTTCTTTGCAAATGTCTGAGAAAAAAGACAGCGTTCACCAGCTGGTTGCTAACTGTGTCTGTCCTCTGTTTAGTAGCATACATCAGGTTTTATTGAGGCAAACAGGGTGAAATTTGCAGGTTCAAAACCAAAACAATGAGCTGAAAGAGGGTAAATAATAACATAAAAACTCATCTGGGGTCTGGTGATAATTCTAGTGTATTTGCTTCACTTACACATGATCATTTGATCCATTGCTTATGTAAAAAAAAAAAAAAAAGTTGATTATTGTAGCTTTAGACCTGTATTAATTCATTTTTGCTGAAAACACAACACTGACGCTGATCACTTTATGTTTTTACAGCAAACGTGTGAGGAAACAACTCATCCCGCAGACTCTGGAGCAACATTAACAACATCTGGAGTCTTGTTTTACTCCTTTAGGCTCAGTTTCACCAGCTTTTCTTCATCATGTATTGTCACTAACTTTGTCTGTCTGCTGTTTAGTGTAGGACAGGTGGGTTTAGCTTTTTATTTTTATTCTGGAAAACAAAATAGAGCTAAAGGGAAGGTGACACAACCTTATATCAGAGCACACTAACGTTGAGACAAGATCAGAATCACGTCCTCAGAATAAAGTCCAAACTGTCTGTCCCTAAAACACTGTGACACGTTCACTGTTCATTCATCACTAAATTAAAACGTTATTGCCTCACGGTTGTTCGCCTCCAACCAGTCAAGCTGCAGTTTACGTCCATGTCTGTCCAGACTCATAATAATATATGTAGTGAAGACTGAAGGAATTTAATAAAAAGGTGTTAAGTGTATTTTCTGATTTGTGATATAGGGATACAATATATGTAAATAAAACTGATTTAACTTGACTTTGTTGTTCTGCTGTATTTCTCTCAATGAACTTACTCACTCATACAACAAACTCCATAGATACGTCTTCAAACGTGTGGACTATAAATGTGATTAAGGGTTGTTGCCATGACAGTGGACAAAGCTTCAAAACGTGGACGTTGCTGCAGAGAAGCGACTAATGCTAAAACACGGCTGCTTACACACACACACACACACACACACCGCACAGAATATCTGTGATGTGAAATATGGTTCGATAAGTTTTTCCTCAGAATATTATGGTGTCACATTGAAGCTGACCCCTTGACCTTTTGGATATAAATCGTCACCACCTCATCATTTTTATCCTATTTGACATATGTGTTAAATTCTGTTGGAATCAACAAATTAATTCTTGAAAAATGCGTGTTGAGAGGTAAATGAAAAACAGACGTCTAAAAATGTCAGTGTGAATCAAAACACTGATCGTTTGTTGAGTTTTGATTCAGACTTTCAACAAACACAAATCTCTTTGCCACAAGCACAATTTGTTTTCACATGCACAAACTTGAATTTCTCGTGCAGATTTATTTTACAGGTTTACAAAAGGTTGATTTACAACTACAAATATTGGAATTATTTGTGAACATTACTTTACAAGCTCAAAATCATTTTGAGCCTAGGTACATAAAGCACACCTGGTGGGTCCTGAATGCAGCTGAGGTGGCGCCTCTGTGTCTCCATATGTCCTGAATACAAAGAGACGTCCTCCAACAGTGGAGCCTCCTCTGGATCAGCCAACAACAGTTTTGTTTTTAAAAACATCTCCTGCTAACTAACACACATCTCTCAGCATAAAGCAGGCGATGTTAAACCTTCATTTACATGGTAGTTTACTATTTCTAGAGCTTTGGTCAATGAAGTGATAAACAGTTGTTACTGAGCAGTTCCTCATTACTCCATCGTTATAAGTTCCTTTACAACAAATCAGACACAGCAAGTTTCCAAACAAGTATTTTAATTGTTTTCAAGCCAAATATTAATAATCACATCCACAATGTTTTCTGATACATTTGATATGACGACAACTTAAATGTAATAAACAGAATATCATTTTAACTCATCTTAAATGTTACACTATGATCTGTGTGGAAATGCAATTACACAAACTGTTAACAGAAATGAACAATCGTTTTAACTCATTTTGTAGTTCATGAAGAGTTTTTCCACATACAGAAACTTGAATTTGTCAAGCAGATTTATTTTACTGGTTAACAAATGTTGTCTTATAACTACAAACATTGGAATTATTTGTTAAGGTCACTTTACAAGCTCAGTCATTTTGACCCTAATTTGAGCCTATATACATGTATGGGGTGGAGTAATGTGCATGACTTACCATTTCTTGCTGGGCAACGTGTGGTTCTGGCCCGAGGTGGATTCTGCCGTCCCTATGAAAACAAAAGGAAAAATAAGGACATAAGCAGCTGCTCTTTTGACTATGAAATGTTTTTGAAGCAGTCTAAAGACTTCAGAACATAAAAGACGCACCAATCATCCATTTTAACCTCATTTAGCATATACTGTAATAATAACAAGACATTATGAATAAATCTGAACAAATGATAAATGTGAAGAATTTGTAGAAGATATATATATATATACACACACACACATAAATACACATACACACACACAATTAGTGGTGAAGCAGCAACAAAAGTGTTTTAGAATGACAAAACTCCTGCTGGACAAGATGTGCAAAAGGTATTGATTAGGGGATGTGCAAAAGAGAGGCGGTATTGCATCTGTACTGGCTCAGGTCCTGATGAAGACAGAGGGATGCTGAAATCTCCGGAGAAATGTAAAGACCTAGTGAACTTTCAATCATGGCTGATCTCCTGACAGTAATGTTAAGTGGTTACAACATGGTGAACCGATCGATGTGTATTCACTCGGTCTACTGGCTCCATACAATCTCACGTTACAGTCAGTTACAAGATGAGCCTAAAGTTACTGACGTCACTAGCTGCACAACAGCCGAGACCAACAGACACAATCCTACTAACCGCTAAAACATCTGTCCACAACAATAATATCACCACCTGAAATGTTTGTCGGTACGGTTTGTCAGTCATTGCACTGATTATACTTTTAGCTAGAGAGCTAACAGTGATGCTACTCACCAGGCTAACAGGAAAGTTGCGAGCTCGGCATCAAACCGCATCTCTTTCCTCTCAGCAGCTTCTCCAGCGGCGGGAAGCCACATCGAGATTTACTCGTGTCGCTTCTTTTCTTTGCCGTTGAACGTGGTTTCTTGTCGGGAGCGGTCCTTCGGGATGCAGATGAATATCGTCTTTTAGGAGGTTCAGTCATTCCTGTGTCTCTGTGATGCTAACTTCAAGCTGTGCCGGAAGTTGTTCTTCTTCGTGGGACTAACCCTGGATTTCCACCGGGGCCGTCAGCGCTGCGGAACATCAGCGTCGCGGTTGTGCTCCGTCCTCACGTCAATCCCCACCGGACGTGTTACGGCAGCGCAGCGCTGCCTTGAGAGCCAGCCGTATTCACGCGAGAATACGGAACGTACGCGAGATCGTTGCTCTTGATACAGTGCAGAGCTGTTGATATTAACGGAGTGGCGACAGCTTTTGATGTCGCCACTCTGATCAATTGACCGTTGCCCTGGTAACACTGGTAACGTTCATGAAGTAATGTTGATATGAAGTTAGATGACGTGTGTTGTGTTTTATTTTGAAAGGGGGCGGAAGTTTTACTTTGATACTGTGCCTGACTTCCTGTCTGGTGCGATCTACTCTGTTGAGCTTGACGCAATTTAGCAACGGGAACGTTGCTGCGGCGCGGTGAGCCGCTGCTGCGGCGCGGTGAGCCGCTGCTGCGGCGCGGTGAGCCGCTGCTGCGGCGCGGTGAGCCGCTGCTGAGACGCGTCGCGGCGCTTCCGGTGGAAATATTTACATTGATTAGAGTGGCAGCGTTTGGCTGCGGTGACCGCGGCGCTGACGTTGCCGGTGGAAATCAGGCGTGAGGTCAGACTTGACGCGCCACTGACAATGAAGGATCAAAAAAACATGCTGATGTTAATTGGTAAATACTTTCACCTGTGGAGGTGGTGGCAGTGCTAGAGATGATCCATCACTTAATCACAGTTTAATATTTATAAATTCTGATCTTAAAAGTGTTGCTACCATCACATGTTGATGAAGTTGGAGGTTAGAAACTGAACCTGTGAATACTGAAGACAGAGAATAATAAACTAACTCATCAACAGTTAGTCTGTCATTTCATCAGAGGAAGATGAACTGGGAGGTTTTCTAGCATCATCATCATCATCACAGCACATCAGAGAACTAAGTCCATGCAGTCTCCCTTCTCCACAACCAGATGAATGGAAACTATATATGACAAATATTTGTCTACACATTTTTTATATGTCACGTTATCTTAACTTGAACTATCACGACGTCTTAATGGACAATGTATTAACTAATATTAACGCTGCGCATTACACTGACGCAGATCACGTAAACTGGGTCACATGTGGAGAAACACAAACCAAACGTCATTAGATTAACGTCGATTAAATTCACCTTTTTTATTAGAATGCAAGTTTAAGGCACTTCCGGATTGGCTTCATGTTTTTTTTTTTTTTTTTTTTTTTTTTTTTTTTTTTTTTACAAGTTTATTGAGACATACAAAACAATACAAATCTCCAGGGGGTTACAAACATATAAAAGAAATAGAATATTACAGAGGTATTACAAAAATATATCAAAGAGAGCACACATGGAAATAGTTTTAATAGCTTTCTTATTAGTGGAGTAATTAATGGTTTTTAAATATTGTTTGACCTCATTGTTAAAAATAGAAAAGAGTGGTTTTTGGGCAGTGTATCTGCATTTATGGATATGCCATTTTGCCAAATATATGATCAGATTAATTACATAAAAATGTCCTTTTTTTGTTGGTGGATAGTCAATGAAGCCAAACAATACATGTTCAAAGCAAAAGGAAAAGTGTGGTAAAATACAAGTAGAAATTAAATCACAAATATCCATCCATAATTTGGTGGAAAAGGGGCAAGACCAGAATAAATGAAAAATATCCTCAGGGTGTCCTTCACAAAAAGAGCAATTAACATCAATATCTCTTTTGAATCGTTGTAGAAACATTTTTGTTGGGTAAAATCTATGAATCAATTTAAAGGATACTTCTTTCGCTTTATTGTTTATCAAAAATTTAGCTGACAAATTCCAAATTTTTTTCCAATTAAGGTTATTAATAAAGGAGTTCCAATAAGATACCACATAAGGAATTGATACGACATCTTTTTGAAATAAAGAACGTATACGATGATTATTATTTCGTATTGATGAAAAACAAATTTGACCAATTTCAAGTTTGGATGGATCAGTCTGTATTAAAGTTGGATTGTGTCCTGCTGTATTTTTTAATAAAATAATTACCCCATCAGGGATTGCATTTATAACAGTATTAAATTCATTAATAGGGATTAAGATGCTATATTTCGAAATAAATTCTTCATATGACATTAGTGATCCATCTTGATTAAACAACTGACGAACTAACAGTATGTCGTGAGAAAACCAAACGGGGTAAAATAAAGATTTTTTTCTGTATACGATGTCTTTATTGTTCCATATGTAATATCTGTGTGGGGAAAAGTTATGTTTGTAAATCAAAGACCAGGAAAGAAGCATCTGTTTATGAAAGTAAGATAATTTTGAGGGGATTTTTTCAACATCATAATTACATAGCAAAAAGAAATTTAAGCCTCCTAATTTAGAAAAAATAAAATTTGGTATGAAGTTCCATATTGAAAAAGGGTTTTTAATGAATTGTTTTAGCCAATTTATTTTGAAAGTATTATTTAAGGTATAAAAGTCCAAAAAGTTGAGGCCACCCTTATCATATGAGTTCATGATTACTGATTTTTTAATATAGTGGGTTTTGTTTCTCCATATAAAATTAAACAACATCTTGTCAATATCTTTTGAGACCCTTTTGTTAACATCAAGAGACAAAGCAGCATATGTAAGTCGGGATATTCCTTCAGCTTTGGTTAGTAAAATTCTACCTTTCAATGATAAATCTCTCTGTAGCCATTGGTTCAATTTCTTCTGGGTTTTGTCAATAATCAAGTCAAAATTCAAACTGCATCTGGATTCTCTATCTTTAGAGATGTTGATTCCTAAATAAGTGACAGTGTCTTTTACTGGTATATTACAAATAGAAGGGATGTCACATTGTTTGAGAGCAAGCAATTCACATTTCTTTATATTCAAGCAAAGTCCAGACGCAGCAGAAAAAGTATTTATCAGATCAATAGATAAAGGTATCTGAGACAGATCTCGCAAAAATAATGTTGTATCATCAGCCAGCTGGCTGATGATAACTTCATTGCCCGCAATTGAGATACCTTTAACTGGACTAAGCTTTATATAGTCAGTGAGTAGCTGAGTACAGATTAGAAAAAGATAAGGCGATATGGGGCATCCCTGCCTGACCCCGCGTTTAAGAAAGAAACGAGGAGAAGTACCAGCATGCAATTTGATTGAACAGTTTCCATTTGTATACATAGTCTTGATGGCACTGCTAAAATACGAGCCAAAGCCAAACTTCTCCAGAGCATGAAATATGAATTTATGTTCAATTGTGTCGAACGCCTTGTAAAAATCTAAAAAAAGGATGAAACTGTCATCAGAGCATAAATCTGAATAATCAATTAAGTCAAGTACTAATCTGATATTGTTGGAGATATGTCTGTTTTTCATAAAACCGGATTGAGTCTCGTCAATTATGTGGTCCAATACAGCTTTTAATCTTTTAGCAAATATCAATGCAAATATCTTATAATCATTATTAAGTAAGCAAATTGGACGCCAGTTATCAATAAGGAGTAAATCTTTTTTTGGTTTTGGTATTAAAGTTATGAGACCTTGGGTCAGAGTAGGAGGAAGGGATTCCTTGTCTATACATTCTATAAAAAGACCATGGAGGAAGGGTGCAAGTTGTTCGGAGAAAGCTTTATAGAACTCAGAGGTAAAACCATCTGTGCCTGGAGACTTATTAGGCTTGAGGTTTTCAATAGCAGAAATAATTTCTTGCAGTGAAAGTGGTTCGTCACAAGATTCTTTAAATTCAGTGTTGATTAATTTACTTTCTGTAAGAGATCCCAAAAATTGACAGGTTGGTTCCTCATTATACTTTGATTCATAGAGTTTAGTATAAAAATCTGAACAATATTTAGCTATTTTTTGAGGGTCATCTGTAATGTCTCCATCAATGTTTAATTTTTGTATTGTGTTATTTTTGGCACGAGATTTTTCAAGTCGAAAAAAATAAGCAGAGTTCTGCTCCCCTTCCTCCAACCATTTTCTCCTACTCCTCACAAAGGCCCCTTCAGCTTTCAGCTTATAGATGTCATCCAATTTGTTTTGCAGGTTGATTAAGTGTTGATGTTCACTTTCAGATAAATTTCCAGGTGCTTTTTCAGTTATTGACGTTATTTCTGAGATTAAATTTTCTTCTTCAACTTTTTTAGCTTTAGCGACCGAACTTCCATATGCTCTTAAGAATTTTGACAGCTCAAACTTCAACAGCTCCCAATTACTACTAAATTTTTTTTCAAATAAAGATTTAAGCCAAAAGCGTTCAATTAATGAGTGGACAGTTTTAGATACGGCATCGTGTTTTAGAATGGAGCTGTTCAGTTTCCAATATGAACCTTTACGGGGAATACTGGGACTTAGAGAGACTTGTATTGAAATTGCTTTGTGGTCTGTTAAAGGAGTAGTGAGGACATTGACATTAATAACATTACTATCAAAACTGTTAGAAACCAACCAAAAGTCTATGCGTGATAATCTAGTACATGCTTTGTTGCTCCAAGTGTATGAGTTCACATCAGGATTTTTCTGTCTCCATACATCACTTAAATTGAATTTATTCATAAATTGTTTCAAATTAGAAGCTAAAGAATAATTGGTTCTTGGAGGCCATTTATCTTGAAGACCATCCAGAGCAATATTGAAGTCCCCGCCCATCATTATCATTGCGTTTGGATATTTAGAAAGCCAAAGCAAAAAACGGGATTCTAAAACATCAAGTAATATATCATTTTCACATTTCAAGTTGTACCCATACAAGTTAACTAGCAAGATTACAGTATCATTGATGTTAATAACCAAAATAAAAAAATGACCTTTAGGATCACCGTCAGAGTGTAAAATGGCCCCAGTAAAGGAATTCTTCAAAGTAGCAGTACCTGCTGCTCTTTCTGTGCCATGCGATAACCAAACATCATTACCCCACTGTGCTTTCCATAATTGAGTATCATTTTTAACTGAATGTGTCTCTTGAAAAAAAGAAAAATCAGTTTTTTGTTGTTTTGCAAAAAGAAATAAAGCTTTTCGTTTGACATTCTGTCTCAACCCCCTGGCGTTAAGAGAAAAAACTGAAAGAGACAATGTAACAAAGAAGTACTAGAACAAGTAGAAAATCTCAAGTACTAGAAGAAAATAGAGTAATTTCTATCCCTTAACAGAAAATAATAGAATTGTATAATATAATGTTAAACAATCTCCTTGTGAGGTAGATAATATCAGTAAAAAGTGGCTTCATAGATTTGAGAAGGAGGGAAAAATAAGTGTACAAAATATTTCTCAAATATTAGAAAAAAAAACAAAAAACTTTTTTTTTTTTTTTTTTATCCACTACTGTCTTTTTTGTTTCCCATTGCTATAATAATAATGTAGTTTATAACGTATCACCTTCAACTTAAATTTAAATCTTCAGAAGTATGTAGTCTGCCGAATCACATGAATAGTATTTAGAGCAGAGTGCAATAAAGAGTCAAGTGACCAGAAAGTCAATAACTAGGAGGCCAAATAACAAATAAAATAGGTTAACAAAATAAATACTTTTTTTTTTTTAAAAAACCAAAAAATATATAATCCAGGAAAAAGGATAACGATAAATCAATGCACCTCCTTGTAGATATGTATAATTAGGGTCTCTCTTTCTTTTTCCTCCCTCCACTCCTCAGAAGAATCCTCACCATCATTCATGTCGCAGAATCAAGCCAGAGACGGTATCGTGTCACCCAGCAAATTATTTGTCCATCTGGAGCCGATGAAGTTGTTCAGGACGTACCTCCTTTCCATCGATGATGACACGGGTACCTGCAAAATGTGCCTTCTTTTGTTCTTTCCTTGCGGCTTCAATCACAGGCCACAGTTTGTTTCGTATTGCTTTGTCATCAGCCGTCAGATCTTCAGCGAACTTCAGTTTGTTGTTTTTGAGGTATTCACTCTTTTTGGCCGTCCTCCACAGAAGGTCTCTCGTAGATCTGTTTGTGAAGCGGATAATAGTTGTCCTGGGCCTGTTTGTTGTCCCTTGGTTTCTTCCCAGGCGGTGGACGATGTCAATGTCAGCTGAGATTTTCTGCTGAGAGTCAGGAACCACAGCACAACAGATGTTGATAACCTTGGCCTTGATATCTTCTGGGTTACTTTCTGGGACACCATGGAGTCTGAGGTTCCATCTCCGTCCATATCTTTCAGCTTCATTAAGCTTAAGTTGCAGTTCTGTTATTTGCTGGTCATGTTTTTCATTAGCAATTTTGACCTCTTTCATATCAGTCTTAAGTGACTCAACTTCTGCAAAGGCGAAATCAATGGACTTTTTCAGGGCTTCAATGCTTACTGCATTTTTGGTGATCATGCCTTCCAGATTATCTGCACGCACATTAATAGCGGCAACAATGTTGTTTTGCAAGTCTGCTAAAGATATCTCTGCTCTTTGCTTTTTTTTGTCCGGCTTACAGGGTGTATCCGGGGCAGATTCAGGTAGGGGCACGAGATCAGCATCATGGTAACTAGCATGTGTCCCAGAGGAAGCGTAGTTGTGCTCAGTGTTAGCCGAAGTAGCTGCAGCAGATGCACTGGTAGCTGAAGAGCTTGCCGGTGTAGAGTGAGCATTTAAAGGCACTCCAAAAATCATACCTTCTCTCTGGACAGTAGGCTCCTTTTCTTTACGTTTCGCCCCTTGTTCAATCGGCTTCATGTTGATGAAAGTTGAGGATCCACGAAGTAGCTGTTATTAGCAAAGCAGTGATGCGGTTCGGTCGGCAAAAAAGAAAATTAGTTCAGCAAAGAGACAGTATTTTAAGAGGCTGAGAGATTGTTAATACTCTGTTCATGATACTTAGTGCAACATATTAAGAGTCAAATGTTGAAAGTAAGGGATAGAAATCCGAAACACCGCTCAGCAGTATAAAAACGTGTCTGTCGCGGTCGCCATCTTGCCCGACCCCTTGGCTTCATGTTCTACACCTGGAGTTGACAGTCTATGCCTCCATGACGCGACTGCTTCTTCTTCTTCTCTGCTTTTGTTGGTTCATTACTGCCACCTTTGGATCAGAGGGATAGTGTAACCTACTGGCAGGAATGTGTAGTGTCACATGACCGCTGCACAGGTGTCACCGTGTGTTCATAGTTTTAAAAGTTGAATTTGTAGTTGATTCATGTTCACTGTAACAAAAACAGTCATTTTTATCTTTCAACATCTCAACCTGTGAAGAAGCTGGAAAACATCTGTTAGAAAACAATATTACTGTCGGTTAAAAACGAACAGATAAACTACAGGATGTTTCTGTTGCCAAGATCAGTGTTTTCAGACTGTGAGTAACAACAGTAAAAATGTTTAATAAATGAATTTATTCTAATAAAAACTTCACAAATCATTGTCAGAGTACATCACGAAGCATTTAACAACACACTGTCAATTTACTTCCATAAACTGATAGAAACATTAAAAACAAGCGTTTCCCACGTATTTACATGTTTACACTGCTGATTAAAAAAAAATGAGAAGAATTAAAAATGAGGATTAAAAGACAGTAAGAGCTATTAAAAACCAACAGTTCGTATTTACTCCACAGTCTACTAGACCATTATATTTACATCATATCAGGTCCAATAAAGACGTACAACAGCATCTGCGTCAGGTGATGTTAATACAAACAACGGCGTCGAGCGAGACAGCAAATCGTGTCCAGCTGTTCCAGGTGTCAGGCGGCTTCTGTGTTCGACGTCGACCAGCACAGCTCCGTGTGGTCAGAAACCCCCCCCCCCCATCCCACCCCCCCGCCCCAAACTGCCAAACCCAGTTTAGTCCCCTCTGTCCCGTCTGGGACAGGCGTGAGATCCTCGCACGTTTGTTCAGGCCATGCGGTCGTAGTCGCTCACCATCTTCTTGATGTGGTTCAGTTTGGACTTCAGGTATTTACTCCTGCGCTTCTTCATCTGGTAATCGGCAGACTGCGAGGACGGTGGAGAGATAAGAAGACGTTATTATTAAGATCTGCCTTGTGGAAGTTTTTAAGATCCATTTTAGGACCAAACTCACCTTTTTAAGGTTCTTTATCCTGTTGTACTCATCCAAGGCGTCCTGTCGAAGAGAGACACGAGTCAACATCAGTGACAGATACACAAGCTTCGTTTCATCTGAATTATCTGAAGAAATACTTCCCGTGAATCTCTCACCAGGTACTGTGGGCTTCCCTCCTCCAGCTCGTCCAGCTCGCGGTCGACCTCTGACAGATTCTTGTTGATGGCGTCCAGCTCCGCCTGCAGGTCTTTGTACTCCAGGTGGTCGCGGTCGAATTCGCGCTTGTAGTCGTTGCGCTCCTGCTCGTTTGCAATCGGAGGAAATTCACTGAGGTGGGAAACAGAGGAGAGAGGGGACGTTTACTAAACTGCCAGATTGTGTTTCACTTATTTTAATGTAGGATTTTGTTTTCACACAGTTTGTTGCATTGAATATTTCCACCACGTCTGTCTCTTCATTGTCTTTGTACCTGTCAAAGTCGTTGTCGTCCAGCTCGTCTCCTGACGAGTAGTAGTCGGTGTCGTAGTCCTGTCCGTCGGCGCGTCGCGGTCGAGCCGGGCGTCTCTTCTTGGGCCGTCCTGCCGAGCTGGCCGCCTCCGAGTTATTGCTGTAGGGAACGCCGTTCTGCAAAGGCATGTTGTTTTCCACCGGAGGCCTGTGGGACAAGGGACAATTCATTAACTATATTCAATTAAATTCCTTTATTTAATCATCCAGTGAAACACGGCGTCTGTTTAAATGTCTCCGCTCTTCAGTAACTTTGTTCTGATGGAGGAGGAAGTAAAACACAAGCTGATTTATGGTCTGGCCATTAATCCTGGATGAGTCCACAGGTGAGCCACTTCCTGTTTCTCTCAGGTTTTATTGTCTCTCTCTCGTTTCCTTCTCAGCACAAACATATTTCACATGTTTCACATAGTTTCAGTTTTGCAGCCGAGGTGATTCATGAAGCTGCAGGAACGTAAACAGCTGTGTCGTTTCGATCGGAGCCGAAACTGATTTTCTGAAACTGTCGTAGGTCGTTTTTTTTTTCCTGATTTTATTTTATTTAAATTTTGTGCTGAATTGTTTTATTTGGATTTTCCGATGTAAATGTATTTATTTAGTTTTTAACTGTTTAATTTCCCCCTTTTCATTTATTTCTTAACAATTATTTATCTATTTTCCCCCAAAACCAAAGAAAGAAAAAATAAAAATCAGGTGTTAATTTAGAAATGAAATAAAAGTTTGAATGTATTGATTGGTGGTGAATGAAGAATATAGAGCTTTTTATTTCAGCCTGTGTTCTGACTGTTGTCAGACTCTCGGGCAGGAGACTCACTGTGGGGAGTAGCTGTAGGGGGGTTTGTCATAGTTGGTGCTTTCATCATCCAGGTAAGTCCTGGAGCCCCTCAGCTTCTCAGGGTAGTCCGCCATCGGCAGCTCCTCAGGGGGGACGGACACATTGTTCACCTTCACCAGAAAACAACGGCACACATTAGCAACATGCATACATACATACATATCTTTATTATAGTATGACAGCACTTAAAGCTCCTCCAGTGTAAAGGTCTGTGTCCATGTGTAGTGTGATTATAGATCAGCTCTAGCTTCTATATTAATACTGTGAAAGTATCAAAGCCTCAGTCCACAGAGAAATGCACACAGCCTGTATTCAGAAACTGAGCCTTAAAACCAGCCGTCAGGACTTCTGGAACTTTGTGATGTCACAACAAAGCAGTCACCAAGCCCCGCCCACCTGGAAAACTACACTGAGATGGTTTTTGGTTCTTGAAAGCACAAATATATCTTCTAAATGTTGGTTCCAGCTGATGTGAGGATTTGATACTTTTCTTTTTCATACCACAGTTTATTTAATATCTTTTGGTTTTTCACTGTTGCTCAAACAAAATAAGTCATGTGACACCTGCACCTCGGACTATGGGAAATTATAACATTTTTCATTTTTTCTGAGCAGAAACGATTGATTATTAATGAACATAATCATTAGTTGAAGCTCTAAAATGTAAAGATTTTTCTACCACATGAGAAATATGATCTTTATATAAAACGTTGCTGCGCTCAAATCAAGCCACTGCAAATAATGTAGAGTAAAAACAACAGTGTTGTTTCAGTAATGACAGTTTGACGGGTGTCTTCGTTGGGTCTCTGCCATCTCTGGTATGACGAGCCTGCGTGGACTTGTCCCCTGAATGTCAGCGAGCTGCACCCTGTGCACGGCCCCACAACAACACTGTGTAAGCATGTATGTGCTGCAGGCTGCCTCAGCACTTTCAGGCGGGTTCCCACAAGCTGCAGCGGAGTAAAACCTCTGGGTCCCGGTGTCATGTTGCTGTCGTGGTGTTGCATGTCAGCGAACTGCTTCAGACGACCTGTCCGACCCGTTCTTCCTCTCCAGCTGCAAGGACACGGCCGAGCTGAATGTCATCGCGACCTCAGACCTCATGACTCACCCACTCATCTCTGCTTACCTCAGGTGTGAGAGATGCTGCGAAACACCTCTGGATTCAGCTTCATACGCCGTGACTCATCATGAATTTATAGTTTTGACTACCTGAACACAGTGACGGCTCTGAGCCCGGCCGTTCATCCCACTTTACGACATGTCAGCGCCGGATTGAAACTGTCACCTGTGCACACGCCACACCTTGAAACCAAGCGCACTAGAGAGAAGGAGCCGGTTGCACCACACTTCCCCTCCCCCGCCGACAAACAAGGGACTTCTACTAAACTGGTTGTGCGACTTCGGCCGACACAGTTTTAGGATCACCTCATGAGAGTGAACACAGAGCCGCTTCATCAATGAGTCTATTGACATTAAATCAATTGGCAACTATTCTCACTCAATTACAGCTTCAGGCTGCAACTAATGTTGTTGTTTTCATTATCGATGAATCTGTAGATTATTATTTTTGATTAATCAATGAATCATTTTCTCTATAAAATGCCACAAAATAGTGAAAAGTGCCTGTTATCATTTCAGATATCTTATTCTGTCTGATCAACAGCCTGAAACCCACAAATATTCAGTTTTCTGTGACAAAAAACGCATCGAATTCTTCATTCTTTCTTTAAAATTGATTATTCAGTTATAAAACAGCTGCTGTCGGTCGACTAATCAGTTAATTGACTAATCGTTGCAGCTATATAAACCGTTTAAACCAATTATTAAGTGCCAAATATTTCCTCTTACAATATATTTACTATTATTCAGCTGTAGGAAATTGTCAGGCACATTGTCAACATTTTATAACATTTTATAAGTTAATTGATTAATTAAAAAAATAATCTGTAGATGAATCATTGTAAAAATAATTTAGTTTAGTTTAATTTAATTTAATGAAAAACTGCCCCGACGGTCCGACGCGAAGTCTTTAAAAGTCGCGTTTTGTTTGTTCAACGGTTGAAAAATATTCAGTTTAAAATAATATGAAACAGAGAAAAACAGAAAATCTTCACACTTATAAAAAAAATATCCGTCACTCACCCACGCCTCCACGTCCTGAGGCGGCGCCTCCTCGATCACCTTCACTCTCCTCCACAAAATGTTGCTCTTTCCGTAGTTTCTGATTTTCTGTCGAGTCTTCAGAGCGAAGACGAGCATGATGATGAGGGCGATGGCGACCAGGAAGCCGAACACCACGGCGATGGCCTGAAATCAGACACGACACACTCTGGGTCACAGACAGAACGAATCCTCAAAGGAAGTGTGTGTGTGTGTGTGTGTGTGTGTGTGTGTGTGTGTGTGTTCACCTCTTGAGGCTCCACCACACAGTAGTGGTACAGGTACTGGTTGACAAACACTCCTGAGGGCTGTGGTTGTTGGTACTGGGCGCACAGGCCGGCGATCTGGTTGGCGTAGACCGACCCGGACGACTGCGCCATGGGGTTCACCGCCATCAGGTACACTATGGAGGCTATTAGCATTAGCAGCGCTAGGAAGGCGCAGATGATCACCACTGCTAGGTAGAACCTCCTGCTCTCTGATAGGCCCTGGTGGGACACGATGATGATGAAGATGACCAGGCAGGCGATGAAGATGATGGCTGCCATGGCGATGATGAACCCTTTGCCTGATCGGGGGTCGTTGTAGTTCCCTCCGATTCCACCGTAGCCGTAGTTGCTTCCAGCTCCGTACGCGCCGCCTCCAAAGGTGCCGTACCCGCCGCCGCCATACACGCCCCCGCCATACCCGCCCCCACCATACCCTCCCCCAATACCCCCAAAGCCAGACATGGCTCCCTGAGAGTCCCACGCCAAGGTGGAGGCAACGCAAGCAAATATGGCGACGCACAGCACGATGACTATGATGGCCATGATTTTGAGGATGCCTGGCGGAGACGTCCAGCGGTAGAAATGCTGGAACTCGTCATCTGGGTAATAAGAGTAGGCGGGCTGGGGGGGGCCGTTACTGTCGATGAAGAACAAACACAAACAGTAAACACCTGATGTTCATGGCTAAAGCAGAAAATCGGCCTGAGAGCAAAATGGAGGCAAAGAAAGACGATTAGGATTTTAATCTTGTAAGAAAACAAACACCTAATGTAATATATATATAAAAAACCAAAAAAAAACATGTCTGAATCTATATTTGAAACCAAAATATTTTAAAAACTTTTAATTTCAAACCAAAACTCAAAATTGACTTGAACAGCTGGATTTAAAAATAAAATAAATCAACAAATTGTGTCTAAATTGAATCTATCAGATCTCGGTCAGTCACGTAATTTAAGGTAGAAAAGATTTGAAAGTTAAGGTGGAAAGTTTTTTCATCATAAAACTTATATTTCCAGGGCAGGAATTTTCCACCACATTTATTAATGTTATTTCACTTTCAGCTTTAGATGTTTAATGATTCACATGATTGTGGCCTTTCTGAGCTTCCGTACGCAGGATGCTCATACACAGACGTAAAGGAAGGTTTACTGTTTGTCACTGAAAGAGACTCACTATCCGTCCGACTCGTAGGGAGGCGGACTCCCGTTGGGCCTGGAGGACATGACTGCTGGATCCTCTGGGTGCTGTCCCGCGAAGAGTTTCTGCAGGAAGATTTCTATAATAAAGGACAGAGTTATGTAATAACACATATCTGAAACAGGGCTGTAACTGATGATTGATCTTGCTTATCAACTAATCTGATGGTTATTTTTTCTTGATTAATCAATTGGTTTGTACAATATCAGAAAACAATTACAAATTCCTGATCAAATGGATGTTTTGTCAAAGAGCCCTTCAAAATATAAAGATATTTAGTTTAATATGACATGAGAACAAAAATATCTCACATTTGAGAAGCTCAAACTTGGGATTTTTTGGGCATTTTTGCTTCAAATTAGATTATAACTGATTATCTTTCTGTCAATTACCAAATCAATGAATCGACTGAACATTTAAGCTTTTATTTTGGAATTCTGCAACTATAACAACGTATTGTGTGAATTTAAGCGGCCATTTCCAACGACAGGCGCAGCAACTGTGTCTGAAACATCAATTAACTTCATATTTTTATCAATAAAACTATAAAAACACAAATGTTTCGGAGGCAGGGAACAAATGCAGCCACTTGTAGCTGTTTCATTTATAATAATCCTTAATTTCCAACTGTTTTTCCTCAACATCTGAACAGCGCAGCAGCAGAGATGCTGCTGAGATCATTGACTTAAAGCCGCGCGCAGTAACAACACACCTGTCTGTTGTAGCTACAGGTAACAAGTTATTAGAGATTTAAAAAGACTTTTTTGTTCTTAATCCCACAACCTGACGTCGACACTCACCTGTCGCTCTGCGTGACTCCTCTCCTCTGCGTCTCACCTGAAACGTCTCGACTGAAACTGCTGCAGCTGATAAAAACAATCCAGGCCACACCTAGACGAGCTCGGCTCTCGGGTCAACGTAGCCCCGCCCCTTACGCACAGGTGTCACATTACCCAATAAAACAAGACAGGAAGTCGCTGCTTCAATCCTCATGGAAATGAGCTCGAAATGCTTCAGTGAATTAAAAGAAAAACATATATTTTCATCTCTTTTTTGTTTTTAAATGTTTCCTTTATTTAAGAGCTGATATCTGATTGTTTGTAAAATGTCCAATTTAAATAAAAAAGAAAAAGCTTCAGTGAATGAAGAGCAGACATGAAGTGTCATTCTGCTGTATGGAGGATCAGGATGTCACGGGAAGAGCAATAAAGCATTTCCTCATTTTAATATTTTTATAGGCAATAAAAACAGAGTTTTAAAAAGAATTTATAAGTGAACCATAAATTCATCGATAAATACTTAAAATTCAAAAATAACTTTACAAAAACAGTATAAAACTCTGATTGGATAAACCATTTAGAAATATATTAATTAATTCATGAATAAATAATAGAATTTGAAAAAGTATTTGGAAAGGCATTTTAAAAATTTTCAATTTCCATTTCTTTTTCCTATCAGCTAATCGATTAGCGTCGTCATTGAGCTTCTCCTTTATCCTCTCCATGATGGGACTGTTCAGTGTTTTACCAGCTCTGAAGACCCAGAGTGTCAAATTCTATTATTAATTCATAAATTAGTGTATTTATAAATGGTTTGAGTGTTTTATGACGTTTTTGTGAATCCTTTTTTAAATCTTAAGTATTTATTGATGAATTAATCGCCCATTTATAAATTCTTTTTACAATTCCTGTTTTTAATGCCTTTTAAAATATGAAATGAAAGGAAATGATCTACTACTTTTCCTGTGACATCCCTGATCCTCTACATCCCACTGAATGAAGACGTGCAATTCAATCAGTGCATCAAAGCGTCAGAGCCGGGAACAGAAACAGCTCGACTTCAAAGTAAAGGTTGCGTGTTTTAAATTCAATTTAAGGAGCTAAAATAATTCCAGCGTTTGTTGGAAATTTATTCCCAATCAGTCGAGGGCTATCAGAAGAAAAAAACCAGTAACAGTTATGAATTATGTTAATTATTTAGACAGTTTATTTATTTAGCTTAGCTTACAGAGCACAGAGGTCTCTCTTCAAGAAGAATCGACCTGCTGATGGAAAAGCAGCAGAGACTCGGTGGATGAGCAGAACTGTAATCTGAGGACAGAAAGCACCAAGTAATCACTTCAATTATGAAAGTATGTGGACATTTACAGCAGAATATTTACAGTTCTACCTGCTAACGTAAGAGAAATACACATCTTATGACGGCATTTGAGGGTTCAGTGTTTTACAGTATGAAAGAAGGTCAAATGGAGATGTTTAGGCACTGAGGGTATTTAATTGACAAAGTACAAAATGTTTAATCTATGAAATGGAGGGACAAAGTCACAATAGGACATGTATCATGTATATTTCCAAATTCAGTTACATATAAAAATTAAAACAATCCTCACAGCAGCTCAGACGGGATTTATCGGGACAAGCAGTGGTTTTCATGTCAGGCTGGGAAGTTGGGAAATTTATTTAGACAGCTGACAAACACGGAGACTGACAGACAGGTGGGCGGACCTGCAGGGAGGAGGAGGTAAACCTGGACAGGAATAATGCAGCATATTTTATATTTCCTCTCTGTCCCTTCTTCCATCTGACAACATCTCCCATCTCTTCACGCAAACATTCACGTCGGATTCCAGTCGTTTGGGAAATGAAGTGGTTAAACTACAATTACAGTCACAGTATCAAACACACACACACACACACACACACACACACACACACACACACATTATATACACACACAGTGGGATCCATGAGTCTGAGACCAATACCGCTCTCATATCTGTCAGCAGCCAGGAGACTGTTAGCTTAGCTTAGCACAAAGACTGTAAACCAAGGGAAACAGCTAGCGCAAGCTGCCTACAAGCACCTCTAAAGCTCACCATCACATTGTCTGTTTGATCCGTACAAAAACTTTAGTGTAACTAGAAATACAGTCACAATCGCTCCTTCCTGAGTTACAGCGTTGAATACTGGCCACAAGTGTTTTTACAGAACATTATGACATCACCGTGACCTTTGACCATTTGGATATAAAACGTCATCACTTCATTTTCATCCTAATAGTGAATTGAGTTAAACTGTGTTATAATCAGTGTCTGAACTTGTGAGTATAAACATGTTTTGTGAGGTCACAGTGGCGTTCCCGATACATATCACATTCATAAGAACATGAGGTCACCGTGACCTTGAACCGTGACAAAATCCAATCACTTCATCTTTGAGTCCGAGTGAATGTTTGTGCCAAATCTAAATTTCCTCAAGGTGGTCTTAAGATACCACATTCAAGAGGCCAAAACTGTGTGTCGTGAGGTCACTGCGACCTTGACCTTTGACCTTTGACCACCAAAATCGAATCAGTTCATCCTTGACTCCTAGTGAATGTTTGTGCCAAATCTGAAAAACTTGTGTCAAGGTGTTACTGAGATCACGTCCATGAGAAACGGGACGGACAACCTGAAAACAATCTGCCTCCGGCTCCGACTGTCGCCGACGCAGACGAATAAAAAAATGAGAGTTTGATGTTTAATGGAGGATTATAAAGAAAATAATCCGGCATATTAAACCCAGTCAAATGGCTAACTGTCATTTCTACTCCAGAACAATGTATAACCTGTTACCTGTGAGCTGTAGAGGTGCGTGCAGCAGCTCGGAGGTCTTTGCTGAGAGAGTTAAGACTGATCAACCCTCCGGTGAATTTCCCAAAAAAGCATAAAACATTCAACCCTTCTGCTTCTACTTGTGGGTTTTAACAAACACATACAAACAGAACTGCTGATAAATGTTTTACTCCCAGACTGACCCCCCCCCCCCCGGCGCTCCTGTGGTCTGGTTTCGTTTCCAGTGTTTCCAGTTAAAATGTTATTTTCTCCGTCAGCATCAGTTCTTAGTTCTGTCTTTGTCGGGGTGGAGGCGCCTCGGAGGTTTAGCTGTAGCCGTCGTTCCACTCCATGACTTTGTCGTATTCCTGGATCTTCTGTTTGATGTGAGACAGTTTGCTCTTCAGGTACTCGCAGCGCTCCTTCTTCTCCAGGAACGTCGGGTCCTGGAGAAGAAGAAGAAGAAGAAAAACTCAGGGTTCAGACTTTAATGATCATTTACCGTCATTTCAGCTGCTGGAGCAGTTTCTTATATGACGGCTATTACACACTGGGTGATAATGAATGTATTGATCCTACTGACATATGATTTGCGTGCATCTGAAACCTGATAGACTCCAGCGCTCCATTGTTCTCCACTGAAAGGAGTCGCCAGTAAAAACTCTTTTCAGCGATTTATCTTCCCGTGAAAACGGCACTTTCCTTTGGCACTGCATTTTTAAAAAATGCTGCACTTCCGTATTCGTACGCCGCAGTAGTTCAGCGGTTAAAAAAAAATGCAGTGCCAAAGGAAAATATTTTACATGAAGCTTCATTTAAACGGGAATCGGATTGTTTCGTTGGGCGTTTTTTTACAAGTGTCTAACACATGTTTTTTCTGGTGGCCCCGCCCACAGCAACACAGCGCTCTGCCGCTCTGCCCCCGCCCCCGGGTCAGGTCTCCTGACGGGGGAACGCCCTGCTACCTCACACAACCCCACCTCAAAAAACCCAAACTATCCCTTTAAGGTTCTGTGGGGAACAGATGTCCATGTTTGAAGAGATAATACAGAACCTGGAACATGAGCGGTAAGAAAAACAAAACACTGCTACAGAAAGTATCTGGAAAATATGGAGATGACAATCAGCTCACATTTTTCTTCTTCTGGTAATCCTGAAGGATTCTGCTGATGCGTTCAACCTCCTAGAGAAAGAGAGAGAGAGAGAGGGACAACGTGTTGAACTTACGTCACACGACCTTTAAACAAGCTTGAAAATCAGCTGCTGTGAAGCGTCGGCGCTCCGGACTCAGAGCACAGAAGGAATTTGAGGGTGGAGAGGAAGTAGAGCGGCGATCAGGAAGTGCAAACAGAGGAAGTTAGAAGGATGAGGAAATGAGGCACAACAAAAAAAAAGGCTGGGTGCAGAATCTCAGACACGCAATCACAATGCTTCCTCAGCGCTCACATGAACCCAAACATGTGGGTTGGTTCAAAATAACAACAGGAGGAAACATCTGATTATCACTAAAGTCGTTAGGACGCATCGTGTGGGAAAGATGAATCTGCAGAAACTTTCATGGAAACAGCTGGAAGACTATTTTAATGGCTGCTTACTGGGTTCAGCCCCAACACGCTCTGTGAAACATGTATTCATCAGGCGGTGTTTGGTTTTTACTTGAATCAGGTTCAAGCAGCTGAAAGCAGCATGTGCTGATTTGAAGTGGAGTGGAAATAAAAGTGTTTTCCTCAGAAGAGAATATATATCACAGGAACAAAATAAATATCACAGCACTAAAGAACACTGGTGCCTGGAAAACTGATCCTTACGTGTCAAAAGTTTGATGGAGTTAAAATTTGAATTTAAACAGCATCGACATATCTGGAAATAAAAGGTGAAAGCTAAATATAAAACCTGAAAAAGCACAAAGGAGAATAACTTTCACGCAGCTTTGATTCAGAGAAACGAGACTTCAGTGTGGAGAGAGTGAAAGAGAAAAGATGAAGAACAGATAGAAACCAACACTGAGGTTCTACGTGTGTGTGTGTGTGTGTGTGTGTGTGTGTGTGTGTGTGTGTGTGTGTGTGTGTGTGTGTGTGTGTGTGAGAGAACACTCACCATCTGGCTGGTCGGGTGCTGCGGCAGACTGCGCATCATGGCGTCCATCTCATCAAACTTCTTGAGGGTCACCTGCACCTCCGAGTGGATCTCTTTGTACTCTGCGTACTGGTCGTTAAACACGGCCCGGTACTGGTCCCGCTCCTCGTCGGTCCGAATGGTCGGGTACTTCCTGCATTGTGGGGGGGATCAATTAGTCGATCAACAGTCAATCATTTAGAGTCATTTGAAATGATCTGGCTCCAGCTCCTCAGGTGTGTATTTGTTCTGGTTTCTTCTGACAGTTATAACCTGCTGGTTTTTCATCATTTTCTGACATTTTATAGACAAACAGCTGATCAATCAAACAAGAAAATAATCGGTGGATTTATCAATAATGAAAATAATCATTATTAGCAGTCCTAGTTTCCTTCACAATTTAGACTTCTTTAAAGAAATGGTTCGTTAGCACTCGGCTCTGCCCTCAGTGTCTGTGTAATTTGAAACCTGCTGTCACCTGTTGTCACCTTGTTCTCACCTGTCTGTCTTTATCTACCTGCGTCTTTTATTGTGCCTTTGGGTTTTATTGTATCAGAGTGATTGTGTCTTGTACAAACAGTATGTGAAGCTCTGAACAGGAAATAAAAACCAGCTGCTCCTCCCAGTTTGTAACTCTAGATTTTAACAAAATGTAATCTGCTAAAGAAAGTTTTTCTTTGCATCACTTACGCAATATAGTCGGGCACAACGACAGGTTTAGGAATGTGTCCTGACGGTATGGCTCCCTGCAGGATCTTTGCTGGAACTGCTTTAGGAGGAGGAGCTTTGACCAGGACGAGGGAGGAGCCCTCCACCTGGTCCGCAGTTTTGGGAGCGGGAGCTACAAAATCCTGCGGACACACGACAACAGAGAAACACAAACCGGGTCAAAGTAAATGTGGAGATTGAGCTTCTGAACACAGAGGAACGAGCTGCAGCCTTCATGCTGTCACCAGTTTGGACGTGTTGCTCTGCGTTAGGTTATTTTTTCTTTGCAGGATTCTTACCAGTGAATGTGCAGCTCGCATCCCGGACGGCTGCATCTGTGCACAAAGAACAAAGACAAACATTATCCCACTGATAACTAATAATTAGATGCAGCTTCACACAGAAGACCCAGAAGTTAAGATGCTAAGCTTAGCATCTTAGCATAAAGACTAAGATATGCTAAGACAAGCTAACACTCTGGGCTAGTCTTAGTGATACACAGTTCAGTGTTCAGTTTTGGTCTCTTAAAGGAACAGTTCACCGTTTTCTTCAGGTGAACACTTGGGCCACATATCGTTCTTCTTCTGGCTCAATGTGCGCCCAGGTTCCTCGGCCCAAGTCCGGCCCACATACAGCATGACTGTCGGGTGCTACTTCCACATCTGGATCAACGCTGGCACACACACACAGAAAATCTCCCTGGCTGTCATCACAGGAGGAATCGGTCCAGATGTGGAAGTATATCGGCCAGACTCGGGGCCGAGGACCCAGGCAGATGTTGGGCCAGAAGCTTCGTCTTGCCACGTGGAGAGTTGGGTAAGAAAGATCAATGTCATTCGCCGGTTAGCGTCACACAAAGACTGGAAACAGGAGGAAACAGCAAGCGGGGCGAACCGTTCCCTCCTGTTTCCAGTCTTTGTGTGACGCTGAGCTGAAGCTGTTCTCAGCAAGAAACCACATACACATATTTCTCATACTAGTGAACTATTCCTTTAAGAGGTCAAAACACAATCTAACAAGTCCGTAGTTAAAACTAACCTGTGTGTACACCTCATTTCCCTGCAGCACACACACACACACACACACACACATGGATTCACAGACTTCACCTACTCACTACACCACAGCTGTGAGCCTGTGTGCAAATGATGTGGTTTCTGTTGCATTGCAGTGTGTGTGTGTGTGTGTGTGTGTGTGTGTGTGTGTGTGTGTGTGTGTGTGTAAAGAATTCCTGAGTGAATCCGAGGAATCCCGAGCCCCAGATCTTACCTCCTGGCCGTACCGCTCCTGGTATCTGCGTGCGGCTTCGTGCCTCCACAGCTTCAGACACACGAGCGCTCCGATCAGATAAACGACCATGGTGACGAACAGAAAGATAATGGCGGCGGTCTGGCCCGCCTCTGTCCTGCAGAACGCCCCGTTGATGCCGTTGTTGAAGACCGGGTAGGAGCAGAGCCCTCCGCGGGTCGTGTCACGGACATAGACGATGCCTGGTGAACAAACACCAAACACGCCAGAATGGATCAGAAACATTTGTTGGTGCTGCTCAGAGAACTGAAACATTATTAAAACACAGCAGCTGCTCTTTCCAGCAGAGGTGGAAGAAATACTAAAGTATTTCAACTATCAGAAAGTTCTCAGGCCCTGAAGAGACACGATCCCAAATCAGTTTCATATAAGTGACGAGAGACGAATCTCAGTCCTCATCCTGTGAAGACAATGAGGCTTCAGAGTAGAATTGAATAGAATGTCTTTATTTGTTATTGCACAGTTACGCCAGGAAATGTAGTGCTTCTCCGTAGTGCCACAAACAATATAAAATAAAATAAAACGAACACAGAGAATAAACAGCATGTTGCAGATGTTCAAATTCCCTCTTTGTGTAAATGATTACTCCACAAAACGAATACAAAACTTTAGATGATCAAAATATCATTTTGATCATCTAAAGAGAGAAAACTTTGGACTGTTGGTCGGTCAAAATAAGACATTTCAAGATGTCACTTTGGTGTGTGGGGAAATTATAATTATAGTTAGAACGGAGCTTTGAAGAAACAAAAGTCAAATTCAAGGTAAATGATCCAGATTATCCCTAAATTTTAACAGGTTCTTCTCTGACACATCCTCCATCCCTCCACTAAGTTCAGTGCAAATCGCTTCATTACGTTTTGTGTGATCCTGCTGAAGATATCTAACCTCCTTAGCAGAGGTAATCAATAATGAAAGTAATCGCCTGCTGCAGCCCAAAGAAAAGGTTTGTGTGTCCAGCTGTTACCCACCTGCTGCCATGTAGAGCACCGCCAGAGCCAGGTTAATGGTAAACTCCGTCAGAGGCCACCAGGAGGAGTCCAGCAGGATGGTGCGGTAGTACATGGTCATCCCCAGCACTAAAACAATCACAGTCACCACCCAGGCCAGTCCTGCCACCACCAGCACAAACGGCGTCTTGGGGCCCGTGTAGTAGCTCCCGCCATAGTTGCCACCGTAC
This sequence comes from Seriola aureovittata, assembly GCF_021018895.1. Lineage (NCBI taxonomy): Eukaryota > Metazoa > Chordata > Actinopteri > Carangiformes > Carangidae > Seriola > Seriola aureovittata. The sequence goes on along the minus strand of NC_079381.1, from coordinate 22,783,300 downwards.
AAACCTCCGTATCCTCCTCCAGGAGACGAGTATCCAAAACTGTTGAACCACTCGTTGTCTTTGTGGATGTAGGCGCAGACGCAGGCGAACACGGCCGCCCCCAGCAGCAGCTCCACGCAGCCCAGAATCCTGAGCAGCCCCCCCCAGGACTTCATGTAGCCGTAGCGCTGATGGTATTCCTCCACCCGCTCGCTGTAGGTCAGGCCTGTGCGGTAGGTGCGGCCCGACACAGATTCTTGGGCATCGTGAACTTCCAGAAGCTCCTTCCTGGAGTTGTAGCTGCCGCCTGAGCCGCCATAGGGGTCCCGGTACGACCCGGGAACAGAGGGGGACTGGGGCGGCGAGCAGCGCACGCCCTCGGTGGTGCTGTTGTTGTTGTTGTACGAGGAGGAGGTCATGGACCACGGCTGGTTACTGCTGCGGTTGCTTCCTCTGAAGAAGTTCTTCCAGGAGTCCGGGATGAAGCGGTGGACCGGTTTGATGTCGATGGCCGGGTCGTGGTCCGGGTCGGTGTCGCCCTCGCTGCCGCTGGGATCGAACTCGGGCCCCACGGGAGGCTGGTCCGGCAGAGGCGGAGGCGGGAGGGGGTCGGCGCTCTGAGCGAGGTGAGGCGCCCTCTGCTCTCTCAGCGGCTGCAGATCGTAGGAGTCTTCTCGGGATAAGGAGCCTCGTGGCACCTGGTCATAGTGGGGCGCCTGGCGGACTCGCTCAGTGCGTCCGTTGAAGCCTCCTCCATAGGACATGAGGATAGTGATGGTCCCTGAGAGCGCGCACACACACACACACACACACACACACACACACACACACACACACACACACACACACACACACACACACACACACACAGTATTGTTAGCTACTTACTATATAAGGATTACAGATAATTGTTTAATCATTAAAGTCATTTTTAAAGAAGAAATGCAAAATATTTTCTGGTTTCAGCTTCTTAAAAATCAAGATCATCAGTTTAAACAAACTTAATTTAATTTATTTAATTGTATCAATTTATTGTTTTTATCTATTACTTTATTATTAATTTGTTTGCTAATGTTATTATAGCTTTTTAAATGAATGTTATTGTATCTCATTGTCAGCTTTATAATTTAATTTGTCCTCTTTTATTTTCAGCTGTTTTACTGAAGCTCTTTGTATGTACAAATAAAGGTTGATTGATTGATCGGTTGATCGTTAAAGCGACAGGAAACACCAAAGTTCTCAGAGTCTGCTGATTAATTCTCTGTCAGCTAAAATATTATTATCATCAATTCAAATCATTGACAGAGCTGAGTGGGCAAAGAGGAAATAGGAAAAAGGAAGGAGCCAAAAGATTAAAAAAAACACGTCCCAGACTGATGTGAAATTCAAATTAAGACATTCAGACCGACATTCATGCAAAGTCGTCTTACTCCAGAAACCTGAGGTCACCAGAGAAAAACAGCCGTCACCCGGAGCTCATGAGTGAAGATGTTATCCCACCGTCCTCCATGCAAGCCGAGTCAAGAACGCATTCTTGTGCCGCAGGTCGAATTTCCCCCGTCGCCGTAATAACAGCTCACGTGTTGCATTCAGGGGAAGTTCGACTGACACAAAAATACTTTTCTTAACATCCCGTCAACCCCTTAGACCCCGTTTCTTTAAGAGGATTTGATCTCGAGAGGTTTAAAAAAAATAATAATAATATGAGCAATGCTTGAATACCTCTTTCACACGCAGTCACTCAACACGACTTACATTGGCTTGCAGGTGAGAATGCAAACCTGCTATGAACGTGCACTGTTCCAGGGAATCACCTGAAAAAGAAAAGAGAGAAAACAAAAAAGGTTTGAGACTTAAGAGAGAAGATGAAGTGGATCCTCTAAACTGCAGCGGCCTGAAATCTTTCTTTTCACGGTCATGATTTAAACTCTTGACTCGCCACTGTTGAGCCAACACGGACGAGAAGTCGTTAAAGTGCACGGAGAGAAAACGAAGATCTACAGCTTCCAGACACCTGAGCATATTTCATCTGCTGATGAAGATCATGTGATATGATGGAGAGCTCCAGAACAGCTACAAAACAGCTCCTGAGGTGAGAATGTCAGTTTGTCTGGATCTATTTTATTTTTCAAGCACAATGGCCAAAGTGCCGGAAGGTTTTTAACCTACAAAACATAAACAATTTAATAGAATAGAAACGTTAACTAATAATAAACAGAACCGAATTAACCAAATCAGTTGCTGATTTATTTTTGATCGATCAATCGACTAATCATTGCAGAACTAACTAGAACTTAAAACACTTTGTCAATTAATTGATTAGTGGACCAACAGAAAATTAACAAGTTTTGACAATTGCTTAATCACCAAAGTTTCACCATTTTCTGATGTTTTATTGGCCAAATAATTAATTGATTAATCATGAAAATAATAAGTAGATAGTTAAAAAAGGAACAAGCCAAACAATAAAAAATCCTTCACTAATGAGGAATTCAAAAGACATTTAAGAATATTATTTTAGCAAAGGAGCAAATCCTCAGATCAAACTGAATCACTTCATGGATTACCTGATTTTCTGTCAGTTGAATAATCATCTAATCTCTAATCGTTTGTTACTAATCAGCTGTTTGCACGGTGCCGCACGGCGCTGACGACTCCTGAGCCACGAGCTTGGAGGACAAAAAGTCAAACGACGAGTCTGATCTTCTCAAACTACAAAAACAAGAAGTCGTACGTGTGTGTGTGTGTGTGATTTCACTGCTTCAGGAACAGTTCACACCAGGATAGCAGCTCACACCGAGGGGGACTTCAGACTCTTTATTTATGACATCATCACGCTGAGTCAGAAAAACAGACGCCTACTCGTATTATCAGGAAACTGCTCTGTTACAATAATATCAGACTCTAGAAATATCTCAGCTCTGATACGATGACGTGACAAAGCTTCTTCACAATATTCACAACAATATAGGACGAGAACGACTCCTCGGTCCGCGTGACGCCTTCAGGTCACCTGGGAGAGAGTCTGTCTGCGGCCTGATCCGCCCTGACAAACGTCTACAGATGTGTCCAGACTTTAACCGTGTCCACGAGGGATCGGTCTGATCATGTGTCTGCTGGTCATAAACTTTCCTGTGCGGGACGGGCTGTAAACCAGTCTGTTACTGGGAGAGACAGGTGTGAGTATGATTTGTAGGTCGGGACGTCTCTGTAGCACAATGCCTCATTTATACTGATATGAAAAAATTGCAGCTCCTAAGATTTGAATATAGAGATTTCAAATATAGATTGATTATGAGATTAATTATTCAGCCCTGGATTCTGGATTCAGCCTCACCTGTCACCAGTTATTAAGGAATGAAAACAGGCCTCAGTGTTGTGTGACCCAATTAGGAGTTTATGCATTTTGTTTAATTTATTGTTAGATGCAGCTGTAGCAGACTGTGCCTGTAGAATATATTAAAAGTGATTCACAGTTAAAAGGTCCCATATTTTAAACTTTCCCTGTGTTTTATTTTGAAGTGCTGATCCAGAAGAAGGTATATTTGTGGTTTTAAGAACCAAAAACCGTCTCAGTGTAGTTTTACATCTCCTCTCTCAGGCTTCTCTCTGGAGCTCTAGTAATAACAGGTCGGTGAGCCAATCAGAAGAGAGGAGGCTCTGAGCCTCTCTTCTGATTGGCTGACTGTTTTCTGAGTGATCCAATAAAAATAAAGCAGATTTCAGGTAAAAACTCAGAGAAACCAAATCCTGTAAAGGTTTGGATGGTGGGTCCAGGTGGGCGGGGCTTGGTGACTGCTTTGTTGTGACATCACAAAGTTCCAGAAGTCCTGACGGCTGGTTTTAAGGCTCAGTTTCTGAATACAGGCTGTGTGCATTTCTCTGTGGACTGAGGCTTTGATACTTTCACAGTATTAATATAGAACCTACACCTGATCTATAATCAATCTACACATGGATATCTACCTTTAGACTAGATGGGACCTTTAAATGTTGTCGTGCTGACTATGTGAAGAGTTTTTTTAAAAAGTCAACACACCACTGAAATAATATTAAAGGTACAATACGTGAGTAAAGCTGTATCCAGCTCTGGGCCTAATAACAGACCTGTGGAGCTTCTGCCTCCGCGGGCACACAGCCAGAGGACTCGGTCACACACACACTCAACTAAACACTTTATTCTGACTCTATTTAAACTCATTATCTTTCTCCATGTTGTTCACTGCAGGTGTTTTTTTTTTAATTAAATTTACTTCCCAACATGTCGTCTGTTTTTACTGGTTAGGTCCGATCACAGCGACGGTTGAACAGGTTCAACTCTTTCTCGAGGAACCTCACGTAACGTCACGTTTACCGCCAACTTTTCGACACAAAAACTTCACGTTTAAAAAAATTAAAAAAATAAAATCCACGATTCGTCAAACACTGGATGTAAATAAAGTCTGCGGGCTGGCTTACCTTGTTCGCTTCCTTCTCCCCGACTCCCTCTCTCCCATTTCACTAACAGGTTTCCCCCCTCGGACACGATCACGTGACCTGCCCATCCCTCTGACGTCACCCAGACAGAGGCGCAGTGTACCTGTTCGCAAAGGCTCAGAGCAACTGCTTCTCACCTGAGGAGGCTGCAAACTGATACTCTGACTAATTCATCACCTGACACCTGAGATGATAGATAGATAGATAGATAGATAGATAGATAGACAGACAGATAGATAGATAGATAGATAGATAGATAGATAGATAGATAGATAGATAGATAGATAGATAGAATGTACTTTTCTTTTCTTTTTTTTTACCCATTTTCATATGAAGATTTGGAATTTGAGTAATTTTTTTAAATTAAATTTTGCTAGTTTTACCTAGAATACTTCTTCCATTACCTAGAAATCAATAATATTTACATATAAACATATAAACTATGAAAGAAGTTATAAATATATAACATATAAATGAACTTTTTAGTGTTTTTGGTGAAGTAGGAGACATCCTGTGTCCAGCAGTTCAACTTTTGAAATGAACAACAATAAATTATTATTCAATGTAGAGTATTTTTCATGTGTCTAATGTCTGCACAGAATATTTAAGAATTTTCTCCAGGTCAGTCTGAGTTAACCCAGATGATAACCAGGGTTATTCTTTCATGTTTCCTGCTAAAAAAAAAGATTTTAAAGAATGAAAGAAAACACAGAAGCAGCTTGAAACTGATGAAATGTTACACACATTTAATCTGGAAATGATGAGTTTTCACGTATGGTCAAAATAACAGATGTGATTTTCATTGGAACTGGCAAATGATGTCGCCACAAACTGAGCAAATACCAACAAAAACCACACACACACACACACACACACACACACACACACACACAGCATATAGATTACACAGTGACCAACACCTCTGGTTCACAGGAAGCAGTGGACATAAAGGATGACTAACAGATTTAAAAATAACAGCAACTCAAACCATAAAATCAACTGCATTAAAACTGGCTTCGTCATGAGCCGATCGCAGCAATGACATTTAAACATTGTTCGTCTGTATGTTTCAATACTTTGTGTGTAACGACAGGAAGTCACAGCTGCAACGTAAAAACACGTGACGCACAACGATCGGGATGGAATGAATCATAGAACAAATTTCATCTGTTGAACACGACACACAGATACAGCATCGATACACATGAATATATTGCATAAAGTTAGAGTTCTCTTTTGTCAAGTATTACTACAGTTGTGTTTCCACCGAGGGGAAGAGAAATGGCTTTTTTTTTTTTTTTTTTTTTTTTTTTTTTTCAGGTATAATCATCATCATCTGTAAGATCATCCAACAAAAACCCCCAACAAGAGGTTTGATTTACCTCACACACTCGCAGAGGAATGTTTCCAAACAGGGTTATACACACACACACACACACACACTAACAAACACACAGTGAAGGGCTTGTATACATGTACAACACCTGTATTCTGACACAGGACGAAAACACTGTACATCTCACTTAGTGTTTGAGACATGCAGGCTGTGGTGTGGAGCTGCTCTACCCTCCTTCCTTCTGCTCTTTTTTCCCACAACAGGAACTTAACGACACGTAACTTCTCCGCTCTGCAGCTGAAAAACGTCAGCGCAGCTCAGGAGCTGATAGTAAATCCAAGGTCTAGAAACCCATGAGGGAAGGAATGCAAGTGCAATTATTGAAGGGGAGCTCCTACGGTGGCCCCGAGAGCTCAAAACACTGCAACTTAAAACAAACGCGCAGCGAGCTCAGAAAAACATCTTCATCAATCTGACAAACACATTCGCTGCAAATTCACACAACACGACGTTAGTGTTGAACAACATCGAGCAACAAGTCTCAGCCAGGTTCAATCGCTTTTCAGTGTCTCCTGGAAACTCGTCCGTTGTGTTGTGTGAATGTGCAGCGCATGTGTTTGTCAGATGGATGAGGAAGTTTTTCTGAACTTGCAGCACGTTTGTGTATTTGCATGTGTTTTCTTTAGTCGCGGTGCGCTGAGCTCTCGGCGGCCGCAGGAAGCTCAGAAACAGGCCGGCAGTAAAAAGCACAGGCGACTGCGCTGGTGGGAGCAGATTCAGAAAGTCCTGTTTGGAATAAAAGATTCATTTAAAGATTTAAAAAGTTGTATAAAGCCTGTAGTGTGTCCAGAGGGAGCTGCGAGAATCTGACTACAAATTTTGAAAGGTAAAAAAATCTGGAGGTGTGGAGTTAGAAAGAAGTGTTCTTACCAGACCTCTGCAGCCTGCTCCTGCTACTTAGCATAACTCTCCCTACTCCACTGTAGTCTGTCCCACACCTGCACTCGCCTGCCAAACACATGACACTACATTACAGCATTTGAATTGTTTCCTGGTGTCTCTCCTCGGTTTGTAAAACGCAGCGGAAACACAAGGCGGGAACCTGCGGCATTAAAAGCCTCACCGGTTCTTTTGGAGGCTCAAGTTACGGGTTGCTAAGTTCCTGGAGTTCCTGTTTAAGAGATGTGACCTAAAAGCTGAGACGAGGAAGTTGTGACACGACTGACTTTGAAGATAAACATCAAAGTTTAAAGTTTTTAAAATCTTCTGATAATTATGCTCTTCACATGTAATTCTACAAGTTGCACATAAATCACAGACAAAACAGCCGTGATCTTGATGTGTGATTCTACAGTAAATACTACAGCATCATTACCTTTGATTCTCTAAATACCTTTCTACATTTCTAAGCACTACTATTGGATTAAATGCTGATTGATTCCTGCATTGATCTTTGATCTATTTGACAACACTGGTTTGTCTTCTACTAAATCAAAACTACTGGAATTTCATTTATCAGTTGATTAAACTGCACATTGTTTTAATCTCTGTATAAAAGTGGCAATAGACGACTTTTTTTATTTGAATTTATCCTTATGAAGTAAACGTACAGAATAATGACACCATCTGCTTTTTTCCTATAAGCCTCTATTTCATTATGTAATTCAGCTTTTGTAGAAAAAATGAAGAAGAAAAGATCGAGGAAAGTCTGCCACTGCGCAACCAAAACAGGAAGAGGATAACAGTGCGTTTGTTCTGCCCCGTTAGCTACTGGAAGCTTTATCCAGGTATAGGAAACAGTGGACGGTGAGAAAAGGAGCAAAGAAGACGAAGAGGGAGCTTGACACTGGACCTTGGACTGACTCGGACGTGCTGGGACTGATATGTTCCTGTCCACTGGTCCACCGGGCTTTGTCCCGCTCCCTGTAGCCAATCCGACTATAAAGAGAAAGCTCCAGGATTTAAGAAATTGGCAGCACTGAGATCTGGGATTATTCCTTTTTCGAGAGATTCCTTTTAGAGATACCGGCGGCCATGTTGCTAACGCTACCGCTAGCAACCAGAAACAAAATATTAATTGTGCGTCTGATAATCTAAACAAACAACACACTTCCTGGTTGTGCGCAGTGGTGAAACGAACGATGTTCTGCTTCGCGACAGCAGCGTCAACATTAACGCTACATGGGGAAAAGTTGTCTATTGCCACTTGATCATAGGCAGGTGACATTAATGAAATACTATAAAGTGCATAAAAGTGGAGGACAGCATAGTAACAAAATGATAACAATGATTTTAACAGCTGCTTTGACAAACACTATAAATATGGCTCCTGTTATGGCCGTCTTCCTCTAGTGTGACAGTTTAGTTCATGTTTGCTGAGTAACAAATAACAGCATCAAGAAGAAAATACTTAAAGGGTGATTCAAATACCTCTTTTGGTTAAAGTCATAACATTGTTCTTTACTCTCAAGTCAAACAAAGAACTACTTTAAAACTCAGATGTACATTATAAAATCTGACAACTTACAGTAAAATTGGAGAACACGGATCAAAGTGCCACATTATTGTCTGTCTCGCAGGGAGCAGATTGATAAACAGATCAGCCCGGGGCCCTCCGTAAAAGGTGCATCCACCACCGTATTAAAATCACCTAAAAAGGAGGTTTGCATTGCTTGTGTAGAGACGTGTGTGTTGGACGTGCAGCAGATCCTCAGTAAGGGATTTGGTTCTGGTAATACTGCAGCATGTCGTACGTTTTGCTCCTGTAGAAAACAAGTCGGTTAAAATCTGTGAGTGAGAACCTCATGTCTACGTACGTCACAACGGCGTTTATAACGTTATAATAGCTCATAACCGTGTTGGTGTTTCTGCATGATGTTAGTGTCGCGTTACATGTTTCTCACCTGCTACTGAGGAAACAACTTTGGATGATTTTGATGATGAACGCTGCTGCTTCTTTCTCACTCATTTGTGGATTAAACCGTCCTCTGATTAAAAAACAAAAAATAACACATTAATATTTAAAGTTGCAGTGATTTTCCGGCCACTTGGGGGCAGTGGTACAAGTTTGTTTTTTTTTTGGTGGTGAACATTTTAGCAAACAGTCGTTTTTTTACACCCACAGCAGAGAACGTGACGGAGCAGGACTATTGTTTATTTTCAGTCATGTTTCTGGCCACTTAGAAAAATATCCGTCTTTAGCCGCTAAATGCTCCGCAGCGTTCACCAGCTAGTTGCTAACTTTTGTTAGCACCTGTTTGGTGCTGCGCAGGAAGTGCTCAGGGGTTTTATAGTGAAAAACATCTGCAGGTTGAAAATGGCGGTAAGTAAAGTTCAGGTCTGTAAAACCAAAACAATGAGCTGAAAGATGTTAAACTGCTCGGAGGATTAGCTGTGTTGGTTACTGGTAGTTTTTCCATCCATTGTTGAAAAACACCTTAAAATTCCCACAAATAAAAGCAGATTTGAGCGTAGAACTATGATATTAGTTGCCACATACAGAAGCTTAAGCAAACAGACTTTTCTGGTGCTTCTCAGATTTTGAGCACTTGTTCCTATTCACTGAATGGTTACGGTGCGTACCATATAACCTAAACACCCCGGTTCAATTCCCGCCAAGGCCCCTTGTTGAACGTCATACCCCTCCTCCATTTCTTTGTTTTTCCACCATCAGCTGTTCTATAAAAGTGAAAATGCCACATTGCTGACACACAGATTTCCTCCTGCATGAACTTACTTGAGGAGTTTAATGGTTTGTCCTCTGAAGCATGGCAGTCCAGTGTCCAGCATGAGGGTCACTAGGGAAACCACTGCATCCATGTAGGGTCTGTTTGAGCAGGAAGAAGTGAACAGTCAAAACAAATGAGGGACGACAAGGTTAAACGATATAAAACTGTTTCCTTTGACTTTAATCTTCAAAACTCAACGTCTTCGGACTCTTTACCCCGACAACAGAGTTCTGGTTTCTTACCGCACAGCCAGGTATCCTCTGACGCACATCTCCATGAACCATTTGAAAGGGGTGGCCTCCATCTTTCCTCCCATGATCATCACCATCTCATCCGTCAGCTTGATGTCCGGCTCCCAGCCAAGGTTCCCGCCGGGAGAGCTCTCAAACATGAAGCCAAAGTCTGGAGGAAGCAAGAGGGAGACATGTAAACACACACAATCGCCACTGCTGGGTGTCACACCTCCTCACTGAGCTGCTGACGGATATGAGTCTATAGCACGCTGTACCGATGTGGATGAGGTGGCCCTTGCTGTCCAGCATGATGTTGCCGTTGTGTCTGTCTTTGATCTGCAGCAGGAACAGCAGGAGGCTGTAGGCGGCCATGCTGCGGATGAAGTTATACCGAGCCTGCAGAAAGAAAGGAGACGACACGATCGACTGAAACTCTGCTGCTGCTGTTTATAAGTGACTGGATATTTAACAGTTATAACATCATGTAAGAACATGCAGCAGCCAGGTTTTGTTTCATGCCAACACAGTTTTATAGATCTTTTGCTGAATCAGTTCTTCTCTCCTCGTCAAACGGAAAAGCTGCTGCTCTCTGGTTCTCTGTTTTGACTCCCATGAATCAAAAGTAAGACGTATAAAAACAGAATTTCATGATTTATAATTCTTAATTAGGCTTTACATTTTAAACTTTTTATTACTCACTTCTATTTGTATTTATAAAATGTTTTTATGCGCTTTGTGTTTTATTCTGTGCTTTGACACTTTCCAGCGGATCCTCAGACAATCATAAATAAAAGGGCGACAGCCGGTGGATAAAAACTCTGCACCTTCTGGAAGGCGAGGGTGGATTCGTCGCCGTACTGGTTGCGGAAGTAATCGTACATCCCGAAGTCCGTCTGTCTGCCGAGCTGGTCTCGGGACTTACAGTCTGGGATGCACTCAATCACGCCGCACTGAGGAGAAGAAGATCAGTTCATGAAAACCTGATTATCAGAACAACGTTTAGTTTTTACCTCATTGTCAAAGTTTTACCAGTGTAATTGTTCAGATATGGGGACACAACAAACAAACCACATGAGCGATCAGACTCATGTTTAATCCATTTATTGAAAGAAATTTACACCCAAACTGTCCATGTGAATGTCCTCTATTACTGAGGCATTTTGGGTGCCCCCTCCTACCCTGATGTAAGTGTCTCCATGTCCCTTTATCTCAACAATAGAGCTGGTAAATAAAAAGTAGAGGTGTGTTTTAATGAGTCTTACCCCGGGTGCAGTGGCCACCACTCTGTATGGGAAGACGAACAGATCCAGGCCGACCAGCTGGAAGATATTCTTAAAAAGCCCAATGATCTGCAGAGCGAGCATATCCTGGAGGGAGGAGGGAAACGCAGGAGGGTCAGATATTTAATTACCCCTCCTCACTGACACGTTCCAGTAAATGTGAGGAAGGTTAGGGATACCTGTCTGCAGTCATCTCCCACTTTAAAGATGGCGGCCTGCCAGCAAACCCTGCGTGATCCGTCCGGATTCTCCTCTCCGTCCTCCAGAGAGTCTGAGGGGCAGCGGAGACCCTCCCTCTCCAGTTCGCTCACGCCGCAGCGTTTCACCTTGAACTTGGCCAGGTAGGGCGCCTTGGCGGCACTGTGACGACAGGACACACACACACCCGTGAGGTGGAGGACACAGGGTGTGAAACAGACATGAAGCATGAGCTCAAATCTGACGTTACCTCTGCATGGGCGTTCCAGATTTGTAGTCAATGTCCAGCACGATAGCTTCAGGGTTACTCGGCAGGTAACAGCCTGCAGAAACACACCAGAGCATTTTTAGTTTCACAGCAGCAAATTTTCACGTGTTCAAACTTAAATACCTTCAGTGTTTTTACACGAAGGAGAAAATCAGACAGAGGAAAAAAAACAACCACTCTCCGTATGGAACAACTTTTTGAATCTGTGAAGGGAAAATATCTTTTATATCTCGACACAGATCATTTGTTTAAGTAATGTGAGTAACTGAAAGAAGAACTGAACTGATAAAGGGAATTTTCTGGAAATAATAATAAAGAGTTTGGGCTCAGTAACAGGTTTTCTTGTAGCAGCCAGATGTTAATTAACAGAACCTAAGAGAACATGTTGTTGTCTTTATTAGTCACATAATCTGCTTAAGTTTTCTGCTTTTTCTTTGTCCCTTTTTCTTCTTTCTATTTTGAAAAAGACTCGACCTGTAGCTCAGTTACAGGTTGCTTCTTTATAATCATTCATCCAGAGCTGTGGTGGAACAGCGCGTTACCTGGCTGGACTTTGATATCTGACAGAGCTTTGAGACAGGCTCTTTTTCTCTCCTCTCCCTTTGGAACCGGCCTGAAAAACAGAAAAACACATCAGGGCTTTAAATCGCAGTCAAACGTCTCATCTTCCTTTTAGAGAGACGCTCGCAAAGTGACCGTACTTGATGATGGCGGACACGTTGGTGATCTTGTTGAAGAAGTCGAACTCCCTCTGGTAGAAGTCTTTGGCCGGACCCGACAGAGAGCCTGTGATCTCCTCCACCATCTGCTCCAGCAGCTCCCCGATGTCCGCTAACGAGGAACCAGCAAGTGTGATTACATCCACTTAATATGATTTAATTAGGCCTGATAAGCGTTTTCCCATCAGGCAGAATAATCTAATTACACACTAACAGGAAAATATATCAGAGAATAACAAGAAATACGCAGCTGTTAGCCAGATGAGTGATTAATGCACACGTGGAATGACTGAATGAATAATTAATGCATCAATCTGCAATCTTACATTTCAATAACAACAAATATAAATAATTACTGTCGAATGAGTACAAAATCTTTGGGGTGTAAAATATATAATGGCATTAATACTGAACTGTTTGATGCTTGTTATTTTGCATCAGGGAGTGTGAAATGATCTTTTACAGCGTGCTGACGCCAGACTTTTACTGTTTTCAGTGAAAAAAGACAAAACTTTTACTGTTATGAAGGAATTTCAAGGTTAAACTCGAGCCTTTACGGTTCTGTGGATCGTGTTAATAAGACGTAGACACGCCTCTATTGGACCACAGCTGCATCCTTACACCAGGAGCTCTGCCATCAGCCGGCCTTCGCTCTGACGTCCAGTCTCTACTCACGGTCTTTGTGGTGTCCCTCCTCGTCCATGAAAATGTTGGTTTTCATGTTCCAGATGAACTGGTGGGCGAGGAGCTGAGACTTCTGCGCCGCCCACAGGATGTACTCTCTCACGTAACCCATCTGAGCAGGACAGAGAGACGGAGTCCGTCACCACTGCGACTTTACTTCATAAATGACGATTAAACTATTATCACAAGAGTTCCTATTCCTGCAGTAGATCTTACAGCTTATCACAAATTACAGCAAGCTATTTTCTTTCAGCCTGTGAAGGCAGAGCTCTTAATGTTTACCTTATCGTAACGGAGAGCCTGTACAATTTGAGGAATGTAGAACAAGATGGCATCCTACGAGAGAAAGAACATGATTAATATAAAAAGTTTCTGCAGCACAAAAGGAAAAAAGACAAACTTCCACCTGTGTGTGACTCACCGGAGGAAAGGAGCGCAGCACCTTCACCCCGTACTGAGCAGTGAGAGGATGAGGAGGGTACATGCTGCTGAAGTAGGACAGACCGGTGGGCGGGTCGGCCGGGGCCCAGCACAGGATGTGGCTGAGCTCAGGGGAGTCGGCGTCGATGGTGTGCCACGTCACCAGGAACTGGTGGAACAGTAAAATAAAACTTTTGTTTATTCACAGGTTTCCAACGTTTAACAGCCGAGCCTCACCAGAAGAAAGTGATTTTTACCTTGACGGCCTCGGGCACATCGCTGACTGCTCCGGGGTCCAGCCTCACCAGCCTGGTCACCTCAGCGACGATGGCGTCATTCTTAAACCTGGAGAACAAACAAGTAAAGAATCAACAACATGAGACATTTTTTTTGCCATTAAACGCACCATATGGAGTTTTCTTACAACAAATAAAAGCTGTGTTTACATTCAGTTAAAGTGGCAACAGAAAGCCAAAGAAAAACCGTAACTCCAGAAGAAAGAAAATCACATTTACGCAAAATAGTAAAACGTGTATAAAGAGGAAAGGAGCTGCAGTTTTTGAATGCTAACGAATTATTCATTGTTTAGCTTTAGATCACAAAGGTTTCAGCTTCTACTATCAAGTTCTGAAGATAGTCATTTATCTTCCTCTCCCAGGCAGCAACAGCAGCTTCCGGTCACAGCAACAAAAACCCCCCGAGTGTAATGAAGTGAAAAGTTTTATTGTTGTTGAATTCAGTTCTCATTGTGCATCTGTGTTACTTCTTCTTTCCTCATGTTACATATAGAGAGAGAGAGAGAGAGAGAGAGAGAGAGAGAGAGAGAGAGAGAGAGAGAGAGAGAGGGTGAAAACCTTGTGGGTAGCTGCATGGCCAGGTATGGTGCGATGCTCCAGGCCAGGTTGACGTTGTCCTTCCACTGTTTCTCGGTGAGACTGATGTATTTGGATCTCCAGTTGGCGATGCTGGTCTCCACTGACTGCTCTGTGGCGATGGCCAGCTCCTGGGTGGACAGCGGGTTGTACCACGTGGTCAGCCGTTCGATCTCGCTGGCCTGGAAAGACACAGAGAGACAGAGAGAGAGAGAGAGAGAGAGAGAGAGAGAGAGAGGAGAATGGTGACGATCAGGCGTCGGGAGTCGGATTCAGAACCAGACGACGACGTTCTCAGAAACTCACCAGTAAGGCCAGCAGCAGAGTCCTGCGCTTCATGTAGTATTTGTGAAGCTGCGTCCCTCTGTTGCTCTTCTTGGACGTGCCTACGTGGAGAAGAGGTAAAAGAAAGTTAAAACAACTGTCAGCTGAAGTTTTAAGACACAAAAGTTATGTGCCGGAAACCCACGTCAAATAAAAATTTGCTAATTTGTTCAATAGCTCCAGACAAATATCGCAGCTTTAACTGAACCTTTGAGTTGAGATCGTTTACAGTGACTTTAAAAGTAAAACCATCCGAGCCCAGCTGCAAGCTGAGCGTCGTGTTGTTGTTATTTGTGAAGTTTCCAGGTTCAACTTTCCAAAATCAAATTAAGAATCGTCTGTATTGAGAAAAAGCTGGACCTGATTTCTTGGACGTGGTGGACATGCCACTGGACAGCGGGTAGGTGTTGATCCATCCCTGGCTGCTCTGCTGGGAGCGAGAGCTGGAGTCCATGTTGCTCCTGAGGTCAGCAGCGTTCATCACTGACAGACTGTTCAAGGACGGGTCCTGATTATCTGTCCACATACAAATACATTCAGTACACACAAACAATCTCTCTCTCTCTCTTCCTCTCTCTCTCTCTCACTA
The DNA here is from genome assembly GCF_021018895.1 of Seriola aureovittata. NCBI lineage: Eukaryota > Metazoa > Chordata > Actinopteri > Carangiformes > Carangidae > Seriola > Seriola aureovittata. Next base: position 22,768,194 of record NC_079381.1, on the reverse strand, counting down.
ATTGTATTCTCTATCACACATTTCAACTTGCACAACTTGTCTCAGTCAAAAATCTGCATTTTGTTTCACATGGTAAATTCGAACACAGGTCAAGTTTCTTTCACAGGATCAATATCATGACTTGTCAACAGTGAAAAACATGTGATCGATGATGAGGGAGTGTCTGGAGAGCGAGATGAGCTGTTTCAGTTAGTCCTCTGCTGCTGTGATGGTCATGCATTTGCAGGGAAATCCAGTGTGGGATTTACATGTAGGTAGAAGTTGCCTTGAACCACTGATACTGGGTCAGATATTATTTTCTCTTGTTAATGCGCAGGTGGGCGGAGGGAGGGGGGGCAGGAGTCGATTAATCTGATCCAGGATCTGCGGTTAGAGGACTCGTCTACCTGAAGCAGTTCGATGTGTATGAGAATGAGACCATGTCTTTTCTCTGGGACGTCGGGAATGAGGAGGAGAGGATTTTCTGGGGTGGAAGAAAAAACATTTTTCACTTTGTAGTTTCTTCTTTTGAAACCAAATTGATCAGTCGAGGAGAGGGGCAGACAGGTGGGCTGACATGATGAATAATCATGCATCTTAACGCTGGCTGACAAATTTGCGCTTTTCCTCACGGCTGCTAAACATTAAAAAGGTAAAAAAAAAAACAGGTTGTTTGTGGTAGAAAAAACGAGCAAAATGCTTGAAAGAGTAAAAGAAAGAGGAAGAGATAAGTGTAAAAGTGAGAGAAAAGAAAGTGAGTGACCGAGAGAAGAAGGCAGAAAAACATAAAGGGAATCTAGATCGATATGACAGGTAGACGCCAGGATCTATCAGCAGCGCGGCGAGGTTGAAAAACGTCAAATTTGTCAGGCGTAAAAGCATGCCCCTGCTGCGGTGCAGTCCGAGCTCCACCGCTTTAGGCTTACTTAAGATAGATATCGGAGAAGTGCTGGACACGATAAGCGATCCGAATATCCCGGCAGAGAGCGTGCTCGGGGCTGGGGTAGTACCAAGCTCACCGGGTGGGACCAAGTGGCACGCTGCCAGGTACTTCTTGTCGGACAGGATGCTGGCGTAGAAACGGATGATGATGCTGATGTCCTCGCGGAGACGCTTGTCACCTTGGGTGGGAAACTTTGGAGAGACGCTGCAGAGACAGAAAACGGAGAGTTTAGATTGTTGTTTATATTATCTCTTTGTGTAGTTCACATTTCTCTGTGAGACATTAAAGGTTTGAACTGAAAAGATTCAGACTGTCGAAGTCTGTCTCCAAAATGTCGACTATTTATGATCTAAGAAGAACGATATTAGTCTTTCTGATAATCCAGTGGATTTTTAAATTGTTCATTAAGACTCAGAAAAACCCATTTTTTCACTGGACAGCAACAAGATATTTAACTGGTGCAAATAAATTTACTGGTAATTCTGGTGAATATTTAATCACTTAATATATGAGGGTTTCCTGCTCTGATTTCTACTGTTGTGAATTCATTCTCTTTAGGTTTGGATGTTGTTTGGACGATATAAGCGATATGAAGACGTCATCCTCGGACATTCGTCTGTATTTTCAGACATTTTAAAGACTAAAATATTTGTGGCCTCGCTGTAAAAAATAGCACACAAATGAATGACATGCATGTCGCACCGTAATGAGTGTGTGTGTGTGTGTGTGTGTGTGTGTGTGTGTGTGAGCACCTGAAGTAATCAAAGGCTGTGGAGTAGATCTTCTCTCGGAGCACGTTCCTCACAGTCGCATTGGTGACGACGTCAGAGTGGAGCAGAGCCAGACCCAGAGTCAGCAGCCTGGAGACAGAGGAACACACTCATTACAAACACACAGTCATTCAACCTTTTATTATTAGATTCACAAAACTGACATCAACTCTGCGTACCTGAAACGAGGTCCTATAGCAGCTACGTGGCGGTTGAGGCTACTATTAGCCCCGCCCACGTTGAGAGACAGCGAGCGCTGAAGTAAACTGCAAAAGATCTCCACTTGATCGGCGCTGGAGTACTTGGCGATCTCAAACCTCTGGACTAGAAACTGGAGGAGAGGAGGCAGATAAAAGAGGCGGTTAGTGACAGCGGAGAAGGCGGTTACAACCCCCGGCGGCGTAACGTGCGTCTGACCTCGATCCATATGTGGTGAGGGGTAACATCTGGAGGGCAGGGGATGGGCTGACTTTCCTCCGATGCCGCCAGAGGATCGGCCTCCACCTGAGCGTCCGAGAACAACCCCATCTTCAGCTCCACGGTCATCTGCCACGCCCCCGCCATCTCCCGCATGAACTAGGAACAGTCAGACAGACGGTACGTTTACAACACAAATGCAAGAAGAAGAATTTAACAAAAGTAATATATAACTACGTACCGGTACTTCAACTCCAACACGTGCTGCCAGCAACCACTCCCAGCATGCAATGGCTGTTTCCATGCCGTGCTCTGTGAACATCTTGAGAGGAGACCAGCAGAGGTGGTGCAGCAGCTGAGGATCACAGTCTAAGGAGGATGGCAGCAGTCACACGACAAGTTCGCAGCCTGAATTTGGTCTAAGATATAATCATGTGTGTCAACAGTAAGAGTCAAACCTTTGCTGCTGATGAGCAAAGCCGCCAGTTTGAACATGGCCTCGGTGAAGGCCTCGGGCTGCGCCGAGTCCAAAGCTTCTCCCATCTGCTTGATCATCAGCCGGCTCAGATCGGACTGTCCTCGGACGGCCTGGGCGAAGTGGATCATTCCTGAAACCTGCAGACAAAAGACCCGAGACATGAGCAGCAGAAAATTATATTTATTTTCTATCAAGCTTAGAGTTAAAGTCCACAGCAGCTGTTCTTCAGCAGCCACACTTATCATTTCGTTCATTTACAGTAGTTTACTGACAGTTTTCATTTCACAAACATTTATTAAATATAAATATAAATACAGTATTTATGTTTACTTTGAGAAAACTATGTAAAAGAGAAAAACTGATTTGAATTCTGCTGTATGAAAGAGAGGGCGAGGGTAACCACGGTAACCGCTATGATCAGGTGGTTTTACCTCTCCGGCGTATCTGTTCCTGAGGTTGAGGGAGGCCATGAAGTTGGAGTAGTCCTTCTTCACACAGGCCGGTCTCTCAGTCAGCTGAGTGGACTAAAGGTGAACAGGAAGAAGTAAAATGAAGCGTAGGAATAATGACAACAGATAGAAATGGTATCTTCTCTATGTATTCTGGCTCTATATCACAACCTCTTCGGCAAATAACTCCCATAATGCTCTGCTCATGAACCGTCTCAAATTTCTTTCGGCTTCAACATAAATACATGAAACAAAATAAAATCTCAGTCTATCGCTGCCGACAAACGAAAGCATCAACAGGTTTTAGTGGATGAAAACTCAGTTGGTGTCTCACCCCCAGAGTCGTGCTCTGTCTGTTGTAACCGGCGAAGTGCAGGATGCTCTCTGTGGCCATGGCGAGGCCCGTGTGCTGGGAGAGACCCGACACCCAGATCTGATGTTTGTTCAGATACTCCTGGAAAAACATTGCATGACGTACGGCGAGTTAAAACCACATTAAAGCCGCCACCGTGTTTATTTATCATCTGAGCTCCACATGTGAAGGTTTGGTGCTAAATGTTACCTGCAGGTGGGATTTGGTGACGGACGGAGCCCACTTCATCGCCTCTTTCAGGATCTCCCCGCAGCGAGCAGCGAAATCCTTCACAATGCTCTGCAATTAAAGACAGGATAAATACTGTACATGTGAAACAAGCACTTTTCTCACATTTATTTTCACACTCTGATATCTGAGGTCTGTGAGAAACAACATTACCTCTCTGGCTTCATATGTATCCGGGACTGTGATCCTGTACGGCGTGTCTGGGATGTCGTAGTAAGGTTGATCTTTATGAATGTCCTGCAATGCAACACAAACGTCACTATTAATGTCATGGTACACACATGTAAAGACAGGATGAAAGAAAGGTGTTACAGTTTTGAATAATGCAGTTTCTCAAACTTTTTCCGACCCAAAGACGAACTAACTCCCCGACACATCCCCTAAACCAATAGGCCAAACTCCTTCAGTCGTGCTGTGGGTCACCTGGGCCGGAGGTTTTCTGTTTGGGGCGTTTTAATACCTTCATTGGACAGGAGTAGATCGAGAGTAGGAGAAAGACTGCAGCATAAAGAGAGAGTCAAACCTGTAGTATCATGTAGTGTGCGCCCTAACCGCTCTGGTATTGGGGTCGTCCCTGACCTGGCGCAGAGTTTCAATTATCGACGACCCCTGCACCTCACACACTGCTCAACAGCAGGTGGTGCTATTTGTGTAGCATCGACGGATAAACACTGGTCGGATGTCATCAAACGCACCGTTATGTCGAAGGTTTCATTTGATTTTCTTTTAAAAATCGACCCGGTCTTGAACCATCTGTCTGTGATTGTGTCTGTTGTCCGTGTTTGATAGTTAACAGGCTGATAACTGGTGACGTTTAGCACAGTCCCAGTGCAGGCTAACCGTTAGCTTCATCCACGTTTCCTTTCTAATGTCACGCTGATCATTGTTGAGGTAAATCACAAAACGTAAACTGTAGTCCAACAACACTGCAAATAAAGTCTGATTGAATATTGAAAACAACACATGTACAATACTCACTACTGGGCTTTGTGGTCACTTGAGAAACACTGAATTTAAAAACATGATATTTTAACTAATTTCCTGTTTGAGGAAGGCTGGGACAGTGTGAATGACGAAGACTTACTGCGCTGAGCGAGAGGGACAGCGTCTGCAGGATGTCCAACATGGTCTTCAGCACACGGCCGCTCCACAACAAATGGGGGAAGCTGAGGAGCGAGAGAAACACTGACGTTGACTTCACTGGGTATGAACCTGCATTTTAAAGAGTATATAAATGAGAGTTAATGAGTTAATGAATAACTCTCACGTTTCAGCCAAGCCGGACAAGTATTTGTCAGCCACTCTGCGGATCCTCTTGTGGATGTGGTTGAAGTTGACCAGGAGGAACTGAGCGTGGCGTTCCAGCTCCTCCTCGTGGCCTTTGGTTTTTGGCTGAAAATATGACATTTAATTAGGATACGCCGGGTAATGAAACACAGGGTCAGACGTGTGCCGAGTTCTTCTCAAGTGGAAACATCTCTCTTACTTTTTCAGCCATCATCTGCAGGAAGACCTCGAAGACCTTGTCACTGACGGCGATCACACACTGCATCATGCCTGGAGGGAATTGATTCAAGATTAATCCAACAGCTTTTGTTTTGTTTTTGTCTTTTAGAAAAGGTTCACATCTTTATTGTTTTCTTCAGCTCACCAGATTTATCTTTCTGTATTGCTCTGTCTTCAAAGTATCGAAACATGACCTGGAAGCGATCAGAGTCCAGAGAACGCAGCATCCTGACAGAAACACGACAGAATAAAGGTTAGAATCACCGAACGCAGTCGAGCACATGAGGCGATGTGTGCGTCATCATGTCGGATTACCTCATGTACTCCAGTCTGTAAACGGACAGCAGATACGTGGACATGGCGAAGTCCAGCTTGTTGATGAGAGCGGCCACCTCAGGAGGAGGATCCAGCAGGTTGATGATGGTGCTGCGCAGGTCATTCAGCTCCGCCTAAAGTTCAGCAATCAACCATAGACCAGTGTCAGAACATGTATCGTGTGTGTGTGTTTGTGCATGCAGGTGAGTGTGTTCTCGTACCGGGGTGACAGTGTCGTTCTTCAGTGCAGAGTTGTACTGCAGCTCTGAGCGTAAAGGTTCTCCACTGGGAAACGTGAGCAGCGGTGATTTGGTGGCAATCTCACAGACTCCTTCGTACCACTCCTCCGGCCACAGACCTGAGGACGTCAACAGCGACAGATCGTGATGTTACGACCGAGTATGACGCATTAGAATTTTCAGAAGTGGGGGTGGGGGGGGGGGGTGCAGTGGAAACAGAAAGGGACAGATTATCAGCGAGCAAGCTCTTTCTACCTGAACCCTCCACTGCAAATCCCATGACGACAGAGTAGAGCCAGAAGTCCCTGAAGAGCTTCTGCAGACGTGGCTTTGCTTCCTTAATTGGTGGCAACCTCCTAGTCAGCTAACAGCAGAAGAAGAAGAAGAAGAGAGAGAACAGATCTCAGTGGATAAAAACTTAACTAGCATTTGTACATCTTCATTTATATTTCTTATATTTGCTTTCACTGGCCCAAACAAAAAGACACGTTAACAGACTAAATCTTGTTATTTATGTAGGTAAAGCCAAACTGAAAATGTCGTGAACATCCAAACTAATTACCACTGCAATAACTGGAATGAGGACACCGAGGTTTCCAGCACTGCTCGAAGCCTGGAGAGACAAAGGAGAGAGAGGCAGAGCTGAGTTAGACCTCTACTGACACATTCAGGCCATCGGTCGCACCTCTCAGTTTGTTTTAATCTTTTTCTACATGAAGAAAACACACAAAATGACTTTAAACCTATAAAAAACATTCTTCAGTAAACCCTCAGCATAGGAAAGCGTGAGCTCTAAGAAGTCAGTGTACGGTAATCTCTTATTAAGTGATTTGCTGATTGAATGGATCTTAACAAGAAAGCAGGAGGTTGATGAAGAAAAAGGTTGAAAATACAGAAAGCTACAAGATATTATATCTGGAATGTGCACTTGCATGTATTAGTTTGGTTGATGTTTCTCTGCACTGCGGCAAAAGTAAAACCAGGACAAACTTTTTACTGGACTACATTGCTGTGGTTCTTTCTGCAGTACCCACATGTCCCAACAGTGCAGCTGCATCACTACTGTATCTATAGTAACTATGTGCATGTGTGTGTGTGTGTGTGTGTGTGTGTGTGTGTGTATGTGTGTGTGTGTGTGTCATACCTTCAGAGCTGGACCTTTGTCTGAGGCTCTCTCACTGGCTCTCTTCCCCTCTAAGCCCAGCTGAACAAAAAGCTCCAGCAGATTGACCAGCAGCTCGTCGACCATCTGCTCGGCCTGAACGTTCGCTGCTATGTTGCCCAGAGCGTTTATCACAGCCAAGGAGCAGTGTCTGTACGGAGAGGAGGGAACGTTCACTTACTCAATGTTCAGGACACAACTGGGAATGACGCTCGTCTGTGAGCAGGAACACGCTCTCACACTTTTCTCATGTAGTCAACAACTCTAGAAGAAGGTGCTGCTCACCTGTATCCATGGTCCTTGTAGTCTTTGGTAGAGTACACCATGGAGCTGGCCTTGACACTGATCTGCTGGAACAGATTCCACACCTCCTGGTAGATGTATTGCTGAGGTGAAAGAAAAAAGAAAAACTACAATCACCGCCTCGTGGTTGTTTCCGCCGACAATCAGCCAAGTTGCAGGAAATATGGTCAAAATCCTGAGTTATAGCGTTGAATAACAGCAGGAAGTGTTTTTGCAGAACATTATGATGTCAAAGTGAAGTTGACCTCTGGCCTTTTGGATATAACATGTCATCACAGACATTTGAGCTAAATTGTGATTGAATTTGTGATTTATGGCCAAAAACGTGATTTGTGAGGTCACAGTGACCTTGACCTTTGACCACCAAATTCTAATAAGTTGATCCTATAGTCCAACTCAATGTTTGTGCCAAATCCTAAGAAGTTCCCTCAAGGCGTCACAAGAATGTGACGGACAACAGAAAACATAAAGCCTCAAAAACAAGTGATTAAATGAACTGACACAGTTTTAATGAACAATAGAGAAGTTAAATAAAAACTCACATTGCCTGTGATGACCATGCAGCCCAGCTGGTCTATGATGAGGACATCGAGCTGGGAGGGAGGCTGACAGAACTTCTGCTGCAGGATCTGGAGGATGGGCTCCATCACTCTGGGGGTGTCCCGCAAGGCCACAGAAATGTGACCCAAAGCTCTGATGGTGTGGTCAGGGATCAGGTGGGCATCCCTTTTTGGGGGAGAGAGGGGAGAGTGTAAATAACTTTTCATTCTCCTCAGACTCGGTGTGACAGGAAGCTGGACTCACTTGTCATTTTCCTGATAGATGTAGAGACGGTTGGAGAGACTGGCGAGAAAAGCCTCCACGATGACGTTATCCATAGTCAGTCCTGCTTTCAGGCACCTGAGGGCAGACGGAGAGGCTGGAGTTATGGCTGTGTTGATACTAGCGTGTGCGTATGCTGCACAGGTGTGTCGGCGGCTGCGTTCACCTGCAGATGTTGTCTATGGAGATGTCCCGCAGCTGCTCGTACATGGAGGGCTGGCTCTTCTTGCTAGAATTGGTGCTGAGCGTTGACTGGGAGTGTTCGTTCGTCACGTGGATCTTTATCTCACCACCACCTTGGAAAATAATTCATTTGTAAGAAAATGTGGAAGTGGAATAAAATAAAATAAAAGACTGGAGTTGAGTGTTGTGCTGTTACCTGGAGTGTTCTGGCTGTGGTATTTGTACAGCTTCACCAAAACAGGAGAGGGCACCACCAAGAAGTCTCTCAGTGACATGGTGACGGAATGAGCCACCACAGGGAAGCGCTCACACAAACGACCCAAACCCTGGACACAAACACAGACTTTGTGAGTCCCCCGTGAAATGCAAGTGTCTTCGCCAGTTTCAGACCGACACAGTTGTCAATTTCCCGCCCAGCGTTCACATTGCTCAAATAGCAAATACACTTGCACCCGTCTGTGCGCCCTTAGAATGAGGTGTGGACAGGCACATTGTTGGTGCATTGCTATCTTGAGGCAGTGGCGAGCGGTTGACCAGCAGAAACCTGGTCTGAGGTGAGTGTTGCAGGTTTTTCCTCTGTTAGTTTAAGGAGCATTATCAAGAGAGTAATATGTGCCCACACAGGCGGAGCCCATCGTGCCTGTTATGTACGTGCCAGTGTTTCCCACTCATCACAAAGACTAAATGTGTCCACCACAGATTCATAATGAACCGAAAATGTGATTACACTTATAATAAAACATAAAAGACGTCTAATGATTTGTGTTGTTGCAGTCTGCAGTGCATTGATTCTCAGCTTTTCCTTTCCCCTCAGGTTGCACACAGCTGCTGTGTGTGTGTGTTTATCAGGACTGGACTCACTGGTCAGTCACAATATTTAATCAACACACCACAAATAGAATCTAACTCTGTGTGAAACAGAGAAAGCTGCAGAGACACCTGGCTTTTAAAGGGAATAGGAGCTGGCACTGTGATTTGTTTATAGCATGTTACGCCCAAAACACTCCCAGGGATAATTAAGAAACTTCCTTTGAACCATGTGCCTGGAGCAGCAACTGATTTTTCTGTCTTTAAAATAGCAGAAGTGATATGGACACGCCCTAAATGCCACACGCTTTAGACTGCATGCTTTGGACTGTGAAAATAGAGTCCTTAGTCTTGTTTCTCCATCGTACAGGTAATGAATAACACTGACAGATTCATTTGAAAAAAGTGGCAGCCTACATTTCTACCCATTAAACAAATGACTACTAGTTAGCCAAGAGATTGTTGCAACCCAGGCCTGATTAATAGAAACTCAAAGAGAGCTCAACTACTCTTTATCTGTGCTGTCAGTTTTCAGTTCAGCCACACATGTGATCATATAACTTTAATTTTTTTAGGTAGCTCTTAAAAGTGAAGCTGGCAACACGAGCAGCAAACTGTTACCTGTAAGCAGCAGATGAGGAGGGGCATGTGAGCGATGATGACTTTGCTGGACGTCTTCGACTGCAGCTTCTCTGACAGTTTGGTGCAAAGGTTTTCAGCTCCTGGTGAAAACATTTTTTGGGGGAGAAAACAGAGAGACTTTGCAGAGATGACTCCTAACATGCATCACTTCCTGTCTGAATGAACCACAGGCTCACCCTGCTCCTCGGTGACAGCCCACACCATGAGGTCCACACAGGCAGCGTTGGCCTGGCAGCGCAGCTTGAGCGGGCTCAGCTCGCTCTGGAGGTACTCCACGTCGTGCAGGATCCTCTGCAGCTCCGACTGGCTGCTGCTGAACTGCTCCAGCACAAAGTCGTGAACCTCCTTCACGTAGTCCGTCTGCAGGTCTGGTGAACGCAGAAAATACATTGTTATTTCTTTACTGGCTTTAAAATTTCGGAATAATAATAATAATAATAATAATAAAGAGAAACTGGATTCTTTACCTTTCAAATTGTACAGGGTGTCTCTCAGCATTTTGAATATGGCTACATACAGAGGGTCACTGAAGGTTTTGTAGTACAGATGAAATCCAGGATTCAGCTGCCGATGATGAAACAAACTATTAATGAACCAGATGTGTAAAAAAAAAAAAGAACAGAGAAACATCTGCAGTGATTTCAGAGTAATACCTCGATAAGTTCTGCCAAGGCGTCATCCAGTGATTTCAAAAACGTCTCAGACACAAATTGTTCAACCTATCAAGAGAAAGAGGTAAATGTTTTTTCATGCATGTTCTTTCCATACACGCTAACTACATGTATGTGTTTGGATGTATTTATTGTGTCGCTGTGGTTACGGCTGACCATGTGGAGGAGCTGTCTGAGCATATCCAGAGGGACGTGAAACTCTCCAGAGCTGCTCCCGGTGAAAAGAGGCGAGACAGAGAAGCTGGAGCTGATGGTGGAGAAGTAGTAGTCAGGGTCCACTGCGCTGCCGTCGGGGAGGTATGAGCCTGAAGGGGGGAGAGCGTGTTCTTCAGCAAGTCGTTAATGTTTCCTGAAAGGCCAACGGGCTCAGCTGCTCCTGCTAATGCACTTACCTTCAAAGTACTGTGCAGAGGGATCAGCAGGCAAGCTGGGGGTCAGGCCTCCTCTCTCTGGACTGGCCTAAAAACAAAAGGAAAAACGTGGAAACATGTGGCTCTGCTTCCTCCGCTTCACCACAGGTCATTATGTTTGTCATCTTGTGCTGTTTAACTATTAATACCTGTTGTGACACGCTGGACACGGAGGAGCCTTTGCGTCTCAGAGTGTCTCCCTGAAACACCGAGAGCAAAGAGCTCGGCAGGATGGAACGGAAGTCGTTGAAGGACCTCCGGCGGGAGGCGTCGCTGTCGTCGCCTGAAGGCAGCACAGGAGCGACCGGTCGAGGGAACAGCTTGGACAGAAGAGACTCGTCGGTGTTGCTGTATCGGCCAAACGCTCGGGCGACGCCGAGCAGCGTGGGAACAGTGTACCTGCACAGGTATTCTGCAGGGAGAAACACAGAAAGTAGAATATATCTAAACCAATAACAGCTGAGAAACATACAGAGGAAGATTTAGTGTTTGTTATGTTGGTACCTTTATCGTGAGCCTCTGGATCCTTGCAGATATCTTGCAGCACCTGCATAATGTCCATGACCGCCTCCAGGATCTGTCAATGTTAGATCATCACATAAAAATGCACATATCACCACCCACATCAGCAAGATACTGGAACATGGACAAGAGCAGGTGGATGACTTCTTCCAGGATATACAGAAAGTCACATAAACATCTGAGATACTCAATAAATGTCATTCATTATTAATCCGTCTGGCTTTGAATCCATCACAAAGGTGAAGTTGTTTTAATGACGTTCTGTGTGATAGGAAAAGACGGATCCTGTCCACCACAAACTCCTTCACATCCCAAAATAAAAATATTCTCAGTTACACATGTAATGCTGAGAGGAAAAGCAGGGATACAGGTCATACATACAGACATAATTAAGACCGTCTGGGCTTAATGTCAGTCTGTGCAGCTGCTGTTCAGCGCTAACTCTTAAAATTCTCATGTCGCAATTCTTATCAAACCTTTTGTCTCCTACAGGAAATAAACACAGGTCCCGCTCTGCGATTCTATCTGGAACATCTGTTGTATATTCATTTAGTTGTCATCAACCACAGAGCAGTGTTTCTGTTAACAGAGGAAACCTTTTCAATAAGACTGATAAAATGAAAAAGGGAAAAGTTGTAATGTGCGGTGATGGATTCAGCTCAGGCCTGGTTCATCACAAACGAGCCTAATATCTAACTCGATCACACGGTGATGCAAACACACACCTGTCCTCGTAAGGTCTCATCACGCTGAGCGACATCTGAGAGCAGCGTTACGAGACAAAAGCTGAAGTTCTCCGCAACAGGAAGGGCTTCTGCAAGACAGGAAGTTCACCTAACGTCATTGAACTGCACGATCAATGATATTAAAACACATTGCTGCACAGCTGAGGATTATACATTTAATATCATCACAGGTGTATCTTTACCTCTACATTTGCGTTCTGAGCTTTCTTCAATCCACTGAACTTTAGGAATCCCTTTAAGCAACCCGAGAAGGTAAGGGACGATAGCATCTTTGTGCTGCAACACAAGCGGAGGGTTACCAAAGAAATAACCAGCCTCAGAAATAAAAGTACCACAAAGTGAAGAGGTGAGCAGGTATGATGTTTACCTGCAGGTTTGACTCTACTAGGAAAATGCCCAGTGCAATGACAGCATCTCTCCTCCTCTCATCCAGCTGGAAGACTCCTCTGAAGTCCACAGGGCACATGCATTGTAGCTTCTGGACCTGTGGGAGGACGACACGTGGTTCACAACTCAGATGTGCTGAAAGCTTTATCTTTAATGCCTCTATTTAGATAATACGATCTGTTTCAGTGGTACAGAATTTACCTGCCCACTGGGATTAAAAAGACTCATCATTCATGTCTACTTCCATTAGCAATAATGATTTTGTCGGCCTAAATGGGCTTCAGGAATCGAGCCAAAATCCTGCCTCTGGCATTAATTAGCCTAATGCTAAAGGGCCAGACGTGAGCTCAGAGAGGGATTAACAACCATTTAAAAAGAGAGAGTGAGACCACAGTCCCTACATGTTTTATCTGAGATTCTTTTAATAATGCAGGATGATGATAATTATGCAGGATAAGGGGCCATGAAGGACATTTTCTGACCTATTCTGATCACAGTGGAAAAGTATCAACACTCAATTTCAAATGATCACGTCAAACACCGTTATGTTTCTCCGTACCAAAACAGTAATAAAATACAATAGTTTTCCCTCTTCAAAAGTACAATCAGCTGGCACTTTAACAATGTCTCTCAGAGGTTCTGGGCAACTATAATAGGTATTTCCTCTATTTTCTTACAATTACAAAGACAAAACAATCAAGGAATTAATCTGGAAATTAACCAGCAGAGTAATCGATAATGAAAATTATCGTTAGCTGCAGTCTCATGTAGGTCAAAGAGATGGCTGACGCTATATTTAATGTGTGCTCATACCAACTACTAACGAGACTGGTCACTTAATCTTACAGGTTCCACAAACTGACAAATGCCATTTACACATGAATGCAATGTGCTGCCTGCTCATTGCATTATTGCTATCACAGCACTTTCATCATACGACAAACTTCCTGTTTAACATTTCCCCATTTTCAATCTCAGTGGGTGTCTTCTCTGGTCAGTTCAACTTTTGATTGCACTTCAGAGGTTTTTCAGAAGATAAAACTTCCCTCATTTCTCTAAATTATGATGGTGATACAGAGTTTAACCTTCCCTTTGTCATGGCCAGATTAATTAATTACTTTGTAGTTCCCAGCAAACACAGTGCACACAGCACAGTACAGACGGCAGCTTTATTCCACACTATGCCTGGCCCAAAGGTTTTCTGTATGTAACTTAGTTTGTGATCATTTAATGAGAAACAGCTTTATTTAGTAAAATGCACCAGTGTGAGAATAATATCAACAAAAAATAATAAAGGTGTTAGAACTAGATTTTGACACAGGGCTACAACATTACATAATAATGCAGGGCACAGTTAATGTTTTACTTTAGTTTAATTACAAAAAAAGCAACTAGCACACAGTGATCATGGGATTTATGAGTCCCCAGGCAGCAAAATATTCCCATTATAGCTGCAACAGTTACTTTATTTATCAATTAGTTAATCGATAGAAAACAATATTGATAATGGATTAACTGTTTGATTATCTTTTTGAAGCACAAATGCCAAACATGATCTTGCTCCAGCCTCTAAGAATCTTTAAGATCAAATGATAAATTGATGCATCAAGGAAATAATTGATTAGACCAAGAAAGGCAGCGCATTCTAGCACTTACACTGTATTACTAAACTGTGGCATTTTTGCTTGAAATAAAAATGGATTAATAGATTAACAAATCATTTGAGATTAATTTTCTGTTGATCAACTAATGGACTAAGTGTTGCAGCTCTATAATATAGTGTTGGGTGGCTGAGAATTGAATGACAGAGGACTGTAGCACCTCTTTGTCATAATAAAGAATAACACATAATGAAGATTTGAGTTTTCCAGCTTGTGTTAATATGAAAATGAACAGACAACAACAAAGTTTGCATTAGCCACTGTTCCCTACGCCGTCCCGTCTGAATGACAGTCAAAGAGCTAACAAGAGAGAAAAACACAATCATTTCAAAGGGGAAATGTAGAAATGATGTGGCGGCTTTTCTTCCTTTAAAGTCTTTAACGTTAACCTAGGGGAAGATTAAGTACAGGTTCAAAACAGCTAACGTTAGCCGACGTTAGCAAAGCTTCGAAGTCAGATACAGATCTCTGTTGGCGCGAGTTCGCTGTTAAATCACAAAATGAAAACGTCAATCAAAACACGGACACGACAAACGACATGTTTACTGTGTTTTCGGATGTGTAACAGAGATCCCACGGGAAGAAAAGCGAAGTTACAGACGGGCCTCGGTGTCTCGGACAGTTTGACAGGTATTAGCTCGTTACCGCCGTTAGCCGTTAGCCGTGTAACTGTAACGTTACCTTTTCTAACGGTGCCTGCCGGTGAGCCGCCAACGACCGAGCCAAAGACAGGACGGTGTTGAAGTAAAATCCTCTGTTTCCTTCTCCATTGACAGACATGTTTTTAAAGATGCCCTAATGCTGCTGTACAAACACAGACATCTTTCATTCGTCCTGAGGAGGAGTCCGGTCCGCACTGACAACTACGGCAAGCGCAGAGTCCCAAAGGCGCGAAGCAAGGTCACGACGCAAAAATGCTAAAAACAGCAAATACTATAATCAGAATAAATGAGACCAGTGTCCATTTTATGAAATTTCAAACTTTCATCAGTATTTGGCATTATACATATAGTAAATTGAATAAATGTTAATCATTCCCAAGTATTTATACATTTCACATAGATAAAATTAACTAATACATGTATATTTATAAATGTTCTTTCAGAATAAGATACCACTGAATAAGGAATAAGGATTTTTTTTAAGTACAATTAGCAGATATTTATCTCTGATTGGCTATTCCTTCTCTATGCAGATATGATGTTGCTTGAAAGTGACTTTTACACTTGGCCATAAGTAGGAGGATGTTTTTATTATTGTTCACACTCAGCCAAGAATTTACAAGTTTGAGAAAAAAGGATGATGGTTGAAATGCAGTGATGGAAGAAGTATTCAGATTCTTAACTTAAGTAAAAGTATTAATACCACTCTGTAGTTCCGCACTGAAAATGTTACTAACATATGCAAGTATAATCAGGAAAATGTACTTAAAGTATCAAAAGTAAAAGTAGTGCAGGAAAATCTCCTGCATCCGTTATAGTGTTACATCATTAAATTATTATTCATGCAATAATATAATGTTTATTATTGATTAGTCTTCTGATTATTTTTTATCAAATAATTGATTGTGAAGTATGCTGCACAATAACCTGACTCTACAGTGACAGTCAATGTTTGTTTTCTCAATCAACAGTCAAAACTCCAAGATTACTAAAAAATTGTCTATCAATCAACCAATGGTTTCAGCTCTACTTGTGAATACTATTGGGTAGTTTAAATCAAATTTAACACAGTATGATATTTTCTAAGCTCTTCATGTTTTGTATTAAAAAAAATCTTAATTTGTACAGTAATAAGTGCTGCAACTTGCAAAGTGCAAATAAGTGTTGTGGAGTAAAAACTGAAATATTCACATCTGAAATGTAGTAAAGTAGAAGTACAAAGCAGCATGAGAGTACAAGTACCTCAAATCTGTACTTACGTGTAATCCATAAGTAAATGTACTTTTCTACTACTGCTGAAATGAACACAACAATGTGAACAGTCTGATCCAGAGTTTATTTGTGAGCATACAATATTAGAATTAATTAGACTGAAGGCACAATACTGTGTTTAGCTACAGGAAAACTTTCAGTTGACATTATGAAAACTCCACAGATATTTAAATATCTATGACATAATTCTATACGTATGCAGGGCCCAGTTTAACATGAAGATGGAAAAGGGAGCTCAAAGTAAACATTGTGTATTCTACACAAAGACCGTGTGATGAGCAAAAAATAAAAATGAAAAATTAATTGCACTGCATGTAAACATGTCAAGACTCATAAACTACAAACTTCCAGTCTATAACATGGCATTATATTTCTGAGCAGCAGTTGGCACATTGGGTTGTCAGTTGATGTAAAAAGTAAAGGCAATTAATAATACATAGTTAAAAATTAAAAAAAAAAAAAACAGAACCTGAAAATCTGCAATAAAAGCTATCCTACCCCACTCATCCTCCATGGAATGAGATGGAAGGCACTATTAATGGCACTTCTCAAACAGGCATCTCTATGCATTGAAGGCAATTAAAAATTTAGAAGCAAAAAATTCCTACTAACAGTTACGATGATTTGAGAAGATATGAACATCTCAGATGTTGCCTAGAATTAAACATCAGGCACCAGTGCAGTATGTGCAACTGAGTACATTTTTAAAAACAATCTGTAGTGACTAAGTACGTACAACATTCAATCATTCTTAATCTCAAAAGATCTCAAAATGAATCATATAATACATAGGCACTTTTTTATAGCATAAGTCTAGTAAGTTAATTGATTAAAACATCTCTGCAACTTAAAAGTGAACCCTCTTTACGCAACCTCAGCCCCCCATTTTGTGGAAATGTGCATTTCTAAATAAATTGAGTACATATGCAATGTATGCATAATCGCATCTCTATGGCTCCTACGATGTTGATTAATTTGATTATCGTGACTTGAGGCATTAAGTTCTTAATGTACTTAAACCTCTGCAGCATGTGATATCTGAATATTAATTATTCCACCAGGCACTGAATGAAATAATGATTTTGAACAGTCTTTTAAAAGAAGGAAAAATACTTGCATGTAAAGAGGGCTTTAAAAATTTGATCTCTTGTAAAATCTCTCATTTTCAAGTATAATTTTTTTGTTTATAAAGTCTGAATCACATTATGTTGGGTTGGGTATTGGTGTCTTTTTGATTAAGAACATACAGCTTTAATATAACTGAATATAACTCAAAGAGCTGCAGGTGAGACACACTTCTTTGTGCTGACGTTGTTCCCATTTCTCTAGTTAAACAGATGTAAATAAATGCCCTGTTCCTTTCCCTGAGCTCTTAAGGAACTTCCCCCTTCTGGAATTTAAGAAAAAAAGATCAAGTGTAAGCACTGACTCTGCAATCCGGAGCTTTTTTCATGCAGATAATACTTCCACTTCTAATAGTTATAAATAAAAATCAAGAACATACCAGTCCCTTTCTTTCTTTCTGAAAATCACTTGGAGGTAGATATTAGAACCTAGAAGCAGTGTTTAAGGAGACTGGTTTAGGACCCGGCCTGGTTTGTAATGTGGATGGCCTGTCCTAAAACTCCTGCTTGTGTAGCACCGGGGCTGGTCCCATTTCAGTCCGTCTTCCAAACTACGTTCAGGACCTTCACGACCTCCTCGTAGATTATGAAGACTATGGCCACGTCCATACACACCCGACCCAGCCGAGGAACAGTACCTTTGTAGAACCTGAGTGGAACAAAGAGAGAGAGTGAATATGCTGAATGAAGTGACATCAATTTGTTGTGAAAAAGCAGGTTTATGACTTAAATGGCCAAATGGAGGGAGAATATAAGTGGCCCCAGGACGGTACCTTGAGGCACTCCACAGCAGTGGTACCCCAAGAACTGGGGCCAGGTTCACAAAGACAGACTTTGACTTAGACCAGGATATAACAAACAGTCAGACTTCAGATAGATGTCTGAATTCATCCATTGATGAACTAGTTTAGTTCTCAACTACCTACCACTACCTACAGCCAGACTGCTCTACAATGAATTCTGGGTAAATTAAGACTTTTTTCAGTATGAAAAAAAAAAATGACCGAACTGCTGAGCTCCATTTACCTCAGCAGAAAATGTTTGTCTTTTGGAAGAATTCTACAGTTAAAAGGACGTTTTACTTTGGAAAATCAGCAAAGAGTGAAACAATAAAAAGCAAAATCCGATTTGAAAAAAAAAAAAAACGTTCTCTTCTCTTTGCTCTCTACATCTCTACACTATGTTAGCAAACCACAAATGATGAGCCAGGTTTTCCTGTTTGTTGTTGCGCAGGTGTCATTGATTGTTACCATGGTAACGTTGGTCTAAAAATCAGTTTTAAACATCATATCATAATAAATGGTCCTAACATGAGAGTCCTATAGATCGTCTCAGCGTGATCGAACAGAGGTCAAACTATTGCTTTAATTCATACTCGTCAAAACGAATAAAGACGCATTCTGGTCTCTTGTTACCTGCCGTTTCAAAAGTTCAAATTATTGCTGAATTATCAATGTGTCAAGAGTGAGAACCTTTCACAGTATGAAGCCAAATCCAACTGTCATTATCATCAAACTGTTTTCGGAGACATCGGGCAATTACTTCATTTTCCATACATCACATCCACCCTGAATATGAACTTACGCCATTGGTCCCTCGTGCTTCATGATCTTGACGGCGCAGTCCATTGTGCTTTTGTACTTGTGAGCTTCGAGACCCTGTTGAATAAAACACATACGTGTTGGTCACTGTGCTCGGGGTTGAATTATGAGATTAGAAGACATGATGAACATGTTCTTCAACTGACCTGCATCCTGGTTTTTATGACGTCCAGCGGAGTGTTTCCAAACACACTGGCAGCACCAGCCACAGCTCCAAACAGTCCAGTTAACAGAGGGTTAATGGCTTTGTTGGGGTCATCACCTTTGTATTAAAAAAAAAACAAAAAATAAAAAATAAAAGATGATTCTTTTGGTTGTATTTTTGGTTTCATGTGTTGATTAGAGATTAGTTCAGTCACGCACCTTTGTACCAGTTCCTCAGTGAAGTCATGACATAGAAGCGGATGGCCTGGTTGGAGCCTTGCTTCAGTACAGTGGCTGTGAGGCCCTGGTACGTCCCCTTCAGTCCTGGGGGAACATCAGTGTTATCAGTGATCTATCAAAAGTAAAACTGTCACAGCACTTAGATTAATGGACCTTTCAGGAGGAAGAATATTATCCTCTACATAATGGATGTGATGACTCATATAACTTGAAATCTAATTTCCTTTCATGGAGATGGAACAGTAGGTGGCAGTATAACGCATAACCTCCTTACCTTCAGTTCGAATGATCTCCCTCACCCCATGGAAAAATCCCCTGTACTTGGGGTTTGCTGATGTCTGATCATGGATGAATTTGACCTAAAATGACACGAAGACAGTGATTGATAAATTCTACAAGCCAAAGTGTCAAAGAGTCAGGATGGAAGACGAGCGCAGAAGCCCTGGAAATCTGAGGCACGCCAGGTTTTGCAAACAGTCATGCTCTGAGTAACAAAAACTCCTCACACATATTTTGTTTGGGCGTGAGGAGGACTGGATGAGTGAAAGGAGAACTAATGAGGTAAGTAACTGTTTGTTTTTTTTTTTACCTTAACTGTCTCCATAGGACAGACAACAACCACAGCTTCTGCAACTCCGGCCCCCAGGCCACAGAGGAACCCTCGCTTACTGTCCAGTTTCCCGCTCTCATCACGCATCTTATTACTGAGGAACTCAAACACCCCAAATCTGCAGAGATTAACGGAGAAAAGAAAATGTATTAAGCAATGACAAAATCAATTACGAAATATTTTTATCATCAAATTATTTTTTCTTTTTTTCAATAAATCTGTGATGGAAAATAGAGCACAATCTGATGATTATAATTTACTTGTTTTGTATAAATAACAATTCAAGACGAATATATATTCAAATTAAACGACTTGTTGGGAAGTGGTACGAGATATATTGGAAATAATATAATGCACGATCCGATCTTGTCATACGTCATATCATGTGTGATTGTGTTCGCACGTGTACCTGACGGCTGCTTTAGGTATGGAGCCGTACAGCAGTGAGCTCAGGCCTCTGTAAAGACCCCTCACCCCATGACTGTTCACCGTCTGCTTCACACAGTCAGCTGCAGGAGAAAGACAGGAAAACAGGGAGAGGGATGAGTGACAGAAGAAGAAACATCAAAGATGACAAAGAGGGAGGTAGGCAGCTTAAACAGTGATTTCTTGCTTTGGTATGAAAAACCTGCAGCGCTGCAGCCAAGAAAAGCTTAGTCAGTTCACCTCATCAGCAGCTGCATTGTTATAATACTGCTGCTGTAACTGTTAGTTGTTGAGAATAGTGTCTGTTGCAGCCAGAAACAACAGCCCTTCATACTGAGTTTCCACAGACAAACATGGTCTGTGCCAAAGTTCACAAGCTCTCATTGGACAGATAACAGAGGCCAACTTACTGCGCAAATAAACATCTGCTCATGTTTGCACTCAAATCTGCAACATCGCAACACCCCGGCCTACAATGGATTATTAATCAGCTAAAAATACGTAGCTGATGAACTCTGTAGTGCTGACACTTTAGACCTTAGACGTCAGTTCAGTGAACACAAATCATTAATCAATAACCAGTTCCTGATGATGAAATTGTATTTATATAACTATAATATATTTATAAAGTATTTGAAAGGGGTAAAACGACAAAGTCAGACACTCAAAAAAAGAAAAAGGAAAAATCGCAATATAAAAACAACAGTTGTATGACATAGTTCAAACATTAAGATATTCATATTCTAATAGGGGAAAGCTGCACTTGGTAATGTTTGGTCGAACCTACAAAATAAGTAAGAAGATGATGATGATGATGATGATAAGAATGATCACATTTAGAAGAGTAGTTGTCACTGAGAAGATCAGTCTCATGTCTGTCCGGAAGACAGTTAGCTTAGCTTAGCATAAAGGCTGGAAGCAGATGGAAACACCTAGCCAGGTACATTCAGCAGAGAGTCACTACACCTGGCCAAGGACTAGTCCGCCGCAGAACGACCCAGGAAACTACAAACTGACATTTATACACATGATTTAAAGCGTCTTCTTTTCTTTTCTTTTTTTTAAACCTTTGTTCAGAGCAAGGCCGACAGTTTATGCTAAGCTAACTGTCTCCTGTAACTTCATATTTAACAAACAAGCCTAAGAATGACACTGATTTTTTTTTTTTTAATCTAACTCTCCTCAAGAGCGCCATTAAATGTGTTTCCTTTATGGATATTTTTGTCTCTATGATCGACAGCTCCAGATAAACAACATGTTAAGAGGCTCTGCTGGAGTCCAGCGGTGTTAGATTACTCACTGATGCCTTTGTATTTGGGAGGATTTGCCTTTTCGTCGAGCTGCAGCTGCGTTTTCACGTACTCTGTGGGGAAGGTGATGCAGATCTCGATGCCTCCTGCGATCCCACCTGAAATAACAGAAAACTCTCCTTTAAGCTCAGAGTGATTTTAACAAAGGAGGCAAGAAACAAGCGCCACAAACAAACACACCAAACACCTGCGGTCAACAAATTACTGATGGGAAAAATCTAGTTTTTCGTTATATAATAAACTTCCTGAATGAATAATATTCACAATCTCCACTGTTTGAAATGTTAGGTTCTCATATACTTCATGAGAATATAAAATTATATGCTTTTCTTGACTCACAATCATTTCCTTTTAAGATAATGCCACAATAATCATGCAGACTTTCTCATAATGATAATAATGAAACTGTATTTATAAAGCAAATTTAACACAAAAAGATGCTACACAACATGCTTTAAAAAAATACACACAAAAAACAGATGCAAGAAATATTTTAAAATTAATTTTGCAAAAATATTGTGGGTGGTAAAATACAGTTTAAGGTGTTTTCAGTTTTCCTATCAACAAGGTGCACGTTAGCAGCCACCAGAGGAAGCTGTATATGACTGTTGCACTCGTGTTTGCTGCACAGTTTCAGCGACAGCACAGAGCAGCTCCACCTTAAAACACTGGCTGTCACACATCTGCCGTTCAACAGCAAACAGGCAGCCGGCGGCTGATTGGCTCGGCTGATACAGTGCGATTCTGCCCACAGATACTCCCCCCTTCAGGCCCCGATCCAAGTCAAGGGGGTGTGTAGCCTCCAGAGCACATAGAGTTTACCACATTGCCGTAACAACAACACACAGAAGCATTCAGATGGTGGTCTGATCCCTCTGCTGTGCGACACGTGACAAGTTTGCAGAGCGTACGGTGAAGTGAAGGAAACCGGAGCTTTCTGTCATTAAAGTGTAGTAAGTGTAGAACAAGTTTCTGCCCCACTGGAATCCATGTGCTTTAACTCAAAAGGTCCCTGTGTTCAGTGAACCTGGCTTATTCAGGCCTGGAGAAGCAAGTGAATGTTAAAAAAATAAAAACTGAAGACTGAAAAAGTAAAGAGCTTCAATTCAGTCTCACATTTTAAAAAAAAAGGGCTCTTTGTTGCTGCCTTCAACATGCACTCTTTCTACTGGCACGTCATGCAGAGAAATCAAACACACCACTGCTTCTCGACTCCATTTAGACAAGCAAGTCAAGCTGAGCGTGCACGCACAGTCACAAGATTACAGACCGACAAATCACTGTTTTCACTGAAACATCACATGTGTTTTCGGCCTGGGGATCGGACAGTGCTGGTTATGACACACCCAGGCATTTATTTTGGTTAGAGGCTTTGGTTTTACAGCTGTAGCTGAACCTACTAATTAGGCTTGAATCAGAAACAATGGCCACATCATCATCCACATCTTCTGCACACAGGCGTCTGTGTACCTGCTTTACGTCCGGATACTCAAGCTGGAAAAAGATACAGAACCAGTTTATCGAGTCCAACATGTACGCAGACTTGAACAAGGTATTTTTTTAAAGTGAGTGGGGGAAGAGGGGCCGACTGTCAGGTGTTCATGTACGACCTGTTTCTTTACAGATAGTTGCGGCACTGACACACACTTCTTTACAAATGGAAGCAGGTGGAAAAACAGCTTTATATTAGGAGGAGAAACTCAGGTGTGATGACATTAATCACGGCTACACCGTTAATGTCACCGCTTCCACCTGTGCTTCTCCTGCTGTGGCACAGTCAGGGTGTCTGCCAGGAAAAATTGCTGCATTCACTGCCCCTCGGGATGGCGTCGGTCAGCCTGACTTCGGTGTGTTCATGCGCTTTGAAGTCAGAATGTGGAAACAACATGGACGCCACAAAGAAGACGTTTAAAGCTGTTTGCAGTGTTTGTGTTACTTATCATCAGGGTGACTGCTAATAAATAACTTCTCTCAGTCGCTCTATGTGGACAGCAGCTAACGGTAACAAGCTAACAACATATTAGAAATTGAATTTTAGCAAAAACAATTGATATGCAAGACGTGAATTTGCACCATTAATGAAAACTTTCTCACCATCAACCAAATACTCACTGTCACCCGCCATGTTTTTGCATATACGACATCACAACCCGGCTACTCACCGACTTGAGGGGCGTTCAGGTGAATTTTCCCAGTCTGAAACTAATTTTTCAGATTATTCCGACACCACATGAACGCAGGGAAAGACCTGTCATGTCATTTTGTTTATAAACACACCTGCATCAAACATGTAATCTTTACATTTATCTCAAATATTCAAGATAAAACACATGTAAAAAGCACTCAGGCCCGCTCTGACACTAAGAAGGGAAGTGTAATCATTCACTTCTTCTGTTAATATCTAATGTTGATCAAGTTCTACTTTTAATGTCCCACTTTTTTAAAAAGGAATTTGGCATTTTGGCATCTCGCCAAGAGTTAGATGAGAAGAGTGTCTTAAACTACAGGAGCTGGTTAGCTTAGCTTAGCTTAGCATAAAGACTGGAAACAGGGGGAAACCGTTAGCCTGGCTCCGTCTGAAGGTAACATAATCATAAACGTCTAAAGCTCATTAAGAAACACATTATATCTCATTTGTTTATACAACCAAGTGTAAAAAAACAGCGTGTTAATGAGACGTTAATGTGCATTAGAGATGATTTTTACCCGCACTATAATATCAGTGCTGTCTGATTCAGGGGGGATTAGTGGTTTAAATCCTCGGCATGTGATCTCACTGTTCTCCTGTGACTTGCTCACAGCTGCCTCGTCATCCTGTTCGCTCACACCTCTCATCAGGATTGATTTCATGCAGTGACAGTGAGCTCGTTTTGGCTCGTCATTCTTACTATACTCTGTGTTAGAGTTTAGCGGGGAGAACCATCGTGACCGTTTGTGCCCCCTTTTGCTCCTGAACTGAACTTGCTGTAACACAGGTGAATGTGTGTGTAAGGGGCTGACGGAGCAATGTGCTTTGTCATCGTGGCTCATGACGCTGAACCGGGAGGCCGAGGCCTCCGAGCACACACACCCTAAGGTCACTAGGTCAACAGAAAACACTGACCACACTGATAACGGTTATATACGTAAAATAAAAACTTTGCTTTTGAATTTCTAATCTTCAAAAATGAACAAACGGTAGATTGAGCCATGTTGTGGCTCGGCTCTTTCTTGCAGTGTTATCAGTAGGGATCGCCCTGTGGTACACCCTGAGCTCTGTGTGAAGTTTGAGCATCTGTCACTGATTGACTAATGAGACGGGGCAGCAGTCAGAGTTCATTTCAACCAGGAGGTCTGAGTTACAGGCTTCAAGTCCTAGGACGAACCAGACTGTCCAAACATGACGAGTTCAGCCAGTAATCTGGTTTTAAATTTAAAGCATTTTCTGCGCTGCAACAGGATTCCCTGTGACTTTATAGGCGACGTTGAACCATGAAGCAGAGCATAATATCTTTCATATGCATTTAGTCTGCAAATCCCAGGACATACCAGACTGTCCGTCCTCCAACTCTAAGCCAAGCTTTGCTACTGTAGACTCAGATTATCTGTCCTGGCAGACCTGGGAGGAAAAAACTTGATACGTTTGTGCCTAAATCTGGTCTGAAATTAAAACATTTTCCTTGGTGCCACAAGATTTTGTTGAAATTCCTGCAGGTCAAACACATACCATGAAATTTAATCCCCATTTCAAACTTATATAGTATGAAAGATATCAATGAGAACCAGTGGGGAGGATACAGCCAAGTGCATGGTTTTATTTATCACATTTTCATATAGTAAACAACATTTCACACTTTTTAATACCTTTTCAAGGCTTTTTCTTTTAGAGGAAACTGGACTCAAGGCTTTGCAGGGCCTGCAGACAGCCAGCCTTTCAGACAAGCCCTTCATGGTGCACTACATCTAGCCCACTTTGTCCTGCCTGCAGTGCACGCAGCTCCTTCCGTGTGCATGTAAGATAAGTGCAACAATACAGAACAGTGCTGCAGCCACGGCCTGTGATCCCATCTGCAGATACTGCTCAAAACTTGTAAACAACTTTTAACAGCCGCCTCTGTAGGTAAAAAAAAAAAGAAAGAAAAGAAGCTGCACAAGTTCCGTAGAAACTTTCTTACCTGCCAGAATCGCCTTGCCGGGGTGCGTGAGCTTGGCTTTCCCCGCCGGAGCCGCAGCAGCAGCGGCCAAACACCGGGGTCTGTGGAACGGGTTCACGAAGCTTGGTTGTCCTGACATGACTGCGATACACTGGCCAAACTTTTTTTCTTTTCTTTTTTTCGGTCAATACGGACGTGCTCAGTTGCCGCAAACCCAGTCAGCCTTCAAGCCCTCATGCAGTCCGGGAGCTCTGTGCAGCAGGAGTCGTGATGCATTCAAAGACCGAGCGGGCGGCGCTGACCATTGGACTTTTGGTGCTGATCTGGACTTGACAATGCGTGTGTAGTTTTGACAGTGAAGTTATCACCATCACACACACACACACACACACACACACACACATACAGGCTAATAGCGTCGAGTCAGTGTTCATTCAGGGCGGGGCAGGGTGCAACACTCCTCCTCCTCCTCCCCGACGCGGAAAGCGCCATGTTTTTCACAAACATTTAAGGAGGACCGGAGGGATTCTCTGCTCGACGCCGACACAGGCCTCTCATTCGCCGGTTGCTCATTGAAACTTTCCTGCCCACTTTAAATGCGACACATGGTCTTTAGGGGGCGCTGTTCGCAACCAGTTTACATTTACTTTTTATGCTTTTACCTTTTACAACATTAAAATAAATTAAACACAGTAAATCATAAAATAACTATTAGAAAATTATCAAATGAATAAAAACTTGCATATTAAGGCACTTCATTAGGGAAGTTATTTTTAGTAATACATAAAGGTTTGGATTTCAATAATTTCAGGGACTTAGTATAGAGTTGAATTTCATTTTAATAGCAGGTGAAGATGGGTGGGGGCTTTACACTTCCAGGAGCTTTTTTATGTGCAAGATTTTTTTTAGCATATAATATTTATTTAACAACTTAAGGCTTTAGTTACTTTTGAGATTTAACTTTTAAATAAATAAAAAAAAAAAACATTAGTTTATAAATACAAATAAAAAATAATAAATCATATGTTAAAGATTAAACCAGTGTTTCCAGCGTCTTTTTGGCTTGTGACCACTCACAAAAACAAACAGTGTCTAACTGAGGTTGGGATTATTCCATGAAAGAGAAATTTCCACTTTAAATTTCTCAGATAGCTTAATTTAATACATTTATTTGAAGCCCAAAGAAGTAAAACTCTCCTATATTTCTGTATCAGAACTTTGTTTTTTCTCCAATTAATCATCATATGACCCTTAAGATTTAGCTCTTTGAAGGGGCCTGACCTCCATGTTGGGAACCACTGACCTAAAATATCTGACTGTATATGAAGTAGTTAAAAGCAGCTCCACCTGGAGCAGCTACAACAGTAAAATGTTGCTGAAGTGTTAATGCATCAGTATTATAATGTAATTTATCATAATACATCAGTCACAAAGGATGATTTTCTGAAAAATTTGTATTTTTTAAATTGGATTATGATTTGATCTATAAGCATAGCTGGATTACTAAATTGATCTACTGGGTAAGGGTCCTGGGGCAACATAAAATGACCACAAAGAGACACAAAACCACGACAAAATAGGCAGAAAGGCCACAAAAACACACAAAGCAATTTTAAAGAGATTCAAAATGATGCAAAATGACTAGTGAAATATACAAAATGACCACAAAAACGCTGAAAAGGACCATAAAAATATGCAAAACAACTACAAAAAGATGCAAAACAACAACAAAGATAGGCAAAAAGATGCAAAATGACTAGTGAAATATGCAAAATGACCACAAATACATTGAAAATGACCTCAAGAAAATGCAAAGCAATTACAAAGAGACAAGATCACGACAAAACAGGCAGAATGGCCACAAAACGACACAAAGCAACTTTACAGATAGGCAAAATGGCTACTGGAATAAACATAACCAGAAAAACTATGAATAAAGCCATTAATTACAGTTTACAACCCCTGTATAATTTGTGCACCAACACTTCTTTGTCCTGTGAAAACAGCTGGGGTAAAGAAAAAACCAGGCACGTTGTGTTTGGGGGGATGAAACTCTTGCTTCCGCATTGACTCTTTGTTCGCTTTTTTTCCCATCGCCACCGCGCATGCTCCATATGTCTCCTTCATTGTGCCCTGTCCCCCCGTTATAGACAGTGCTAAGCTAGGCTAGCTGTCATCCCACGGAGCAGCACCACGCCAGGGACACTCCACCCTCTGCAGTTCCCACCTTGCAAACACCTTTGCACCGGTAAGAAAGAAATTAGCAGTGCTAGTTAGCCTCAAAACACAGCGCAACACAGAGTTTAACGTAAAATGCGCATTTGATATCGTTTCTTTTCAAGGTTAGCCACACACCTAGCACGTAGGGGAGATTTAGCTGACGGTAGCTGTGTTATGTAATGATGTTTAGCCTGGTAATGCACAGTTTAATCCCTGGATGATAGGTTTCCTGTGTGATAGTGCAGAGATTCACAACTGTAATGCTAGCTAACGCATTTAGCGACTTTAGTAGGTCGCTTTGTGGCTAGCTGAATGGATGTGAGGGGGGTTGTGTTTTAGTGGGGGGGGGGGGTAGGGCAGGACAAAGTAACGTTACTATGAACATTAACGAGTCAGTGTCTGTCTCCTGTTCTTGCCCCTGCAGCTGAGGCAGCAGCTAGCTAGCTGTCACCCCTCCCCACAGCTCTTTCACTGGCCCATCTGCTGTCCTTTGTCCCTGCAGAGATGCATGTAGCACCAAGCTCTCTTGTTACACACTGGTCATTAGTCTAATCCAGCTGGAAAACATTTAAAATAAGAGTGTGGTTTTGCTTTAGCAGCACTGGTCTGCCTCTGTGGTGAGGTGCTGGGCCCCCTTTTTTCTTTACAACCTTGAGATGTGTTGACCACAGGACAGGAGATGCCTTTTGTTCTGCTGCTTTAACATCCACCTGATCAGCTGTTTCTTACACCTCTGTGCACATCTGGGCTCTAAATGTGCTTTTTTTTTTCTTTTTTTTTTTTACATTTTAGGACTCATTTCATTCTTGACTTTTTATGTGCACCGTTAGCTTCTTGTTGAAGCCGGATGCAGAGCCCATTTGTTGTTAGCTTCCCATGCTGCCTCTACAGGAACAGCTTGTTCCCTTTCTGCTGCAAGCTCACAGTTCAACCATATGACAGCTATTGCATTGTTTGGACATGTGACAAAACCACAAAGATTTAAATGTTTCTGTAAACTACTTACAGCCTTCATTCGGGATCAGCTAATGGTGTGGTAACTATCATGCATGACTCAATAATTATAGTGACAGGGTGTTGCTGTAGTGCTAAATCATTCCAGCAGCTGTGCGCACGGTCTCTGCAGGCCTTGAAAAGTCTTGAAAAGCATCGATTTCAGTTAGAGTTTATTAAAAAGTCTTGAATATTTTTCTCTCCTGCTGTATTCAACAACATTAGTTCTAATTTTGTACTTATGTATGTGGTTGTGAGCTGCAGGCAGATCTTATACTCTCTTCATCAGTCTTCTGATCAGATGCTGTTGCTACAGAAGCTAGGAGGCTCAGTGTTAGCTTTAACACTTTAAAAATCAACTCAAATTGATTTTTTTTTTTTATAACTGGTTAATCCATACCTCAATTTTCTGTTGCTTATATGAATGAAGGTCACATTAATTGATTAATTATAAGAAACCTGGAAAGTGCTGACAAAAATGTGATATAAATGTGTATAAATTCATGTTCTTAATGAATAATTGTAGGCCTTGTTTTTTCGCACTGGTTTTCCCTCATTCTTTGACCTGTTTGACCACGAAAAAGGTATTAAATTAAATTATCTATGGTATTAAAAAAGGTTTGAAAAAGCCTTAGTTTTAACCTGGTGAACACTGCAGACAACCTGAGCGTAGAAAAGAGAAACCGCGTCGCTCAGTCTGCTGTTGAATTTGCTCAGTGACTTGTGGCTGAAACAGAAAGGTTCATATAATCACACGGCTGACTTTATCTTCTGCAGCACAATGGCTGTCCCTCCTTCATACTCAGACCTGGGCAAGTCCGCCAAGGATATCTTCAGCAAGGGTTATGGTGAGTGCTGCCTTTATTTTAGCCCCAGGTGGGAATTATTAACTGTTGAGAATTCCTGAAACACGGAATCTTTTCACATCTGTTTTTTCAGTGTGACCAGCTGAAAGACTCTTATTCAGTTTGCAGATAATATGAGCAGATTCATGAAAATATGACGAGTTAATGCTTATTACTTGTTAATGTTACTAATGAGTTACTACCATTTCTAACTGGTAAAAAAAGGAACCTTATAGTAATTTTTATTAATGAGTTACGATAAGACTCCCTTTAGATTATCACATTAATGCAAAAATGTATATAAAAATCAATTAGTGCAGTAAATCAGTTCTGCCCACAGGCGCCTAATACACCAGGAGACAGTCATTAGTCGATTGATCCATCAGTTGATCGACAGAAAGTTAATTGGCAGCTAATTTGAGGATCGATTAATTGTTTAATGCAGGACCTTGTTGTCTCCTGTGATAATTAACTGAATCTCTTTGGACTTATCTTGCGCTTCTTTACGTTTAACACACGACTCTGTCTTCTGAAATCCTCCAGGCTTCGGTGTGGTGAAGCTGGACCTCAAGACCAAATCGCAGAGTGGAGTGGTAAGAACTCTCTCTTTGTTGTTGTTGTTGTTGTTGTTGTTTTATTGTCATTCTCCGGCTGCTTCCTGCAGAGTCCATCTCCCCCCTGGTTTTCCTGCTGCAGTCTCTACCCCTCATTCAACGTCACACCGATACACATCTTACATTACATTGTCCTTTTGTAATTGCAATAACTGAACTGCTGCTGTGACCCTGGAGCTTGAAGGTTTCCAGGTGGACCAGTGGCTGATGCAGACGCGCTTGGCTCGACCTGTGCTCTGTTCTAGAGAAACATGACAGGCCGACAGGTGTGTGTGTGTGTGTGTGTGAGTTAGTGGCCTGTCTGTCTCTCTACCTGCCTTTCCTAACCCCTGCTCTGTCTCCATGCTGCTGCCCTCTGTCCCGGACCGCTCGCGCTCTAATGTAGATGGTAAGATCGGTGTCGGAGCCGTCAGCTCTGATTGTCTGTGTGATTTTGGAAAAAAAGATCATTTTCATTTAGTTTTCTGTCCTCTGTTTCTTCACATCGTCACTCACTCATTGTTCTTCTGTTGGTTTCATGGTCTGTTGTTGTTTTTCTTTTTGTCTTTGTGATAATTATTCACACGGCATGAATATTAATGATTTTGTTTCCATGTTCTGTCACATCGAACCTCTTGTGATTTTCATTTCCTTTTCGTTTAGTCAGTTTGCAAGTCGTCTTTAGTTTAGGGCAACCATTTCATTATCAATTAATCTGCCAATTAATGTCTCAATAAGTCAGTCAGAAAATAGTGAAAAATGCTCAGTGCTGTTTCCTAAAATCTTGTTTGGTCAGAATAAAAGTCCAGAACATCTCAGCAACTATCAGATGCTTTGCCATTAAATTTACAACAAATATTCAAGGTCCCTGGAGGAAACATGAAGGACTGATGATCAATGATGAATAATGTGTCTTTATGACTTTGGAGATCCTCCGGCTTGTCCTCTTGCGCCACCTTGAGGTTGACTTTAGTTTGTCATTGAAATATCTTGACAAAAAATTCATGGGTTGTGAAAATTGACTTCCCAATTTATCATTTTATCTAGTTAAAATTGATCAAATTTGTCACTTATATAGTGAAATATATTGAAATTTGCTGGATAGATTTGGCACAAACTTTGATTCAGACATTTGTGGTTCTCAGACAATGAACATTGATCCTTTGACCTTTCATTTTGCACCATCATTTAATTTGTCCGATACTTTGGTTTATGATCAGAAACCTGCAAAACTAATGACATTCCCATCATCATCAAAAGCTAGCATGCTAACACACTAAACCGACACAGTGAACAACATTAACATATTAGCATGTTAGCATGTTAGCATGATTATTTGAGATGTACAGCCTCCTGATTTTTTTAAAATAATGCTTGGACATATTTCGCTATGATGACCTCCACATCTCTCCACATTAGAATTATTTTCTTAGTTACTACTTAAAATAGCTGCTCTGACATTTCTGTCATTAACGCCTCATTAAATTGAATTTATATTTTACTGAGTGACGGGTTAGACTGTCGTCACTTTGCTTCTCATTTCCTATTTATTTTTCTGTGAATAAACAATTTGATTTGAACAGTGTCCTGGTATCTTTGGGGCATTTTTATTACGTTAATATTGGAGAGACACAGTGAAGAGATGACAGGAAATGAAGGGTGAGAAAGAAAGATGAGGAATGACATGGAACAAAGGTCACTGACCGGACGTGGCGCTCTCACGTCCCGGCCACAGGGGAACGCCGGACTTTAGCTTTAGAGGATTCATGTGCTGCGTCGTCTTCCAGGCCTGTTCTCAGTAGACACAATTAATGTCATTATTGATTGATTTGTTGATTATTTTCTCAGTTAATTGATTGACGGTTTGATCTGTAAAATATCAAATAGTTCTTCAGATGTGTTTTGTCTGAACTACAGTCAAAACACAAAGAAATAAAGTTTATTAAAGAAGATTAAGAATCAGTTGCTGATAGTTAACAGATGCAGATTTATTGTAATTCAATTATTGCAACTCTAGTTAATTATAGCCTGAACAACACTGTATTGTTCAGGCTAATACCAATAACTATTAGACAGTTAAAACATTTTGATTCTCTCTCTCTCTCTCTCTCTCTCTCTCTCTCTCTCTCTCTCTCTCTCTCTCTCTCTCTCTCTCTCTCTCTCTCTCTCTCTCTCTCTCTCTCTCTCTCTCTCTCTCTCTCTCTCTCTCTCTCTCTCTCTCTCTCTCTCTCTCTCTCTCTCTCTCTCTCTCTCTCTCTCTAAAAAGCTAAAAAAAAAGGCCCCAAGAATGATCTAAAAATAAACAAAACATTTCACGTCTTTGGCATTTCTGTTCTGAAATGTCTTGTTACTTATTGACTGTATATATAATAATATAATGTGTATATATTGAAAGCTAAAAAGCGTTAACACAAATCACTGCAGCTGTATGTCTGTGAGGGTTAATGCTCACGTCAGGCAGATACATGACGGCTGCAGCCTCATCAGTGTTTTTAACTCTGTCGTAGTGAAATTTAAGACGCTGCTTTAGTTGTATCATGATCAGATTCATCAGTTTGTTTTCTGTCTCATGTCACTGGTGTCTTGCATGGATTAATGTCGAGGGCTGTCTGGTTTATTGTTTAACGTCTAACCTTATTTTATTCCTGCACAGTTCATGAATAATTCAGTTTGGTGTCAGTCGTAGTCTGCACCGCTCTTACCTCCTTCTCTCCGTCTTTAAAGTGTCGCTCTCATTTATTTTTGGATTCTCTATAAACAAACTCTCTGTTACCGCTTCACATGTTCTCGCCGTCTGTCCGTCAGTCACTCAGTTTGTCGTTTCCTGTGTCTGTCTGACTGCCGGTGCTCTGACGCCGTGTCCCTCTCGTCCCGCTGCCAGGAGTTCAACACATCTGGCTCCAGTAACACAGACACAGGGAAGGCCTCGGGGAGCCTGGAGACCAAATACAAGATGAAGGAGCTGGGCCTGAGCTTCAACCAGAAGTGGAACACAGACAACACACTGGCCACTGAAGTCACTGTGGAGGACCAGGTGTGTGTGTGTGTGTGTGTGTGTGTGTGTGTGTGGTAACAGTGTTCACACTGATAAAACTGCATTGTTTAAGTCTGTCCCTGTTGACACACGGTGTTAACTTCACCTACAGCTGGCTCAAGGACTGAAGGTGGCCCTGGACACGTCTTTTGTACCGAACACAGGGTGAGACCACGTTTCTTTGTGTGAATGAGAGAGATACTGCGAGGTCACATGATACAGTGATATGTAATCTGTGTAAACTGTGGGTCAGGCCCGGTGGTTGGAGAACACTGAAGTAACAGCACTGACTAGTTTTTCCTGCCCGTCTCCGTTCGGTTAGTAATTAGCCGCTATTGTGAGACGGAGCTCAGAGGAGTTAGAGAGTTTTCTCCTTTTGAAATCGCTTTCATAACATTTACAACCTCCTTCACTTTTACCTCCTTCGATGTGAACCGAGATTTATTTCTCCTCGCCCATTAAAGGATGAAGCTCAGTCCAGAAGTGTGTTAGTCTTTCTCTCAGCAGTTTCTGCTGTTTGTGGCCTCAGGCTCATTGATTCCTGCTGACGGTCTTTACAAACTGGGCGAATTCATTTTCAGAAAACAGCTGATCACTGTAGTTTATATCAAACAAACAGCATCTGACGGTGGATTAATCAGGATGTATCAGACTTTGGATTCACACAGAATAGTTTATACACAACATCATCACTTCTTCTTTAACGTTAGAGGATTGTAGATGATCGAACCTGAACCTATTTTTCAGTAAGAAGAGCGGGAAGCTGAAGACGGGCTACAAGCGCGACTTCGTGAACCTGGGCTGTGACGTGGACTTCGAGGGTCCCATCATCCACGCCGCCGCCGTGCTGGGCTACGAGGGCTGGCTGGCCGGCTACCAGATGGCCTTCGACACGGCCAAGTCCAAACTGGCCCAGAACAACTTCGCTCTCGGATACAGGGCTGGAGACTTCCAGCTGCACACCAACGTGTGAGTCCTCCAGTGACATTGCATTTTGAATAAAAGTTTCAACCTGTGGAAAACAGCTGCATGAATCTCTGATGTGGCTGTGGAGGAATCTGAAAGACTTGGACGTGAACCAGGCAGGGAGAGGTTATCCAACAGACAATGTAGGATCCAGTGTTTTTGGAATTCATCTCATGTGAGGGACTGAAAGCCCGGGTTGCATGTGTTTCCTGCTACATCTGTTTCTTTGATAAAGAGTCTGCTCAGGTTAAACGACCCTCTGTCACAACAGTGAAGGGTCTGCAGCTTTAGGTGCAGCAGATCAGCAGAGGTGCATGCTGTATAGATCTCTACCATGGCTGAAGTTAATTAAGCTGTGTAGACCCAAATGATACAGAGTAAACTTGGGGGTTTTTGGGGCCCACTTTCTCAGGTTAGTAATCCAGGCTCTGAATCCGTGTCTTCTCTCTCTCAGTAACGATGGGACCGAGTTCGGCGGCTCTATCTACCAGAAGGTGAACGACGAGCTGGAGACGGCGGTCACTCTGGCCTGGACCGCCGGCAGCAACAACACTCGCTTCGGCATCGCTGCCAAATACAAGCTGGACAAAGACGCCTCTCTGTCTGTGAGTTCTCCGGCTCTGTCGTTCAGGCACATTCTCGCAAACACATTCTGCTGCTGCATTTCATCTTCTCTTGTTTCACCCCCGCAGGCCAAAGTGAACAATGCCAGTCTGATCGGAGTCGGCTACACCCAGAGCCTCCGGCCAGGTATGCTCCCCTCCCCACACAGACAAGTTTTTATGCCTTACTTACATCATGAAATCTTTGTCATACTGTACAGATGTTTATATGACCTGCGCTGTGTGTCTGCAGGTGTTAAGGTTACTCTCTCAGCCCTGATCGACGGGAAGAACTTCAACGCCGGCGGACACAAAGTCGGCATGGGTTTCGAGCTGGAGGCATAAAGAGGAGAAGTCAAGAGCCACCAACGAAGAAGAGCCCAGAATCACATCACCACACACTCCTCTGCCCCCCCTCCTCACACACACACACACACACACACAAACACACACTTTGCTGCCCCAGTCCACCACCATCATGTAGCTCCTCCTCTCTGGACTCTCCCTCACACTCCCTCCCTCTGTTTTCACGTTTCATGAGCATTTCTGACAGTGATAGTCGAGTCTCAGCTTCATGCTTAAACGCCCCCCCCCCCCCCCCCCCCCCCCCCCCCCCCCCCCGAGAGGAGTTGTGAGGTCGATCCTGAAGCTGGCGGTGCGTAGTTGTGGATTATTACCGTTTCTATGGTTACGGAAGTGACACTATTTATTTCCCTGTCGGTCCTGGATGAAGTAGGCGTCGGTGTACGTGTGTAGCTCATTAAGGCTTCCGTGTTCAGTTGTTCCTTCCTTCCTTAAAAACAAAAATAAACTATTAAAAAACAAACAAACAAAAAAAAAAAGCATGTAAGGATGAAAACCTGAATGCAGAGCTGAAAGCTTCTTTGCTTGGTTAAAAAGGTGCTGAGTGTCTGTTTTTCTCTTTTTTGTTTTATTATGGTTTGTTGAGATTTGTGGACTGTTTAATCCATAAAAAGGTTTTGATACAGCACATTTCATGAACATATGACTGAAATATCTAAAGTTTGGAGGCAAAGACTCGATTTCTGCACGGACTGAATGAAGGATATTCAAAACTTGCATTGCTTTACGGGAACAATGAAAGTCTGTTGAGTTCAGATGCCCCCGACCTGATCTTTAAGCCCTCTGTGACCTCTCGTTTCGGTAGGTGAAATCAATGTGGTGGAATCTTCTGGTAAGCTTGTGTAGTTAGTTTTGCATTTCTACAATATTGCTTTCATCTATCTGCGTCGGCACGGCGGTCGCTAAGACAGCGGAGGCTGTCTCGCATGTGTCTGTACCCTCTCGTAGATATCGCGGCAGTTCAGCGGCACCGGTTGTCTTAACTTGGCGGACAGCTGTTTCCTCATGTTGCTGGAGGACTGCACTCGTTGCTGTCAGGGCTCCGCTCCTCAGATCCGAACATAAAACCACAGCTGATCGTCCTCCGAGTGATTCCAGTCTTAACGCTTGATAGGATAAAGTCAGAAGCTGTTGTGTCCCACATGACCTTCCTGTTTCCTTTTTCTTTTTTGGTTATCATACATCAAACTGTGTTTTCCATCTTCTTATGTTATCACCGTTATAAGGCTCATTTTTCTTTGTCACATAGACACAGTACCTCATTGTTTTTCCAATGTTAACTAAGGGAATTCTAATAATAAAAAAAACTATTAAAAACAATGTGTGAAAGTTGTAATTCTTTTCTCATCCAAATAAAGTGGGAAGGTAGAAACTGCCACACTTACGAGCCTTTTTTCTGGAGCTTTAACCACATCTTAAGGTCTTCCTCAGCAGCTGGAGTTCTGTGCAGAGAGAAAACTGAGATACAGTTAAAACAACAGTTGGACACTTTTGGGAAATATGCTTAGTTTTTACTTTCTTGTGGAGAGTGAGATGAGAGGAGTGACACACTCTCACCTGTACAGTGAACATGTAGGTGTGGACAGTTAGCTTAGCTTAGCATAAAGACTGGAAACGGGGGGAAACTGCTAGCCTGGCTCTGTCCAAAGGGAACGAATATCCAGCAACCAGCTCCTCTGAAGCTCATTAATTAACACTAATTAAATCATATACATGCATCTGTACAAAGAACAAAGGTGGGGGCTTATGTGTGGGACTGTTTTCTTAGTAATTGTTTTTCCCAAAATGCTGAACTATTCCTTAAATTTTTTGTCAAATCAAAAAAGCAGTTTAAGAATCTGAATCAAGAAAAAATCTCTCAGCCACGTTTAAATGGAGTCTTTAATTTCAAGGCACTTACTACACATTTCAGTTCATATTAGAAATATTTGGACTGACATGAAAACGGGACATTAACATATCCACCTGTTAAGAATGAAACCTTGATGCTCGCGCCAGTCTGTCATATCTGAACATAGAGTACATCGATGCAAACAACATCCTTCTTGGATAAATAAACCACACACAGTGAGCACATGTTCTCGGGCGAAGAGAAGAAGACGCTTCCTGCTTCCGTCTGATGAGAAGCTACGAGCTGCTTTTCACCTGCAGGTCACTGCAGTTCTGTCTATTGAAGTGAATCCACAGGTTCATAAGTTGCAGATTTTGACTTGCATTAATAAAAGTCACGCTGCATTCACAGTAGAACAGGGAAAAAAAGGACTTCTTAATAAATGATGTATTATAAATACCTGAACTTCCTGTTATATATTAATGAATGAATATTACTCATCCCCTAAAGCCTTGTATATCAGGTTCCTGTTTTTCTCCTTTATACCACACAATAACCAGTATAACGTGTCCTTCACTGTTTGCTGTTTCCATCAGTATTCATGTCTGGTTGAGCTGCCAATACAGTAACTGAGACATAGTTAAAGGGTCAGTTCACCCAAATCCCAAATAAACAAATGTCTTCAATCATCTCTAGTTGTATCCAGCCATTTTTAAATATCTGTCTTTGGAGATTTCTGCCTCCACTCCACGGATCCTCATTTGCAAAGCTGGAATAATGACATTATTTAAATCGCTGCAGTTTGACCTGATGGTTGCACGAGAGGATCGCTTCATTACGCAGGGTTCATCGTCAGGGGATCATGAACGTCTGAACCAAGTGTTGTGGCAATACATCAAGCAGATATGTTTTTATTTCACCAGATATAAGTGATAAATTTGACTTGAGAGTCAGTGGGATTCATCCTCAGGGGAACACGAAGGTCTGAACAAAGTTTCGCTTCAGTCCATCCAGTTACTGCTGATATGTTTCAGTCCCCAGGAATACGAACACCTGACTGTCGACAGTTTTCATGTGAAATACACTGAAGAAAAAGTCCCAGTGGAAATGAATCATATGGGTGGAGGCAGAAATCTGAAACCCGGATAAATAAAATGAAAACCTTCTGCGTGGACAGATTCGACCAGAGTGAGTGAGGATGTTGAACCGTCTGAACCGGCCTTTTAATAAAAAAATAAAATGTTTGTAGTCCGTCCGTTTTCATGGTGCAGCAGAGCCGGACGCCCTCGCTGCTGTGAGAACAAGCTGTTCCTCTTTTTCTCGCTTCTCTTCACACGTTTGGCTCCGAGTTGTGCCGTTCAAGTTTCGTAACCTCCCTCACTTCTGTCGCTCTGTTTCTTCGTGCGCTTTGAGGAACGTGAAGCGCCACAAACGTTTCCCTCGCAGCAGGTCACAGCAGGTTGACCTTCGCCACCACTTGCTTGCAGCCTGTCTGGGAATACTCGTGCCCCCCCACAGCGGGGTAATATTCAATCTCCCCTGCGAGCCGCTCTATGTTGGTATGATCCGGGTAGAACCCCTCTCGAGTCATTTCATCCAGGAAGCACTCCATCACGTGACCTTTCTCCAGAAGGCCCAGAGGTAAGATGTCCGCCTCCGTCCACAGCGAGTGAAGCTTCTTCAGAGTGCTGCGTAATATCGGAGTCAGCTCTTTGACGAGATTACTATGACGACCGGACGCCGTCATCGTCATAGAAATACTCGAGGAGTTGTGTAGCATATGTTTGGTGATGTGCGCGTGGCCCAGGTTGCTCAGGAACAGGTAGATAGCGTTCAGGTATTCGTTGGACTGTTTGGAGGCCACCAGCTGCCACAGCGCGTCCAGGATCTCGTCGTGCATGTGCTCGGCCTCGTCGAAGATGAAGAGCGGGATCTTCTCCTCCTCCTCGGCGCGTTCCACCATCCCCGAGATGAGAGCGGAGAGCTCGCGGGCGCACTGCAGGGCGTCGGCCTCCTGGGGGCAGTGGTGCAGGACGTAGTACTGCAGCACCAGCGTCTCCCCCACCACGGAGCGGAAGTGTCCCGCCAGGAGGCGTCCCAGGTGGCTCTTGCCCACGCCGCTGGGGCCGTGCAGGGAAACCACCAGGGGCTTGTTGTGGACATAGGTGGACAGGTAGTCCTTCAGGTGGGACAGCAGACCCTCCACCGCCCCCTGCTGTCCAAACACCTCCCTCCTCAGCGTCTTCTCCAGCCCCTCCAGGTCGTATCTGAGCACGTGGTCGTCTAGGTTCTCGATGGCGTTGTACACCTGGAAACAGACGAGTGACACGTGTTAAGAAGAGCAGCTTTATTACCGCCCAGACCTCCGGGGGCTCTGGAAGCCACCAGGTTCCCTCCGCATCATCTGAATCTACATCGTTTGATTAATTGTGAATTTATCAGAAATCTGAAATCTGGTTTGAAGACCTCAGTTGTTTTAGTTCATATTGAGCTTCAGCTCAGAGAGACCGACTGATGGCGCTGGAACAGACACCAACAGCTCGTCTTTAACGTGCTCACAACATGTTACGTCTTCAGAAGCTGCTTAGAATTAATATGTTAATTTGTAAATGTTATGGATTTCGGACACTTGATGAATAAACAAATAAAACATTTTGGAGTCCACTTGTTTATTGGTTGTCTCTACTAATGCACCGTGTCGTCTGTGCAGACCTTCTCTTTTCTTTGGAAACGTAGTGTTCAGAGGAAACGGCTCCAGTCCAAGTGTATTTCCACTCAGCTGCAGACGTTATCAGACTACAACAGGAAATACACTCAGATCCATTTCAAATGTTTGTGTTTGAAGATGCTGAATAAAGGATTTTGCTGTGTGATGCACGTGGCATCAAAGCAAGTATCATGGCCGGGTCAGGCCCCTGGACAGAGTGGCACCTCAGGGTGAGAGTTAATGATCCACCTGAGGGTTAAACAGAAAGATATACTTCCATCCCGCATGAAGTCTGACATGACCGAGCATGTAGACCCTGCGTACTTCTGTCACACAGGAGCTGAGGATAAAACCGACTCCTGCAGCCAAAGTTATAAGAATTCATCCTGCGAGGGAAACATGAATGAGTGTGCAAAGTTTTATGGCAATCCATCCAATGATCGTTGAGACATTTCACTCAAAACTACAAAATTCATCCTTAGTGGCTCTAAAGGGAGAAGTCGGGATCACAAAGTCTAACCCTTTTTTTTGAAAAAAATATTGCATATAGTGAAATGGTGATAAAATAACCTCATATATTACTGTCATAAAGACAAAATAGCAGAAGATATTTGGTGAATAAAGAATCAAATATTGAAGAAGAGTTGTGCAAAATGTTTTAAAGAGTCACTTAACACCCTCTAAATATCTTGTTTTTGCTGATTTAACTTCTTGCCTTAATGCTGTGATGTAGAAGTGTACTCCAAGGCGTGTCAGTACACGATGACATCACCGGAGGGGTGGGGGAGGGGGGGTATTCATGTCATGT
The DNA here is from genome assembly GCF_021018895.1 of Seriola aureovittata. Taxonomy (NCBI): domain Eukaryota; kingdom Metazoa; phylum Chordata; class Actinopteri; order Carangiformes; family Carangidae; genus Seriola; species Seriola aureovittata. The sequence continues at coordinate 22,727,697 of NC_079381.1, read as the reverse complement.
GGGATGGATGGTAGAGATTGGGAAGATTTACATCATGTAACTGTAACTGGAAAGTCAGATATATCGGAGCTTTCAGGACAATCACTCAGCAAAGTGGAAACAGGCTTTGAACCATAGAGGGCATCAGAGCTCTGCTTTTAAACCTGCTGTTCAAAGTTACTCTTTAACCGTCACGGCTGCCTGGTCGTGACCGTCTGCAGATATTTCACACACTTCACCTGCAGGAAGACGATGGCACAGAGCAGGTACAGGCAATATTTGGCTCGGCTCTGCTCCTGCTTCGGCGGGACTCTCCGCTGCCCTCCGTTGGGAAACATCACCCGCCTCCTCTTCCTCCTCTTTTTCCTCTGAGGACGGAGGACGACAGGGCGGGGATGGAGGAAGGGGTGAGGGCGTCGAAGGTGAAGATTTTGGGGCTGGTTCGCGCCGGAGCCCCTGAGAAGGTCACCGCTCCGTCCAGCCCGAGCGCCATCTCCTGCCGCCGCTTCTTCAGGGCCTGGTACTTCTGTTTGATGCGTATGACGGCGCGCAGAGAGGAGGAGAAGGAGGACAGACTGTGGACCGTACTGTCCCTCTGGTTGTCATCTCTGTCTCCTTCCCCCTCCATCTCCCCCTCCATCTCCCCCTCCATCTCCCCCTCCATCTCTCCCTCCATCTCTCCCTCTGTTTGAGAGGCAGAGGAGCTGCTGTCCTGGTCACTCATCTGCAGGGAGAGAGAAGAGGACTCTTTACAACTACTCGCATGTAAAAGGTGTCACCGACCCACAGAGAAAATAACCTGACTCTGCAGGAAAGCAACACAATCTTTGAAGCGCCGCCAACTTCAGAAAACAGCCGCCTGCTGCAGGAAACATGGAGGATGAGAGCGAATTCTGCAGGACGGGAAACCAAAACAACGAGCTGAAAGAGGCCGAGATTCACCGTAGAAAAAAAGGAGCTTTGTTAAGTTTGAGAAAATTCTTCAAGGGGCATCACCATGGTTTCTCAGCTTGGGCTTATGGGAAATGTAGGCATGAATGTTTTTGGTCGTCAACACATTGTAGTTTTAAATCTGACTGAATCTTAAGTGGCTGTTTGAAGTTGTTGTATAATGTGTTAATTAGTTAACTTTAAAGGTGCTAGTAAACAGATTTTTGACATTTGGTTTTGACAGCTGTTTCCCACTGTTTCCAGTCTTTATGCTAAACATATTTATTTTTAATGTAAATAGCAAGACAAGGAGTTTGACTGTTGGCAGCCGAACACAATAAAAGTTTTACAACTCTCACCATGCTTCCTTTCTGCTATCTCTCTGTTCCTCAACATCTGCAGCTTTCGCCCCGAGGCAGCGGCGGTAACCACCGACTGACGGCAGGATCCAGATCGCTTCATCATACTATCAAGTCGTGGGATCAGAGACAGCGCAGCTTTGTGTAAATTTTGGGATCCAAGCAACTGACAGCTGCATATAATTTACAGATGTTTGGAAAGTGATTCCAGACAAAGGCCGTGTGTGAGAGATACCTGCAGCCGAGGCCGCTTCCAAACAAATCCCTGATAAGATCGCAGCTCAGATTGCTTTTGATAAGTGTCTCTTTTTTGTTCTATCAGTAGAAATCTTATTATTTAATCTTTTATACCGTCATGTGATGAGCTACTGCTGCTGTACTTCCACACTGACACTTTTCCATCTACAGAGCTGCTGTTTCCCTCAAACATGATATTCAAATCAAGCCAAAAATATGTCGTCTATAAATGTTCCTGCAGAAAGAGGGAAGAGCTGGTCCTGTGCATAATATCTTAATAATATCACGAGCATTTACATGTTACATAATCTTACAATACACTTTGCAAAAATTCCCTTAAATTATTTTAAATAACAGTTGTGGTTTCTGATTGAAACACCTCAGATAATGTATCTTCAATAATTAAAAATTCACATTAATCAAGTCAGTTTGCAGAAACAGGGTCAGTCTGCAGAGTTATACAACACTCTTGTCTTGGCGTTCAACAGCACACAGGGTGAGTTTCTGTTTTTTTGGGCGGGGGGTTTTACTGAAAAGGAGGAACTATCAGTTACACCCAGTGGTGGTCAGGTCAAGAAGAACAATGTGCTACATACACAACACATTCAGTACTTACTGCTCAACGAGAAACCTATCTTATAGTAAATGTATTTCTGTTCCTGGCACAGCAGGGGAGGAAGTAACAGCACTTATTCCAGTGAAAACTGAGCTATGTGTTTGCAGTGTGAGCCTGACATCAGAGTTCAAAATTACTCTTGGCACAGAAACGCCGTCACTTCTGGTAAAGTTGCAGAATATGTCTGTCAAACCCCCTTTTTTTTCCTCTTTGACTTCAGCACACAAGAATTCAGCGCAGCACACAGGGGGGAGAGAGGAAGACGGTATCAGCGCTTTATCTGCCTCTCTGTTGTCTTTTCATAGGAAAGAGACCACAGAGACCTGAGAGGATCAGCTGCATACCAGGCATTTTACAGCACTTTAACACTTTGATGTTAAACAGAAATCCCTGGTCAGTGAACCTGCACCAACATGCACGTACTGGGCTGAAAACACACAGATAACACACAAGGTGGAGGTCAGCGGCTTTCTACAAATGTTGTCTTCTTTTCTTTTTTTTTTTTGTTGGAGTTTCACTGATGTTTCACACAGATCAGAGACAGGTACTGACAGGAACCAAAGCAGTGTATGTAAAGCAATGAGAGAGGGAGAAAAATGTGACTGAAAACTGAGAGGTGAAGATAAAAGACATGCAAGGGGAACAGAGAGTTTGCTTACCTTGAAACGTGGCTCAAATCTTTGAGTAGAGGAAGGACTCTTGTGCAGGTTTAGTCCATAGTTCAGGAGCAGAGTCAGCAGAGAAGAGCTCCACACAGCCGGCCGCTCTACTCAGGAAGAGCCCTCCTATCTGTCTATCTTACCTCCAAACCCTGTGCTCAACCATCTGCAGGCTCCTCCTCTTTCCTCCTCTTTAATTCTCTCATTCTTCGTTTCCAGTTTCTGCTGCCTTTTGTTTTTTTTTTAAAGGGTGTGACACATTATTTAACCCTGGGTTCATTCAACAGCTAGAGAGTTTACACCATCTCTTCAGGCACTTAACAGTGTTTTTCTTTTTCATCATCTTAACAGGTGGAAATAAAATCCAAACTTTAAAAGAAAATAAAAGAAAAAATGTTTTGCGTTTAACGCCACATTCCTTTGATCTGTGCTAACGCTGTAACACTGCTGGAAGTTTCTCAGGGTCCAAAAAGTGTTTGTGTGTCACTTATCACCACACAGGAAACACGACTTATCGCAGCTTATCGCAAAATAAACAAAACAAAAAACAAAAAACAAAAATGTGCTGATGCATCTTCAGACTACATTATGTAATTAACCTAATGCATTTAAAGGAGTAGTTAATAAAATAACTGCTTATTCATTAGAGTTAGTTAGAAGATTGATCCCACTCTCATGTTGCTACACATGAAGCTAAAGCTAGCATACAGCTAGCTTAGGTTAGCATCAAGACTGGGAGCCGAAGGAAATAGCTAGCTAGCATGTTATATACATTTATAATATATTGAATGCAAAAAAAAAAGAAATAAAAAACAACAGTTAACTATTTTCCGGGGGGGGGGGGGGGGGGGGGTTATGTACTGGACTGTTATATAACATGTTGATTAGTGAGCTTTAGATGATGCTAGTAGATTATGTTGTTCATGCTAAGATAAGGTTAAACGTTGTAGCTTCCTGGCTAAGCTATCCTGCTGTAGCTATTTAATTTTAATTTGAACAGTTTTACTCAACAACATGAGTAAGTGCATGTCACAAAATTTAATCCAATTTTAGATACTTTACACTACATCATCCTTTTACTCCACTACATTTATTTAGCAGATGTACCTTACTTTCCGTTGTAATTTAGTATTTCTATATTGTTGTATTGGTGTCTTTACTTAAATAATGGACTCTAAAAAACTAGAGTGAAAACATTGAATTGGTGCCATTTACTGGTTGAAACGTGACAGAATTGAGAAGGTGGGTCTTTGATTGGAGGAAAAAAAAATGTGTTTAAAAATACCAAAAAGGAAAATGAATGAGAAACTATTTTGTTGATCAATTCATCATTTTAGTCATTTTCCAAGCAAAAAATACCAAAAAATGTCCCTTTCTGTCTAATATGATAGTAAACTGATGATTTTGGGCAAAAAAAGCATTTGAAATACGTCACTTTAGGCTGCTGGAGATTGTGATCAGCTTTTTATGAAGAAAACGATTCATCCATAGAAATAAATAGACTGGAAATTGCAGCCGTATGATTGAGTGGGTGTACAGACATTAAAGGGCCGTGCCTTCGATATAAATAGAAAACAGAGGTGTGGTATTATGTTTGCATAAGGTACGATTTGCCTGCGATGACACATCTAAAAATAAAGCTTTCTGTATCATGCATGCTTGAGCTGATAACTTCACCTAGTATTTGGTTTTAAGGGACCGTCACATTCATAAAACCTGACCGTCTGGTTACGGTTTGCAGATCACAGTGAGTAATGCTTCAGAGAAGAGTTACTGTGAGTAGATGGTGTGAAAAGGCAGTTATCAGATTGTGTCAAAAAAGGAGGCCTGAACTTTTTCTCATCTTTCAGTGTATTTGTCAGAGCTGTCTGGAGGGGAAGGTGCAGTTCCCCCCCAACACAGTTTACTTTGAACGAGCTGCTGGAAGTAAACTGTTAATGTTGTAGTGAGGAGAGGAGGAATTAGTCATGTATGACAACACGCTTGTTACCGGCGGTAAAAAGTAAATCAGGCCTCAGTTGTCTGAACCGCTACAGCGATGATGAAAGCTGCACGCTGACGCTGCAGAAAGGAATTAATTCATCCTAGCTTGATGCACGGGGTGTTAAGTCTGTTTCCCACAGCTAGTACGTCTCTAAACCACAATGTGATTTGCATCCGTTTCACTTTTACACCTCATCAGTTCAACTATTAAACTACAGAGTAATTTAAACAACTTTTAGAAAACATTTTATTGAATTCTGGAGCATGAAAACTGAGCAGTACTATGACCAAAACACATGTACACACGTGTTCTCAGACACAAGCCACATCTTCTTTTTCTTGTTTATTGATGTAGGCAGTGTAACAGTACAAACTACACTAAGAAACTACAAATCAGTTCTTTCCAGGTAGTATAAAGTGACAGCTGCTCTCTGGCACGTTGGATATAAACTTCAGCTCCCTCCCACCGTCCTCTTTACCAAGTAGTTCATCATTCGGGGAAATCTGCTCATGAGCTTTCTCGCTAAAAACTCTCATGTCTGCACGTTAAATACGAAGCTTCATCCTGGAGATTATTAGCTCAGCACATCATAACGACTGGAAACAGAGCGAGTGATTCTCTAACTTTTAGCTAATAAGCACATGTGCCCAGATGTTTAGCATCTCTTCAAGCTAAAAGAACCTCTTGCAAATTCTACCTCTGGAGTGGAACTGGTCTTTTGAGCCAAGTTATTTAACATTCAACACCGTACATCTTAATTAAGGCCTTTCGGATCCATCTAAAGCTTTTACATGCTATTTGAAATGTTAAACTAACAAAAAAAAAATAAAAAATAAAAGCACAAAATACTTTAAAAGGAGTGAACAGAGCCACTTCATCACGTGACATGCTGCTTCGTCTACACGCCGACCCTTCGCTCACTTCCTCCCCTCCTTCACAAAGGGTCGTATCTTCAAGGTCAGAGGTCACGCCAGTGTTTTCTAAATAAGTTGCGAGGCCGGTGCTTTGTACACAGGACAGATGTGCAGGTTCACACCTCACACAGCGGGGAATAACCTTTCAACCGAAACATCCGTTCATTATTTATGATTAACAACACCACAACCTCAAAACAGAACCATCACAAGTCAGAGAGAGAGTACGAAGGTTTCAGGAGCAAAAGCGAAAGATCAGAGAACATTTACAACTGTGGTCTCTGTTCGTCTCACTAAATATTCAGTTTAGGATCATTGCAACAGAAGTTTTTACATGTGAGACGTTCAGACAAGAAAATGTTCAGATTATTATTTTTTTTACTTAAAAAAAATGATTCAATTAACAAGAACAATTAATGCGTGATTTTGTCAAGTTACTAATTGATTAATTGACCAATTGTTGCAGCTCTAGCTATAAGCATGTGTCACGTATAGAGAAAAAGTGAACGTACAACTCAGTGGTCACTTTATTAGGTACACCTGTGCAGTGTAATGTAATTCCACACAACAGCTCCGCCATAAGTTTATGTGTAAATGTGTAAATTATTACAGAGGTCACAGTTAAAGATGGTGGTGTTGTTGTTTTTTGGTCCTTTACATCCACATTAGAAAACACCTGATTATAATCCAGTCCAGTACAACAGCATCAGCAGCTGTGAACCTCAGTGATCAAGATAAAAACAACTCAACATTGTACAGGTGTACCTAATAAAAAGGCCACTGAGTGTATATTTTGTATGTAAACTGTATGTAATCTGTAAAGTAACGACAACTGTTAATGAATGAATTAGTGAATGTAATGGAGTGAGAGGAACGACGTATTTTCACTGAAACGCAGCAAAAAAATATTCAAGTACAAGAACCTCAGACTGACGCTGAAGAGCAGAACTTAAACAACTTATTGAGAGTTTTCACAAAAACCTAATTGCAGCCGGTTGCGTTCAGGTGTTACAACTGAGGTGTGTAGGGGGCGTGTCCTGTGCAGTCAGCCTCATCAAAGCCGATAGTTTATTGGTCATTTTGATGATTCGTATTCTAAGATCAGCTTCAAACACATTTACAATTCAAATTGGGTGTTTTTCTTCCTCCTATTCACAAATGCGTGAACTTTTTACTCCACTGTCCTCTCAGATACTTCCTGGCTGTAGCACTCCCTGCGGTTGACTCTCCCCTGGTTGGGAATCACTGACTTAGGAGGAACAGGAAGTATATTTACCTTTTTTTTTTTTTTTTACCACCTAACAAAGCTTCCTGGCAGTGAGCACCAGCTTCTGCTCCTGGACTTTCCAGGGTCGAGTAAACTGCACTGAAAAGTAAAACGCCACATGGCAAATCCACGTTTCTCCTCCATCTCTTCAACCTTTGACATCCTGAGTAGTTTTCAATGGAAACTATTAAAAATGATGTTGAAAAGAACAAAAACAAAAAATTCAGCATTTTACTTAAGCACAGACACAAAAAAAAAACAAAAAAAAATGAGATGAGCCTAAAAGGATTCTGGGAAAAACAAAACAAAACTTTACACAAAGCAAAACTCATTAACCTCCCAGCTTCTCTCTGCCCAGCGCTCACATGTAAAAAGAGGAAATATAAAGATGGCGAACAGACTTTGTTAACAACAACCATCACACGGAGTCAGACTGGGCACAAATGATCAATTCTGATCAGATAAATAACAATTATGACCAAAATAGATACTCTTCAAATGTGGAAACAGCAGAATATATTTATAATCACGTAGATGTTGAATATGTTTGGGAACCACAAAGGGTCGTCGTGTCTTTAATGAGTGAGAAATCCACTTCTCTCCTCTCGTAGGAGCGACATTAAGTTAAAAGGTGTAAAACTGAGCAGGTAAATATCAGCACTGTTTACTCTTCAACAAGTCGAGTGTGAAATGTCAAGTCTTCGTTTGTCCTCCGAGAGCTTTCTGGTGAACCACGAACAAGCAGACACATGTTAATCAATGAACGGCCGTGGACATGTGCCCACACCGAGAGGTGGCCGTAGTTTTCTAGTGCTTTCCTGCAGACTTTAAACGCCGCCTACTTCCTCTTCCTGCCGCGGCCTCTCCTGCCTCTGCCGGAGGAAGGGCCCGCCCCCGCCGAGCCCAGAGCGCCGTCCGCCGGGCTGGCTGCGATGTTGATCTGTCCTTCCTGGATCTCGCTGCGAGCCTCCGGAGGAAGGTGTTCGATCTGCTGCTGCGTCTCCAGATAAAACATGACGTCTCTGAGCTGCTCCTGCAGTTCTCCTATCGTCTCGTCCTTACGGTCTCCTATAGACCAAACAAACACGTGTATGATATATTATAAAGAAGTAGAGTTAACGATGACGTTGTGTGTTTGTGTCACCTGATGAACCTCAGCCACTGCTCCCTCTCTCTGAGCTCTGTGTTTGGTCTCCACCAGCTCCTGAGGGAAATCTCTGTCTCTTTAGCTGCTAAATGCTGCACTGTGTTCAGCTGCTCTCTGACTGAGTGTCTGCTGTTTGCTGCTGAGCAGGAAGTTTTCAGAGGTTTTACAGCAGTGACCAGAACAGTCACGTTGTGTCCGGACAGATGAACCATGAGCTGAAACTCCCTGTAAAGCGCCGTGAGGCTGAGCTGCAGGTTCAGCTGATGATTCTCCGTCGGTTCATCACGACCACTCACTGTTTCCACGCATCGATTCCAGCCGCTTTAATGCCTCATAAAGAAAAATCACCCAGTTACTGACGGATGCAGTCGGCTCCCTCAGCTTCTAAAAACTTGCTTGAAATTTTACAGAATTTGTACAACCCATCCTGCCGGCCTCCGGGTCGTGCCTCTACACAGCTGTGTCAATTTCCTGTCTATGCAACAGCCTGAGATAAACATTTAGACATGAGATAAGCTGCACAAAGCCTGAGGAAACCTATACAACATAAATATCAAAAAGGTGTGAAACTGTGAAATATGAAATCATCCATCTCATGACCGAGCTGGTGTAGAGTTTCTAACGCACTGCTTGATTTTGTTTTTAGACAGCTATGATCGGCCGGTGGATCTACACCGACAGAGAAGGCGTCACCACGGCTGCAGAGACACAGAAACACACATGATAAAGTTGTACTTCTTCTGCTTCTGTGTAGCAACACCCGAGATGGTGAAACACTCCAAGTGATGCAAACTCTGAGAACTTACACAAAAATACTCAACACCACAGAAAACCAGAGGCCGCTGAAGCCGCCGTGTCGGAGTCTGTGTCCGGCTGAGATCATTGACAGATTGAAGCTAATCACTGATAGGATAAATATCGGCGCGTGTGTCAGCTGATAAGCAACGTGAAACCCTGCTAACACGTTAGACTGAGACATCTCGGGGCTTTAACAACACTGTTGGTTCATGACGTCTGTTTGTCTTTTTGTTTTCTTTAACAAGGATCAACAGTGAATTAGAAATGTTTCTTCTCCTCTCAAATATCAGCATCAGCCTCAAAACCCAAACATCTAGACAAAAGAATCGCTGTCCCTCGGCCAAGAAAAGCTCCCTGGATTCAAATAATAAGAAGCTGAACTGTGAGGAAAAACGTGCGAGAACTGTGAAGCTGGTGACAAATGAGAACCGGACGTTTCTGAGCTCCGAGTGTCGAATGATGCACAAAATAAAAACCGGCTTTAAAGAAACAAAAACATCTGGAGAATCACTTCCTTTTCTTTACAGTCAACGTGATACAAACAACAATGATTAATCGCTCGTCGTGTTGACTCGAGCTGAAAAATGTCTGACCCATGAGTGTAACCATAACATCGCTCGCCTCAACCTACAGTCGCTTTCAATTAGATCAGTCGAGTTCATGTTGATGTGAACAACAGGAAACCAGCGCTAATTATAAGCTGCTTCGCTTCTGCTCCGACAGTAAATTTAGAAATTAATCTTCTAACATTTCTGCAAAGGCTGGGGGTTAAACTTTCAAACCCCTCTTATCAAAACAAGGGAAATGGTACAGTATGTGTGTGTGTGTGTGTGTGTGTGGGTGTGTGTGTTTCTTCCACATAAACACAGCGCACATGCACCAGTCTGTTTAGACAATCCTCATCCTCGGAGCCGACTGAAGCTCAGGGAAAATACAGGTATGTCTAAACTGCAGACGCAGGATTTCCATTCAAAACTCAAACCTGACATTTACGTCGCCCTCAGGCCAAGTGGTGATGGAAACACGCAGAGCTTCACCACGTTTTAAACACACAGACACACACACACACACACACACACAATTAGAGAAACTGGGGTTTTGTTGATTAAGCGACAGGATTAATGGACTGAAGCCGATTCAAAGGCTCCTCTCACAACTTCATGATCTTGTTTTCGTGTTTCTTTTATTCTGTCCGCCTCCTGTATAAACAGCTGTATAACCCTCCATGCAGTTCCTGTTTACCTGCAGAAAGTCACTTCTCTCAGCTACAGACACGGCGTTCTGTGGAGCTGCAATTTGTTTATGATTTGCAAATGTTACTGTCTGAATGAGGAACTACTCTCTAACTGCGGGACCCGACCCTTCCAGCTTCAGGCTCTTTTCTCTTTGGCAGTATCGACATGTTTCCAAAGCATTGTGCACGTTACTGTGGCCCATTCTTCCTGTTGTTGTGGATCCTTCAGTGTGGCGACCTATTTGTTTGGCGTCAGCAACAATAGGTGACACAAACGTGTCAATGAGCAGCTGATTGGAAACCAGCGACAGACGAGCTGATTGAGACAGGAAATGTCCCGAGTAGAGGAGCGGTATCTCGGCTGCATTGCTTGTTACCTAACCAGCAGTTTTTGTCATTGATGTGAAGTAGCTCCCTAGCTCCCTCCCTCCCTCCCTCCCTCCCTCCCTCCCTCCCTCCTTCCTTCCTTCCTTCCTTCCTTCCTTCCTTCCTTCCTTCATTCACATATTTTGTTAAACTCTTACATTAACAAACTTCTGCTGTTCTGTACAAAAACTTTCAGCAGCAGCTTCTCGTGTTTAGCCGGCGCCGACAGTCGGCAGTTATAAAGCCAAACGTCAGCTGCAGCGGGTCAAATCAGCTGTTCTCTGATCAATGTCAAAAATCGATCAGTAACTTCATGACGGCACAAAATGGAACTCATCTGTGGTCTGGAGTGAAGTGCTCTCTGCAGTATGAACTCCACCGAAGGTTGTTTGAAAATAAGCTGTGCAACGTGTGGAGGGAAAAACGATGCGACTGATCACGTCACGTTCAATTCAGGAGTCGCAGCCTCTGATAATCAAACGTTATTAGTTATGAATCGTGAGCGTTTGGATTACGTAAGGTGTGGGAGGTGTTGGAGGTGTTGGAGGTGCGGGAGGTGGTGGAGGTGTTGGAGGTGCGGGAGGTGTTGGAGGTGTTGGAGGTGCGCTGCGTCAGATTTCTACACTTGTTATTTATGTCAGATTCATGTTGTGATCGACAGGATCAACCTGGACAGGAACCAGGATCAGATCCCTGAGAACACATGACTCTGTCATCATGAAAGCTGTACAGCTGTACAACCCCCCCCCCCCCCCCCACACACACACACACACACACACACACTCACCGCTCTCTTTTCCTTTGCGCTCCTCCTCCGCCAGCTGGGACTGCAGCTGCGTCTGATTGGCTCTCAGACAGCGGTTCATCTCCTGCTCCTCCTTCAGCTCCTGGCTCAGCTTCACCACTCGGCCGTTAAGCTGAGTGTACCTCAACACACAAACACAATGGAGCCGTGATTTCACCAGAACCGTAACTTTCCGTTTTGACAGGAGGTATTTGGACTCGTCACAACAGGACGAGAACAGGTGGAACTAATAACGTCGGTGTGGTGAACCAGGCTGAACATTACGACTGCTGGACACAGCGCTGTGCTAAGGTTTTAGATGTTTAGGTGTCTGACTGGTAATAATGCGACTTTAGTGGCTGTGACTGTGTTTTATAATTGTTTTATATTGTTTTTATGAGATATTGTTTTATGTCACTTGAGGACCTGTGCTTCGCCGTCCCAGTTAAAAAGCTGCAGTGATTCTGAAATGATGCACCGGTCTGTAACAGTGTTGAATACTGGGAATTAAGATGATGATTTCTGCATGCACAGTCAAGGATCCGGCCGAACCCTAACCATCAGCCACGGGGACGACCCTCCCTCCTCTTTTGGTGCCTCACAAATAAAGTTAATTATCATTATTAAAAACAAAACTCATTAACGTTTGCAGGTATAGTCCGACGTTAATTTTCTTAGTTTCTTACCACAACTTTTCTGTTACTGTTTAGGTGTTTGTTTTTTTACATCAGGTAAATGAAGCATAAATTTGTAAATGTAAATTTTGCATGTGGCTTAATCAGAAATTGCAGCACAACACATCCAATTTCTTCACAGACATTTCGGCTTCTCGTAGCAAGAAAAGATGTAAGTGACTGGTTTTCTGTCTGTAGTTTTCACTGGAATGACTTACTCAGTAAGTTTTACCGAGTCATTGTTAACAAACGTAATTCATAATGCAGAGGAAGGGGTGTTACATTTCCTGGAAGGAAGAATATTGCTCACTCGGTGGTTTACCGATGAACCCACAACATGCTCACAAACCTACACGGAAGATGTAACGTCGGTCGGCACCTACTTTTTCTCCATGACCTGCTTCTCTTTGGTTATTTCTCCCAACCGCTGCTCCAAGTTATCACAGCGCTCCAAGGTTTCTTTAAATTTCGCCTTCATGTTGTTTATCTGAGGGGAACACACACACACACACACACACACACACGGAAAAGTCAGAGGAAACACATGTGTGCACAGGATGACATGACGAGATGAAATCAGCTGGTTAATGTGCTGTCAGTCGGTACCTCCTCGGCCGTCTCCTTCTCCAGGTGAACGATCTTATTCTCCCAGTAAATCCTCTGAGACTCCAGCTGACTCGTCAGCAGGTACGAGTACTGCACACACACACGGAGCGTTAGTCACAGCGGTTCGGTGTTGACCCAGCAAACGAAAGCAACGAGGAGGAAAATACTCACCTCTAGTTGGAGTGCATCAATTTTCTCAGCTTGACATATGTCTCCCTCACATTCATACTGCACCATCTTCCCATCAGTCTTACTGGCCACCAGCCGATGCACGTAGTTATCTACCGTGACACGCAGCAGATCAGACACGGGCAGCTGAGTCAGCGTCTTAAAACACTCCACAAACATCAATCAATCAACTGAAATTTAACTGGCATTTTAAAAATAGGTTAATTGTGTTGCTGTTTTTTTTTTTTTTTTTTTATGCAATCAACTTTGAATCTCATCTTGAAACACGGACGAGTCCTTCAACACAGTCCAGCACAAATCAGACGAGCAGCTTCTGTCTATTTTTATGATCTTGCTTTATATTAACTATACTTTGCTTTTACTTGATATAGTTTTTATTCCTTTTATTCTTTTTCTGTTTTTTAAAACTGTTTTTAATATTGTTTTATTGCCCTTTTATTTATTAGGTTATATTGCCCCTTGTTTCTTCTGCTATTACCAATGTTTTTGATTTTAATTCTTCTGTGAAGCACTTTGAGCTGCAATTATCATTATTATTATTATTATTATTATTATTATTAAAGTCCTAATGGGAATCAAATCCATGACAGCTCAGCGTCTCCATCTGTTCATCAAGATCGTCTGATATTATCGAAGCTCCAGAACGAATCAAGAGGTGAGACTGATTTACTGCTGACTGTGTCTGCTGGATGTGCTAGTAGACAACAGCTTGCTAACAGGTTAGCCACAGCAGCTGTGTCAGGTTATAGTTCACTAGACTGTCTCTGCCTTTTTTTGTTGTTGGTATCTTTCTGCCCTCTAGTGGCCACAGTTGCTTAAAGCAACAATAACAGCTATAAATTCTCAGTAACAACTGTAATCTTGTAATTAACTATCACAGGGTCAATACAGACCATAAATGAACTATAGTGTTGCTACAGAGACGCCCAGGTCTACAGGTCATATGTTTGTTTGGTACAGACCTCAACAAAAATTACATCATCATCATTTTTATATATTTTTTTCCAGTGAAAATGAAAGGAAAAAAAAATTCATCATGAATTATATTAAAACATCTGTCGAAAATAATCACAATGTGATTTTTTGGTAAAACTTTACAATAAAACGACCCTTATAAAGGATTTACAAATGGTTTATAATTAGGTTATAAATTCACTGTTAACACTTTATAAATAAAAACAATGATAAACAAGTTATAGCAGTTTTTTAATCTGACTAACAAATTACTACCATTTATAACTGTTAAAAGGAGCCTTATTGTGAAGTGTAAAACACCTCAGCATTTATTAATGAGTTACTAGAAGGCTCCTTTTACTAGTTATAAATAATAATAACTCATTAATAAACACTGGATGATGGAGAAAACAAAGAAAACTCAGTAACTAATGAGATATGAGGTTTAACAGTACAGATTAAGTCTTATTGTGAAGAGGTACTAATCTAAAACAGATTCATACCTCCTGCGTAGTCCCACACACGGTGGTTGGTGAGCTGCATTGCGTAGGTGTGCTGCGTTTCCTCAAAGTGCTTGTAGGCATGCCGGCTGACGTAGCGGCCGCAACCGATGTGGCCGCAGATCAAACAAATCCACAGGTTCTGCAGAGAGAGAGAGAGAGAGAGAGAGAGAGAAGGAGAGAGAGAGAGAGAACAGCAAAAGTGTGACGAGAGTTTAAACTGAACTTTACAAAATGAAAAGTGAATCCACAGACGACCAGCAGACAGAGACTGATGTCACTTACCTCCTGCACGCCACACTCGAAGCACTTGTTCTCTTCAACCGGCTCTGGTGTTTGGCAGTACCTGCACACGGGACACCTGGAAACAGAGCACACATCTCTCTATTGTCACACGTGTGCGCGCTCGTCCTTTGTCAGAACACATGTGAGGAGGAGGAGGACAAAAACAAACAACACATGACGTGAAGCCTGGAGAAATAACCAGTGGACGGAGAATCAGGTGACGCAGCATGTGACTGTCATTAGTGAGGAGGTCCCTTTAGCTACGTGGTTGTAGATCAGTCTTATTTTTAAACTGAACATCACACGGATACAAAGAGTGTCACAGATGAAGGTCAGAGCTGATTTTTAGTCACATTTCCTGTTAAAATAAGGTCAGAATCAGGCTCATCTCTAAAGTCCTGTTTTCTCCACATATTTCTGCCGATAGTAATTCCAGAAAGCAAATATCAAGTAGAGTAAATGACTGGGAGCGGCCAGAATAACGTGGGAGAATTTAACAGTATGTAGGAAACACAGGGTTTCTTGGTGATCCCGGGGGTGTGTGTGTGTGTGTGTGTGTGTGTAAGTGTGTGTGTGAGTGTGTGTGTTTGTGTAACTCACGAGGCATCTTCCCACCGCTGGAGACACTGGCTGTGAAAGCTGTGGTTACAGAGAGTGGTGAGGATGCCGTTGACCGACTCGTCCATTCTCTCCAGGCACACGGTGCACTTCGGCAGCTCCGTCAGCTCCATCACCGGCAGACTGGCTCCCTGAGGAGGAGGGGGGGGGGGGTTAGAGGAAGTAAACCATGTGCTACGTGGGGTCAAAGGTCAAAGATTTTCAATCCTGAACAAACACTGCAGGATCGACTCCACTGAGTTCTTCCTTTGCTCTGGCTGAAAATGCATTTTGATTAGTATTAATATAGAAACTGGAACCTGCTTTGGACCCACAATGCACCTGTTACCAGAGATAACTGTAAGTTTAAGACACGGATCACATCTTGAGAATAAATCATGTGATCTGTATCTAACGACAGAATAATGGAGCCATTACCTCGTCAGACTTTATAACCTCTGCCCGCTCCACATAGACCAGTTGGCACACTGCGTCCTCTATGGAGTTGAACTGGCGGCCATTACACGCTGTGTAGAAACTGTCTGCGTCTGCCTAAACAGAGACAGGGAGGAAAACAGCAGCGTTATGACACGTTATGTTATAACTACAGCAGCTTTAGAGGCAAGAACCCGCACATACAACACAACAGCTGAAATCCCACAGCCTGCTCGTCAATCTAAGAACGAATAATTGGTCCCTTCAGTAACAGATCCAGCTTTTGGTCCATGGGCTTCATTGGTCCTCATTCTATGTAGTTCACATTTATTTAGTTTCCTCCTCCTCATCTCGCCAAGACGACCACCAAATGTTTTTTACTTCCATCATGTGCAACTCACTCTCTGACAAACTCTGGCGCCTGATGCTGAGAACAGACGATAAACCCACTCTTTCTTTAATCTTGTCAGTGAGGTTGTGTTGGACCTTACCTGAGTACAAAACTTAATCAGCACCATGTACTGGTTCGGAGTGGAGTCCCTTATGATCTTCATATGCTCCATAACATCATTAAACGGCGCGAGGAGCTTCATGAGGTCATGGCTGGTCATGGTCGCCGGGACAGTCAGGATACAGACCATG
Organism: Seriola aureovittata; assembly: GCF_021018895.1. Lineage (NCBI taxonomy): Eukaryota > Metazoa > Chordata > Actinopteri > Carangiformes > Carangidae > Seriola > Seriola aureovittata. Next base: position 22,711,541 of record NC_079381.1, on the reverse strand, counting down.
GCGCTGCGTCTCACATCTTCAGTCAGTGACGTCATTTTGCTGCAACAAGAGAAAAACAAATATACATCCCACGTCAAAGCAGCTGCGGACTTCTGGAGTGATGAATATACATGTGAGGTGTGGCTCACTTGGTCTTGTAGAGGTGCATGATGCCATAGATGATCTCCACAGAGGGGTTTCCACTGAAGAACGAGATCTGGTCTGGGAGCTGTTTGGAGGGGGAGTCTGGAGCAGCGCCCGTCGCTGCACTGTCGTCCTGTGAAGCCTCCTGACCGTCTGCTTCAGTCTTTACAGCCTGAAGTTCACTGGTCTGCTCCGTCTGCTCCGCTTCACCTCCTCCTTTATCTGGAGGAGAAGTTCAGTAGTTTCACATCTGTAATTCTCGTCTTTAAAAAGGGTAAACATGGTAATATATGTCATATCTTTGAAAAGACATGAAAACACCAAAACCCACAATGTGATAGTTTCACAATACTTTGACTTCTCTATCTTCACTGCGGCTCTCAGCTCCAAATGTATTGGTTCCTTCCTTAAATAGTGTAAATGTACTGTCACAAATACAGCAGCGTGTTGAAGTTTTAGGGACTTTAGATGTTTAGATTCTTCTTTATCACACTGGAGAATCAAAGAGGCGTCTGATCAGCTGCAGGTTCATTCTGCAGCTGAGTCCAAACAAACAGTCACAGAGAAATATCTTCAGAGAAGAGCAAGGAGTCGTAAAAAGACGGTCTAGCTCCAACATCATGGGGTCAGTGTGGGATCACATGAAGAGACATACGACACAGACTAAATCACAGAACACAGCTATGGCTCAGTAATCTCCTCAAACAGCTGACCGCTGCAGTTTTTAGCAAAAGTTTCTTAAACAGGTGTAAATTGGGCATTTGTTGGGGACTATTTTCAATGGCGGATTAAACTAACACTCATTTTAGTTAAAAAGACAGACTTAAAACCAGATGCCAAAAAGAACACTGCAGTGTATATGGAATAGAGACAAAATAAACTCCAGTGTGCGTGTTCATCTTCACATTATCGTGCCATAAACATAATCTACAACAATCGCCCCTCTTATGATCATATAATCAAGGAATTAAAGTTTTGGACAGGAAGACGATAAAATCTCACCACTGCCATGTTCTTCAGAAATTAAATATCTTACGTTTTGATCATTTCATTAAATTTGCAAATGTTCACCTCATCTTTTAACGCCTACATAACCAGGCTGTTATGCTCAGTGAGCTGGTGGTTCCTGGCTCAGGGACATGAGGTGCATCCACGGAGAACTGTAGGAAATTTGCGTTGTTTTATATGTATATTAGTGTTGAGTTCAATAAATAAATATATCTGCATCTTAATTACATTTCATATAAAATATTCGGTTTGTTCCTGGTAATTCCAGCTCCTGAGGCTTTCACAAGCAAGATGAGATATTGTAAACTCTCCAGTGTGTTGTGGGTCTACCCTGGGGTCTCCTTCCAGCCTGATCAGATTCTGATCAGATGCCTGAACCACCTCAACTGGCTCCTCTTTCTTTTCGTAAAGCAGTGGCTTCGCTCCTCACTCCCCCTGGATGTCTGAGCTCCTCACCCCTTTTTTCTATAAGGCTTGGTTTCAGAGCATCCTGCAACATGTGTGTCTTACCTGGGCTGGGTTCAAAGGTTTCTATAACCATGTCCCCCATGGCTCTGCTGCCAATGTGTTGGTGCAGTACAGCTGCTCTTTCCAGCTCGGTCTTTCCACTGAGAGTGTGTCTGGCTAAACCCAGAGCTCTGTCCTGCAGCTCCTCCTCTGACATGCCTTCAACTGTAAGACAAAAAAAAAAAAAAAAAACAGAGTCAGACCGGTGGTTTTCTCTGAGCTCTCACTGACAAACTGGACCATAGAGTGTCCCAGCACCACGGACACACCTTTACTCACACCTGTGTTGTCATGCAGCTCTAGTTTAGATTGGTTCAATAGCTACTGAATTGGCTAACAGTAGATATCAGTGTCTGTCATCATGGTTAGCTTAGCCCGGCTAACTCCACACAAAAGCAGCGACTTTATAATGTTAACGTGACTCACCGGCTGAGTACTGGAACCCCTGTGGAAAGGGAGACTGGTCGGCTAACTCCAAACGGATAACAACCAGCGACACACTCATGTGTTATGACGGAAACTGCCACTTTCACGGAGAACAAAACAACCCGGTGACAGTTAGCTAAGCTAAAGCAGGTCCACACAGCTAACGCGCTGATTAGCTAAGTTTAACCAGCCGAAGAAAAAAGCCCTTAAGTTACAACAGCGTGTTAGTCATACTGTTTTTGTCTTCGCCGCCCGTAAACACATTTTCTGTCTTAAAGCTAAGCCACATTAGCTAGCTATGACTTAAGCTAGCTCCTAACTGTGTGTTCACAGCTGTCTCTATGACGCTCTTCTTCACACACAAAAATAAGGAGCGGGCATGAACCAGAGGTGTGTTGCTGCCACCTACAGGAAGTAACCCGGTACTGCGGGAGCCGTTACACAGGTTTATGTAAAATACAGTACAATAAAAATACAAAAAAAAAAAAAATCCCTGTAGAAATTTTGAACGTGAACAGGTGTCACTCAAAGAGCCTTTTTAAAGCTGTCACGACTGGGCAAAATAACCTCACACTGCTGGTTTCAAACACAAATGTGTCCCCACAACCACTGCAAGACATGTACACACACACACACACACACACACACACACACACACTCTAACAGATCTGTAATAAAGCAATACCATTGTGGGTCTTTGTGTTTTTAACAAAGGACCTGGCTGGTGCGTCACAAATGACTGAACATCAGCTTCAATTTTCTTCCCCTCAGACTCAAAACCCTTTTCAAGCTGTTGTAACTCAGAAACAAAAATCTCCAAGGAACTCTTTTGCTGAGCTGGGTTTCTTTGGTCCACAGAACAAGCCGATCACTACAGGTTCTTTCATGGGAACACTCAGCAGCAGAACCAAGGATGGGCCACAGTTGCAGACTAGAGCTCTTGAACAAAGGAAGTCCATCTATGTTTGAATACCAAAATAGTTGTTCTGTCCCCCAGCCCTTTCCTGAATTGAGTATTTTTGTCTTAGTCCTGAGGAGGGTCCCTGCATCCTTTGGAAGATCAGGATGGAAAATTTGACATATGGCCAATAGTGCTGTCAAAGCAACCAAAGAAATGCTGAAGTGTAAGGCCCAGTTGCAAATGCTGTCAGAGTGAAACGGTCTCATAGACTTCATCATCTCCTTCCACGCCACCTTCCTCCTCACTAAACACGGCTCCAGCTGCAATGTCTGCACATGTCAGATTATACCTTTGCATTGCAGGCACATAATAAAATACAATAAAACATTCGTATCTTGTTCATCTTATCCACTCAATGACAATGTATTTTCACTTAATCATACCATCAATTATAAAAACTATTATGGTGACATTTTTTTTTTTTTTACAGTAAAATGATATCAAAACTTTATTTCTTTGTGGGGAGCAACAACTATCTAATGATTTAAGAAAAGAAAGAAAAAGAAAAGAAAGGTAGACACATCTCACATTTACCTTTTTTTATTTAAAAAATCTTTGACATTCCAGTGTTTCTGTTTTCCATTTTCTAACAAAAGAGGGTGGTGAGATGACACTCCAGATTGTCAACCATTATTCTGAACCTCAACAACACATGTGGTCAGATCACAGACATCTTCTCCATTCAAACAGATGGGTTCAACAATTCAAAAACAAAAAAAGAAAAAAGGAAAGAAAGAAGAAAAAGGCATTTATTAGCAGATGTGTATGTGATATACACGACTGACTGGAAGGGGAGGATTCACCATGTCCTCACATTTTCACATTGCTCTGCCAAATTGTTAAAACCGTAAAACAAAAAGAAAAACCCAACTGCACACGAGCTGCAGCGGCGGCAGTCACCTGTCAGCATCTCCTCCTTTTCTCTCCGGGTCATTATATCTCACTGGTTATTGATAACAGTAGAAGATGATCGTTTTTTCCACAAACTGAGAAGACGCTGAAGCTGATGATGTTGTTTTGGTTCACGAGTCTTTTTTTTTTTTTTTCTTTTCCCCAGAGGGGGAAGAGTTGGTGGGAATGACAAAAAACATGAACACAGGACAAATGTGATAGTATCTACTGCAGCTGCTCTTAAAACTCACTAATGTCCTCGCACACGCTGTTCTTTGAAAAGGCTGCCTCCACTTTTATTTACAATTAGGTCCAATGTCTGTCTGTGAAACGCACCTCTCTGGGTTTGAGCTGCTAACGACCGAAGGGAAGAGCCGCCCCCCCCCCCCCGCCCCCCCCCCCCCCAACATAATATCCTACAAAAACTGCTCGCTGGCTGAAAATAACTGTCTGCTGTACAATCAGATCTGGGTCAAAGTCGCCAAAATCCTCTCAATCATCCGGACTGAACCAGAACTCACGTGCCAAAATATACACTTTAGCATCCGGCCAATTGTGTCCATTGGCGCCTTTGTATTTGTCATTTTGTCAAAACACACACACACACACACACACACACACACACAAATTTCTAATCGGGGTTTTTCCTTTTTACTCGAATGAAATAAAGTGGTTGCACACTGATGTATTTATCACACTGCTACTAAGACGTTGCACGTGTGTCGAGGGGGAATCTGGTGAACAGTCACGTTTAAATAAATCACATACGGTCTCTTAAATATCTATCGTCAGTCCAGTCGTAAAGGATTCTGCTTCTTTGATCCATGCCTGATTTATTCATTTTTTCTTCTTTGTGCTGGAACAACCTCATTCACACAGACGTGTTCACAAGCAACACTTCTACTGGTGGGAGAGGAAAGGAAAGGAAAGGAAAGGAAAGGAAAGAGGAAAAGGGAACGGGAAAGGAAACGGTGGCAGACAATTCAAATTTTAAAAAAAAAATGTCCTGGTTATTGAACTCATACCAACATTGCTCATTATAATACTGCGACTACAGAGGTGGCTTCACTTTCAATACCAAAAGCGACACACAAGATACACACAGGAAAAAAAAAAAAAAAAACACACACACACGAGACAAAAATAATTGTTGAATGAGAAACTTCAATCCGAAGGCTTTCTGCTGGTAGCCAGGTGTCCATGTCTCCACAGAGCGCATCATCAGTTTAATGAAAATTGTGCCTGTTTGCTCTTTAAAGAGAGAAACAGCTGGAAAAGCAGCACATTGAAAGAACTTTCCTCCTCAGAGTGAAGTGTGTGTGTGTGTGTGTGAGTGTGTGTGTGTGTGTGTGTGTGTGTGCGTGTGTGTGTGAGTCTCTGTGTTTTACTTCGATTGTTGTCAGTCACCGGAGGAAAAAAAACAAAAACCCAAAAACAAAAGTGAGGAATAAAGATGAAACGTAACTGACCAACAAACAGTATAGTGGTTTATTGTGTCTTATATTCTCATTTAGTCAATGAATTGTGGTAGTTGCTCTTTACTATGTACAATAATTTATTAGATTAGTTCATCTAAAACTGCTTATTCTTTTTTTTTTCCTAATTTGCTCTATTGATTTTAAAGGAGCATGTGTGTTTTTTTTATTATTTTTTTGTATTTTTTTGTAACTGCTGTATAAATTCATGAGTTTACTTACAAGCTTATGTGCTATAAGAGTTGCAAATGTTCCAGAGGTGTGTGTTGAAGTGAAAGAAAAAGAAAAAAGGTCCAGACTGAGAGCTCACAAACGCGGAGTGAGAAACACGCGGGGGGGTGGGGGGGTCAGAGGTGACTGGGTTTGTCGGGGGGGGGGGGGGGGGGGGGGACTCGTAGGTTAGCTAGTGGGCTGAGAGGTGGTGGTGTGGGGGGGGCTGGGGAGGGGAGGGGGCTGATGGTGGGAGTATAGTCATCTTAATTTGGGGTGCGTGGTGCCGTTCAGATCTTGAGGTTCTTTATAGTTTCCGCTCTCTTCTTGAGCAGATCTCCCGCCTCCTGTAGCGAGCGCAGGTAACTGCTCTGCACCTTGTCCATAGCAGCCTTCGCAAACGACGCCTCCTCCTGAAACACACCGGAGGAGGAGGAGGAGGAGGAGGAGGAGGAGGAGGAGGAGTCAGCAAATCTCACACACAACATAACCTTCACATGTCATGATACAGGCGGGTCAGAACTTCAGCTTCTGTAAGTTACTGACAGAATAATCGTGACCTAAATGTCAAACAAATCTCCGTTTTAAATGAAGCTTCATGTAAAATATATTTTAGCGGTTTATCTTCCCGTCAAAACAGCACTTTCCTTTGGTACTACATTTTTCCCCCAACCGCTGAACGACCGTATTCCTACGCACAAGCGCAGCTACAGTTCAGACTGTATCACAGGTCAGACAGAACTTCACTTTGTTTTAATGGAAAGATAAACAGCTGAAACACTTTCTGCTGAATCTCCTGCAGTAACACTGAATATATAACTATAACACAGACGACCCCTTTAAACACATTCATCAGCTGAACATTTGATGGTTTCAGATTCTCAGTTGTAAGAATTTGCCTCTCTTCGTTTTCATATGTGCTAAAACTAACTTTGATTGAACACTTTCACATCAAAAACAGAAGGAAAGAAGAGACGAAGTGTCCCAGAGGCGAACAGCGTTCACATCAGAGGAGCTCCGTGTTTCAAAGTTTATATTCTGCTCCGTGTAGCTTTTATTTTTCTCTCCATATCAGAAGGAAACAACAACAACAACAACTGAGGAGCTTCTGATCGTCTTTCTATGAACATGTTAAAACAAGAGAAACTGCACACTAACCTGTGTGTATCCTTCCAAGCTTAAACTGGCTAGTTTAAGGGCCGTCATGCCAGTCTCCTGCCCCTTTATATGCTCCAAAGCCTGGGTGAGCAGGTCCTGCAAGCTCCCCGACAGCTCCTGGAACCCACACACCACCACCGGCTGCAACACACACACACACAAACCATCAGTGGGCAGCAACAGAAGATTGTGTTTTTACAGCCTGTATATACCTGGATGTACCAGAGGACGAGAACAGGTGGGGGGTGAGGGGTGGGGGGGGTGGTGGACTGTACCAGAGCTGTGTTTGCATCCTTTTTCTTCTTCTTCTTCTTCTGTAGACTGGTCTTGAGAGGTCGGAGGATCTTGGCACAGTAACTAGCCATCCACAACACTATGCACACCGTCTGTGCAGAACGACAGTGAGACGTTACAACACGACCACGACATATTCAATGTGTTTGTGTGTGTGTGTGTGTGTGTGTGTGTGTGTGTGTGTGTGGACGCTGCGATGTCTCACCTCAACAAAGAAGATTAGGTTTTCTAATAAGGAGGGTCGGGTTTTTAATTTGCTCTCTTTCATTTCCAATACATCTCCTTTGCATTTATTCAGTATTTCTGTGGAGGGACAGACGGAGGGAAACGTGAGGCACGAAGGACACAGGATGAAGATCACAATTGTTTATTGCTGCTCACTCACCTTGAAGCTGTACTACTAATGATTTGAAACCGTTACAGATCTGGGTTTGAAGCTCCGATGACTCGTCTGGGAAGGCGCAAAGACGGAGAAGTGAGTGTAAAAGCATCGAGAAGATATTTGAGCTTCATGTTACTGCAATTTATCTTTTAAATTTACCCAGTCCCACAGTCTCCAGCTCCTGTAGGTGGACAGACAGCTGGAGGGCCGCAGCCTGACACTGGCAGCTCCCACTGGACAGAGCTGGGGCCAGGCGGGTGGAGGGGGGTCCCAGGAATGGATACTGCAGAGCAACGATAACATCATTACAGCGACGCACTCCGCACGTTTCATGTGCAGATATTACTTTGTAAACTGGTGATGTGGAGTGAAACAGCAAGGTGAGGTTTCCAGAACAGGTACGCACCTGTATGCTTTTCTCTGCCATCTGAGCGGCCGTCTGCAGAGTCTGATGGAGCTGGGCGAGCAGGCTGCTGAGGATCGAGCTCTTGTCCCCGACGCCGTTCTCGTTGGTCGTCTCGGAGTTCTGCTGCGAGGGCGCGTGCCCCATGCCGGCCAAGTAGGCGAGGAGGCGAAGCGTTAGAGAGCGTATCCTCAGCCAGACGGACTCCTCCTCTAGAGACCGACGCCGGTGCTCGTCGGTTATCTGTCTGCGGAGGGGGAAGAGGCGGAGGGGGTTGATCTGGGGTACGAGGACTTCTGAGCGGGAAACATGTGACTCCGTCTCTGCGTTCAGTGATTCTTTACCTCTCTTTAGGGTCCCAGCTGGTAAAAACCGTTAGGTCTCTGTTGTCCCTCATGTTATCCCAGGGGATGTCGTCCTCCTCTGCAGACAAAGACATGGCCTTCACACTTTCCTCCAGACTCAACACACTGGAAGACGCATAAAAAAAAAATAAAAAAATAAAAAGAAGACGACATGTGAGTGAGAGATTCAGCTCCACAGGTTTCAATCGTTACACTTCAGTGTGTGTTATAATATTCTCACATATCAGCCTCAAGGAACAGGTCCAGCAGCATCCTCTCAGTGCGGACTTGAGCAAAGTGCAGCGATTGGTTCAACCTGTTCCTGAGAGCGATGAACTCTGGGATTTTCTCAAACGCACCATACTTGTACGCCTGGATGATATACTCTGAGGTCTGGAGGAGGAAAGAGGGAGGAGGAGGAGGAAGAGAGAAATAAATTAAAGGATAAAGATGAATTAACAAGGTAATGTGAGAACCAGAGTTCACGTGTCTCAGAAATCTAATAAAGAAGTGGGATAAACTTACATCTTTCTGGTTGGAGTGGAAAAACCTGAGGGAGAAATTACAGGACTGGGAGGCTGCAGCGAACTGACCCAATGACTCAGCATAACGCGTTAACAGAAACCTGGGAATGAAAAGGAAGTGGTAAGAGCGCATGTTGGTCTGGGCTCGTATTTATCGAGCATCTCAGAGCAGGAAGTCGGTCTGAGCTGGACACAACTGGCTCTTTAAGGCATTTTAGGTCCATAAATAAAAAGCATTCAGAGCAGAGGAGATGTTCGTGTTTTAATCACCTCTTTTTGACGGATATTTTGCAGGATGCGAAACTAAAGGCTCTCACAGCTTTATGGAAAACAGGGAAGAAGCAGCTTATCATTATTCTGTCACCACTGATAAATAAAACTCCGATCACTCACACAGCTCTCGACATAATTCATTCATTCACATGTAAATTAACTGAGAAAAAGAAAGTCCTAATTTACTTGAATGACCAAAGAGGGAGCCGCGAGATACGTTTATTGCTTTTCCCCATTTCATTGACTATATAATTGTTTGAGGAAGTGTTGTAAGAGTTTTGGATCCTTCTTTATATTTCTTTTCTAATCCATGCGAGTGACCTGCCAAGGTTTAATTACAGCCTAATGAAAAGACTCGTTAAATCATTTTATAAAGTCAGTGTAGGAAGCTTCATCAATGACTCTTTGTTCTCTGAGGTGATTCTTCCGAGGGATTCTGAGAAGTTCGTTATAAACACTCCTATGTACTCACCCTATGGTGTCGTGCTGGACGTGCTTGGCGTCCAAGCTGGAGTACAGGTCCACGACCGGCTCGAAGGCTCCCAGGTGACAGTAGAGGAGCAGGAGCAGCAGCTTGAACTGGGCGTTGGAGGAGCTGTGAGACAGACCCTCCTGCAGGAGACCCAAACCCTGCCACACCATGTTCTCGTCCCCTAAACACCCGGAGCGACACGTTCAGAGACTCGTCATCACTGACGCACAGAAACATGTGGAATATACGAGAGACAGAGAGAGAAACACTCACCAGTCTCTGTCCACAGGTCGATGAAAACATGAGCTGCCATGAGACAATACATATCAGAGAACTGCAGCTCCGTCTTCAGAGAGTTCTTCCCTGAGAGAGAGAGAAACAAGTCGCAGATGGATCAGAACCTGAACCCCAGAAATCCACAGTTCAGTTCCTATTAAATGTTTGTTTTTTTTCAAAATAAAAGTGATAAAAGTGCACATTTTAAAAGGGTCTTTTATTGTGACCAACGATACAACGATATGCTACACCTGTCAGGTGGATGGATGATCTTGGCAAAGAAGAAATGTTCACCAACATCGATTTAAAGACATTTGTGAACAAAATCTAAGACATGAACTCTTTGTGTGGGTGTGTGTGTAGAAAAAGTTTTAGATCTTTTATTTCAACTAATGAAAAATGGAAGTGTTGCATTTATATTTCTGTTCAGTATAACTGAAGAATATAAACCTTTTTCTACCGATCCCTTTTCCTCATCTGTCAAAATGAAGCTGAACTTCTTGCCCCTCGACATCTGAGCTGCATAAAACTGCCGTTTAGAGCAACATTAAAATCTTATGATGCTGTTTAAGCTCAGTGACCAGACAGAAAGAAACCCTGTCTCTGCCTCGTTCCTTATGCAAATGTGTTGATGTGTAACAGAGCAGAGAAAAGGTCGGGCGAACATGAGAGAGAGAGAGCAGCGACGGAGCGAGCAGGAGAAACACGGTGAAGAAGACTGTGTGACCTTTCTGGCTTCTTCACTCTCCTGTCTCACATCCATCGAAACCTCAGAGTCACGCAGCAGTTTGATTTGGCGCTCGGTTCTCCAGGTGTGGCGGAAACACAAACAACAATCTGCTAAAGGGACTTTTCACTGCCACCATGATGAAATCCCTGCAGCGAATGTGCCGGACAGGTGATTTCCATTTCTCTGATCGCTGAGAGCGAGTAACACTCGGAAACATCTTGCATTCACACTTTGTTGTTAATAAAGTCTTAAATCTGTCTGGTGCGGATGATTTTATACGACTTGACGTCTCTCTGCTCCGCGTGATCTGATTATCCTGAACAGACGGAAAAGCCACGAGGTCTAAGAACGAACAGAGACGATGTTCTTACCGAACTTGAGCCCGTGACGATAGTGAGCCTTGAGCTCCGTGATAAGCCGCAGTTTCCCGTCCACGTCCAGACCGTGATGCAGCCCGAGCGCTCGACTCAGCTGACACACACACAAATGCCTCTGCAGCGCTTTGGTGTCCTCTGGAAAAGCAAATCCCTCCTCTCCCTGCTCCCCCAGTGGCACCGCTTCACTCAGACGGTTAATGAACTACAAAGGTAAAAAGGGAGAAATGTGTTTAACAGACTTCACAAGCGGCAGCTCAACAACAACAACAACAACAACAACAACAACAACAACAACAACAACAACAACAACAACAACGCTGCTGTGACTCGGCCTCACCTGAACGTGCTGCTCAGGAGCGAGCAGATGCAGGTATATTTTTAGGTCGGTGATGCAGCACGGTTTGTCTCCAAACTTCCCAAAGAACTGCACCATCAGCTCTAAAGGCTCACCTGTTTCAACCCAAACAACAAACTGTCACACACACACACACACAATAAAGCTGGAGCACGTGGCGAAGGGTGGATTTACAGTGTGTGTGTTTTACCCAGCAGGCTTTCTTCTGGACAGCCTCGTTCTCTCAGTCTGTGAATCAATTCAAGACGAGCTAAATACGGGCCTCTGAGTGAACGGGAGTCTTTGCCGTCCTCCCCCTTGATTCTCTCTTCCACAAACCTCACCACCTCCGCCACAGTGTGGTGCACCGCACCCTCCGAACAGCTGGACACACACACACACACACACACAGACGCAGATCAAAGCTGGATAATAATTGTATTTATACGTTTAGAAAAACTTGATGCCCTCAAAAGTTTGGCGCTAAAGAAAAGACCAGCACCACAGGAGCTCATGGTGAATCAAGGACGACTCAGCAGGTTGAGTATTTCTGCAGGTGAGGTGTGTGTTTGAGGGATGAGCTCTAATCACTCAGCCAGCGTGTCATCCCAACTCCAGCACACTGCTGCGAGCACAAAGTGAGGATGGATGTAATCAAACCTACAGGCTGAGTTTCTCTGAGTTTACTGCAGATGAATCAGTGTCTGTATTTATAACAGCTAACATCTTTTCTGAATTACTAATCCCCTTAGTTAATATCTGATCATCACTTTCCGAAACAGCTGAACACCACTGGTAATATCAGAGCGTTTATTATGAGGCACATGGAAATGAGGATGAAAGCTACTGTTCTATGTTCGTTTACTGTGTTAGTAAAGCTGGGATCTGTTGACATCATTTTTAGAAATAAAAGTAAACCCTTTCTTATAATAACAATAAAAAACAAAGATTTGAGGATAAAAGAAGCTGAAATAAAAAGGCTTTGTACTCACTGCTCGCCTTCTTGTGGCGGACTCCACGACTGATCCATCAGGTGGAAGAGAGATTCAAAGTAGGAGGGATAGAACTGCCAATCATCAGGACTAGAAACAGAAGCGCAGCAGTTTGTTACTGATGTGTACCGTCTGTGCTTCTTCTCATGTGTCTTAAGGTCGTGCAGCAACACTGATCATTTTAGTTTGTTTTTGGCGCAGGATGTAAACTTGGTGAACTGTAACTGGAGCCTCGCCCTCGCAGGCCAAACGCACACGGCGTAAAGACTCGGGAGTGTCGGCTGATACTCACTTCTTGAGCAGCAGCTTGTGGGCCAAGGCGTTGCACTCCGGCCAGCGCTGTAGTCGCTGGTACAGCATCATGCACTTGTTTTCTCTGCTCTGCAGCTCGCTGGTCAGCTTCTCTGCGGGAGGACACGTCAACGTGAGGCGAGGACGCGTCTGAACGGACGCCACGTCTCATCCCATGCTACGTTTCTACTTATCGTTAACGTATTTCTGTGAACGTAGTATTTTATCAACCTGCCACTTCATTGGTTTTTTTTTAGAACATCTTGCCTGACGCTGGCACATTCACAGAGATGTTGATTCATGAGCTTTGTCCTTATAAATAAAAGAACATTAACTGAAAGGACGTGATGCGGGATCAATGACTCACTGACACACCCTGAGTGAAGAAACGAGACACATGAAGGAACTCGCTCAACTCAGACCTTACAGGTACAGAAACAGAAGAAATCATATGTGTACCTACCCCCCAGCGGGCCCCTGATCACCTCCAGAGCCTCTACACACTTTCCCAAGCGCTCCAGGATCATGAAATACAGCTGCACCTACAGTGACACATAAAAGCCAGAAACACATGTAGTTACTAGAAGTATCTGCTTGTCTGGTAGTTAGAGAATTAAAGGAGACCGACTGGAAATTACATTAGTAAAGATTTGTGTTTTTCACCTCATCAGACGTTGTGTTTTGCCTGGAGAGCGCGCAGGTGTAACACTGTACAGTTAGTGTTTTATAAAGATCATTTAAAATGATAGATTCACAGTTTTTTCATGTCAGGCATGCAGATCTAAATTTCAACAGTTTATTTTAAATTTTAATTATTCCTCCTGTTCAAACTGGCCGTTAAAGAGATAATGTAAGAGACGGAGGATGAAATCTGCAGTCCTCATTTTAATAAATTCATTTACAGTTTTACAGTACTTCGAGGGGGGGGGGGGACCTGTGAACCTATCCTTTAACCTCTGGGAGCCTCTGACAGATCATGTGACGTGTCGGACTGCCACGGAGGGAAATGGGTCATAATCGTCTGCAGAAACCGACTGAATCATCTGTGCACCAGCCAAGAATCGCTGCTGTAACAGAACGTCATGAGGAAGTGAAAAAGATAAGAATCTTTTCTTTCCTTCCATTTTTATAAAACTGAGCCGTTTCACATTCAGGCCCATGCGGTAAATATCCAACTGCAGAGGTGTCGGTAAAACTGCGCAACAAACAACTTCTCTACAGACATCTGACTCACCTCTGCTTCTGCTTCGATCTTCTCCTCCTTCACCATTTTCTCCACCATGCGTTCAGCCAGAGGCAGGAACATGGTCTGGGCCAGTTTTTCATCTTGTGCTGAGATGGCCTGAACAAAACGGAGCACGAGGATTAACGTCAGAATAACTTCCGACGTTTAAAGGGTGTAAAACGTGTGTGTCGTAAAAATCCTGCTCATACCTGCATCACCAGACTCATGACAGACCAGAAGTAATACGGATTCTTGGGGACAATTTTATACAAGGCCATCCCTGCCTGTAAAGTGCCAAGACGCAGTCGTCAACATCCTCTTCATTACTCTGATTAAGTGTCCGTCTTTTTAAAAATTACCAATGGAGCACAAAAGCCACAGCTGTTAGTCACGTGTGTTTGCATGTTCATATGCGAGTGTGGACGTGAGCGTTCTCACCTGCTGCATCTTCTTGTACTCGCCGACACGGGCGTACGCCATGAAGAGGTGAGAGTGATACTCCTCGCTGAGCGGGACCTTCTTCACTGCAGCTTCATACAGCTTGGTCACCAACTCCGCTGTCGACAACAGGGCGCCACGTTTTAACATGCAGTCATTACGCTGTTATTACCAGCCTTCGTGTGAGTGTGAGTGTGTGAGTGTGTGTGTGTGTGTGTGTGTGTGTGTGTGTGTGTGTGTGTGTGTGTGTGTGTGTACTCACGACGATGCATCTCTCTGTACAGTATGGTCAGAGCTTGTAGCGAGTTGTCGTCAGTGGGCTCCAGAGTGGCCACTTCCTGGGCCAGAGTGAAAGCTTCATCCTGCTTCCCGGTCCTCTGGAGGCCGATGGCCTTCAGGACCTGAGAGGACAACAACACGGAGTTACACACACAACAACAGACACGAATAAAACTGATTCTTGCCTCTTTCACCAGGAAACAAAACTCTTCTTGGTGCATCTGCATTTGTCTTTTCGCTGCATCTGAAGAAATGTGACTATTAGGCAAATTAGACCAATGAGACATTAAGAACCGACGCCGCCGTCTGTGACGGAGACACGCAGACACTGTTTGATGGTTAATTGTTTAATAATTAATGGTTAATTATTTCTGCTTTAGAACATAACGTGACATAAACGTTTAAAAATGAATCAGCGACTGAAATGTTGCGACTATTCTTCACTTTTGTTCCAACATCACCACTTCCTCTCTCTCTCTCCACACAGTCTCTCTTTCTTTTAACAATTCAGGAAGCCAGAAACATCACTTCTTTTTTAAGTTAATAAATAACAAAGAAAGGTCCACCCCTCGTCCTAATGTTGATACTACAGTAACAGTTCCTTATTCTTTTTTTAAATGAAGCAGCACGCAGGTTGCAGCAGAAGTGGAAACTGAGTTTGATAATTCAGAAACATTCAGATGTTTCCTCAACCATGAGTAGGTAAGGGACTTTTTTTGCAGCTGGATCTCTCACACAGGAATAAATTTAGTGTCTTCAGTTAAATGCAAGTGGAGTTCATGAGTCGCTCAAAAGGCACTTGGTCCTCTGGGAAAGTTTCTGCGGTGTAAAAAACCCCATTATTGATTCCAAATGAATAATTTCCTGTGTGAGTAACTCAGATAAGAAGTGAAATTGTCAAATTTTAAAACTTCCATCCAGTTGCTCACAATCTTTGTGGTCTGATGAAAACCCAGGTGCTGCTTTCAACACTAAGTGCTCCTGCGATGGTTTAAACCATCCTGGAGTTTGGAGAATAAACTGGTTCTCAAATGAAACAGAAACTTTACTTCTGCTGATCGATCCCGTCTACGCTGCCAGTTCCACATACGTCCACGAACATTTCTACTGCAGAATATGTTCCGTCTAATATTTCCATTCTTCTTTTGAAATACTGGGAAGCTTCTTCAGGAAATATAAAATATTCAAATGAAACAATCTCCATAAAATCTTTGGTCAAACTGATCACAGTTCAGATATAAGCGACACAAAGCAGAGAGGTTAAGAAAAAAGGTAAAGTTCAATCTATTTCCTTTTACAATTATCTCTGACTTTTAGTAGACCTTACACTATGTTCATCAAACCTTCATTGTGAGGAAAGAGAAACAAACGCAGGATGAAATGTCGTCCTCAACAAAAGAGGCTCCACAAACATTTCACATGAGACAAGTGTTTTTACTTCAGGAATATGAGACAGATGTTCAGGTCGACTTCAGCTACTGCAGCAACACTCTCATTTCAGAAACTCTAATTTGGAGGTCAACGTGTTTTGAGGTGCGGGTGACGGTGCAGTGGGTTTGTCATTAAAGCCGTCAGGTCACAGCTTTGACCACTGCAGCTGCAGCATGTGTTCATCCCCACCAAAGTGTCCTTGAGCACAGTGCTGCACTCTTCTTAGTCTGGTGAAGTGTGTGCACGTGTAGAGGTACAGAGAGAGATTATAACTGCGTTACACAACAGCTGGAGCGGTAGGTGAGGCAGTAGTAACTGCTCTGTACACACAGGGCTTCCTGTGAGATCCACGCAGAGAAGACAAACACAACTCCACGCTTCCCTGAGTCACCCACCTTGGCACAGTGCAGGTCCTTATGTTTCTTCAGCAGTTTATCTGCCTGCTGTATCGCCATTTTATTGTTGCCATTGTCAAGGTAATCTGTGAAAAACACACAGAAAACAACGTTATATTGAGGATATTCCACTTGAATGCATCACGCATATAACCAGAGTTTGAAAGCAGGGCGGAAACTGACGATTATTTTCATTAACGATTAATCTGCTGATTATTTTTTTCAATCATTTAATCATTTAGTCCATTAAATGTGCAAATGTTTGGTTTTGTTCGACCCAAAATCCAAACACACAAAAATATGTCGTTTACAATGATAAATAACAAAAAAAGGCAGGAAGTCCTCTGTGGCTTTGTTTCACTAGGTTTGTTAAATATGTTTGTTAAAAACAGTTGCCAATTACTTTTCTGTTGATTGATTAAACGAGTAATTAACACATACTAATTGATGCATCAGTAATAATAATAATAATATAATGATATAATAGTGAAACAGTCACAGAGGACATTTCTTTTGATACCTGAAGTACATTTTGATGATTATACTGAGATACTTGTTCGTGTGATGGAGTATTTCTACAGCGTGTGAAGGACCTGAATAATTCCTCCACCACTGTTTGATTCGTACCGACTGAAACTGAAGAGCATTTCACACACACCCGGACTGAGAATGAACAGCTTTTGATAGGAATTACTTTTTCTCCTTTCCGTGAAGTTTTAGCTCAGCAGCTGCAGTGAAACCAAAATGTAGTTTGAAAACTAAATAAGTAAACTCTCAATATTAAATGTTAATGTCAGTTTTAAGTTAAATGTCTATTTTATTCATGACTGCAGCGTCAGTGCTGCTGAAGTTATCAAGCCTGGATCTGAACGATGCGTTCGGGTTCCTCAGATTTCTGTGGGCTTCCGTCAACTTTGGTTGATCTGTGATGACAGTTTAAACAGAGAGAATAGACATGACATAATCACAGTGTCCTGTCTGGCACGGTTAATTTTGGCAACCAGCTGTCCTGAGGAGGCTGAACTGGGGTGTCAGAGTGTGTGTGTGTGTGTGTGTGTGTGTGTGTGTGTGTGTGTGTGTGTGTGTGTGTGTGTACACGCATACTTCAGCCTTTGCCATCCATTCAGACACACATATAGTTATGGTGTCAGCTTTACGTATTAATACACTCAGTTATCTAGTTAGACTACTACTAATGATTAATTTCTTTTTTTATGACTTGAGATTTTTATTTTGAAATAGAACATAAGTTAGGACTCAGTTCAGAAATAAACTAACTTTTTAAAATGTAAACTTTCTCTTGGAGCAACGAACAGAAGGACCAGAAACTGGGAATTTCAGTCAGTTGTAAAGCATCTGAAGAGCAGTGCTGTTTCAGTCTTTGCTTGTTTATTTCATCTTTATTAAGAAATTTGGTGTTTATTCTCATGATGTTTGACAGTGAGTCATGTGGTCAAGGAGACACAGAGGTGGTTTGTACCATGACAGGTGTTCATGTGCTTGAACTAGTGATTATTTACTTTACCTTTTATTCTCTCAATAAAATGTTAAAGTTTATTTTGAAGAAAAAAACTGATAAATCTCCAGAACAGATTCCTGAGATATGCTGTTGGTTTACTGGCTGGGTAATCGATGATGCTTTAGTATTTAACTTACTGCTCGTTACTTTCAAATACAGCTGCAGCTTTTAGTCGATTAATTGATCAATCGTTCGATAGAAAATTAATCAGCAATGTTTTGGAGAACCGAATAGCCGTTTAAGTCATTTTTTAAAGCAAAAAATGTCAGAAATTTGCTGCTTCTTGATACTTTTCTTTGTCACACCATATAAAATATTTGGACAAGACATTTGTCACTTTAGTCTGTGAGAAATTATATTGGGTATTTTATGTTACAGGTGCAGTTTAGTGGATTAATGAAAGGAACTAATTTGATAACAGATTGACCATTTAAACCATTTAAGTGTCAAACATCCATTCCAACTCATCATTGTTGTTTTTCTCAGTTCACTGTGACACTTTATTCATTATTCATATATTTTGGACTGTTGTTAAAACAAGGCTTCAGGACATTGTTTCCCCGACTTTCTGTCATTTTAAAGACAAGACGATTAATTGAGAAAGTAAGTGACAGATTAGTTAATAACAAAATAATAATCATTAGTAGCCGCCCTACAATATTTCCCTCTGTGACAAATAATGGAAATACTCGAGTAAAGTACAAGTACCTCAAAAATTGTACTCCACTACTCGACAGTAGAAAGCAGCTGTCAAACAGCCGGGGTTCCTACCAGTTCTATCATTTACTCATAAACAAAAAGACAATAAAACTCCACTATTTCGACTATTCAGCAGCACAGTACAACGCTTATTAACAGGTCCATGCTAACTTGCTAGCAGGCTAGCGCCTCTCATGTACAGGAGTTAGCTTGAAGCATTGTCCTTTAACTGTTATGAGCCTAATGCTAACTAGAAGCTAACCGCATTACATTTAGTTATCAGGAAACAAAGTGGTTATCGGTTCAGACTGGACCCGGACACCCGACCACAAAGTAAATACCTGTCAACCGGAGGCACAATAACCCACATTTCACAATTAAACTACTTTTCTTTTTAGCGTGGAAGCGGCTGCAGCATGTCCGCGGCTAGCTGACACATTAGCAGGCTAGGCTAGCTGTCAAACAGCGACCGTTAGCACGAGAAACTCTTCGAACCGGAGGACACACAAACAACCACCGAGGATGTCTGCGGGTTTAACGAGGAGACACCCGGTTTCACCCACACACCAGCCCGGGTTAGTCGTGTCCTACCTCGGGCTCGGTGACAGACCGGTTAAGGTGCACTGTCATCGGGCGCTGCAGGCAGCAGAACCCGTGGTTGGAGCTGGAGGGGCCGCAGCGCTGCCCCTCCGACTCCCAACACCCTCCACTTCAAACACATGCACCGGTACAGACCACGAGAAAGGTTAGCAAACCTCCAAACACGCATACGTGTACAAGTCCACAATGAGTCCGTACCGTATATAGGTCTGAGTCTCCTGTCGTTGGGGTCCTGCACATGGCCTCTCGCCGCCATGGTGGAGTTTACCTGCTGGGTAAATGTTCACACATGCGCACTGAGAGCTGCCCCGAGGAGCGATTAAAGGATTTAGTCTGGGCCGTTTTTCTGCCCCTCAGCACCGGAGGAAGTACTCACTGAAGTAAATGTAGTAAAAACCACACTGTGAAAATACTCCATTACCGTCAACCTAAGTAAACTTAGTACCCGGTCACAAATAGATTATTATTAGTCAGGTTCATTTTTATTTGTAAAGCACCTTTAATACACAGTGACACTTGAAGGTGTTTAACATCAGAATAAGAGACAAAGTCTAAAAAGTAACGAAATGCAATAATTAAATCATCAAATCAGCACACAAAATATCATCATCATTATTATTATTATTATTATTATTATTATTATTATTATTACAGCCTTGAGAAAACCTACAGACTTTCTGTTTATTTCATTATTTTGTATACATAACCGTACATCAATACAGCAGAATTAAAGCTGTTCAGTATAGTGTAATTCAGTATACAAGTAAGCATATAAAACGTAAAGAATTTAAATTTAAAGAAGAGTCAATAATGTTTCTGTCCCAATTTTATTTATTGTTCCTCTAAACTTTCAGATTTTGTACCTTCCTTTATTTATTCAGGGAAGTTTGACTGAGGCAAGGTTCATGGTGATGATGGTCAGTGTGGTATTTTATATCATAAATGCACCAAAGATGTTCTCAGACCCTCCGTGTCGCTCAATTTTTGTGGTGTTGCTGACTGTCACGTAAAGAGCATCATCTGCGTTCAGGCGAAACACTCCACCCAGGTAACTGTTGGATCGAGACTGATGCGTCCCTGGGGAGTATTTCCTGGACTGCAGGAGGGTCAGACTTCCCCCAGTATACTTCTGAGTCTCCATACTGACAGAATGGTGAAATACACCGTTGTCTAAGAAGAAAACCTTTGAATAGACATAATAATAACCCTCCGTCTGAATGATAAGACGGTTGTTTTTGTAGTTCATTCCATAGAGGAGAGGGTCTGTGATCATGCTCCACGCCATGATCTGCTGTCCATGAACTGCATCTGTTCCATCTGCAAATACACAAACAACAAGACAACAACAACAACATCAGACATCATGAATAATGCTAAAACCTGATGAATATAAATACTGTGTAATTCACTGAAAACGATGATAAATGATACGACAACATCTCTGGTCTCACCTGTCAGATGTGCCACTGGTTTGGAGGGAGGAACTTCCTGACCTGAGTGAGGAGCAGACACCGAGTCTCTAATGTGGCTCCAGTAACTGAAGATATTTATTTATTAATAAAAAGTGCTGAGACATACCTGCCATGAGCTTAGAGGGCGACGCTGAGGTGGCCTGCAATGCAAACAAAGGTGATTTACCTCTTGTGTATGTGTGTGTGTGTGTGTGTGTGTGTAGATGCAAAGTTATGAAAATAAGATGTAAAAGACTCCAGTCTCTCCAAATGTGAGCAGATCTTTCCAAATTTCTCCACATCATAAAACTGAATTTGTGTTTCAGATTCACTTTTTGTTTCCCTGTGATTTTATTTTTCTGCATGACAGAGTGGGACAGGTCTGTGTTTCTGGTAAAAAAAAAAAAGAGCAAAATGTCACCGGGCAGAGACCACTTCCTGTTCTTCACCCTCCCCTTGTTTCTACATGACTGTCGCAGTGACCATCCACCATCACTGACCATCAAGTCTGGTCTGTGCAGTTCTCCATAAATGACCCAGACTTTGATGCACTTCTCCATCTCTGCTCTGCTCTCTTCCCCATGAGAACCAAATACTTTCACCATCAGCAGTTTTAATTGGAGTGAATGTCACTTTTGTTTTTGTCTCAAGGCTCCTTTGGTTTAAACTGATGCTTCTGTGAAGTGTGAATCTCACAATATGCTGATGACTTTATTATTATTTCAAGCTGCACCACTGAACTCCCTCCTGGACCGGAGATATTTCCAGACTGATTACAGACAGAAAGGCAGAGCAGGCAGTTTCCTACAGGTGGCACGGGACTCAGAGAAATGCAGAAATTACATTGACATTACTTCATTATTTACTTATTTATTGTTCAAGTGACAAGTGCAATTTTGAAACTCATATTCTTACATATTTCAGTTTTTTTCTCTTTTATATATTATAGTATAAATACATATTTTTATATTTAATGTATATATTTATCTTGTGTACAAATATGTACTTTTATCTTTATAACCTACTTCATATTCTCTATTCTCTGCTGAGGGAGCAGCTGTAACTGGGGATCAATAAAGTAATGTGATTCTGATTGATTCTGATTGCAGTTGTGTGAACAGTCGTGACTGTCTTTGCATTTCCATCTTGTATTGTAAATGTTGCAGCTCTCATCAGCAACACATGACGTGTGCAGCTTTCATAATATTTGATGTTGTCATTTTATCCTCCAGTGTCACTAATTTGAGCATTTTGTTATTTTTGTCTTGACATTTTACCTCAATAGAATCAATATATCTTTATTATACTTCAAGTAATTAGATCTGTGCAGGAGGATATTCAAGTACAAATGCATAAGTCGAGCGGATACTCACAGATTCAGCTCGGTAGAGACGGTAGATGAAGCAGGCTTCTACGGCCATGCCACACAACGCCACGCTCACCATCAGGAAGAGCAGGGTCTGCGCCCCCCCCACACGCCACTGGCCCAGCCCGGGTCGGCTCTCCACCACATGCACAGAGAGAAACTTCTCCTCGGTCACTTCTGCAGGGCTCATCCTGAAACTGAGGTCCTCCAGAAAGTGTCAGAGGACGTGGGAACGAACAGAGACTCGAGACGTGAGAGACAGAGAAGTGTGAAAAAGCAGAAACATGGGTGGACCCAGCGGTGGAGGCGACTCACGTGACGAGCTGTTTTAACATTTTATCAAATTCATCTGCAATTACATGTTAGATATCAGTGTTTTATAGTTTTCTATTTATTTGGGGGTTTTTTTCTAGTGTGAATTTTGTTGCAGGTCAAAAATATAACTGGATATCTGAAAGTGAAAGCTCAATAAAAAAGGCAAAAGTTGCATCAGTCATTCCAGGAAGAATGATGATGATATCTGAAATGTTCTTTTTGAGGACGCAGAAGTGAATTACAGATATCTGCACAACACATCTGGTCTAATGATTAAACCTTACAACAAGCACTTTAGACTTTTTGGTTTATTTATATTCTGTTTAAGGATTTAAAGATTTCTCAAACTGAACTTTGATTAGGAGAAATAAAAGTTGTAGGTATCTTGAAATACAGTTTCTACTAGTAAGAATGTGTTGACGCCTGTAACTGACATTCTGACCAATAAGAATATTATTTTGATGATGAGAAATGTTATTAAGGATGTTTAAAGGTATAACTGTGGATCGACCAGCCTGTTTACATGTCGGCAGATATCAACAATACATGTGAGGATATCTGTTTGTCGTCATAATTGTGGTGAATCTGATCAGAACAACATGTTGGTATTAGTTTGGTGGCGTCAGTGTAAAGTGATGTGATGAGTGTGTACTGAACAAAGCTGGAACCTAAACTTTTTCATTTGGATTGTTTTTTTTGTTTTTGTTTCTTTTGTCTTTCCACAGTTTTGTAATTATCAGAAGATGAAAATAAATATAACGTCCCGACCAGGAACCAACGTCTCTGTGAGGCTCAGACTGATTATATTTCAGTGTTCGGGCTGTAAAGCAACTTTAAGATCTGTAGAGCGAGTGTGTGGTGAACAATAAAACACTCAGTCACACGTTCCTTACACAACAAACAGGAAACAGCACATTGATTCTCTTATTTGTTCAAATTTATTAGATATTCTGTTATGTTCCATTGTCTAGACCTTCTGTCACAGCTCGACAGCCGTGAAAAGAAAAAAAAAAAGGAACTAATTGTTTTACATTCACTACTAATTCCCCTGAATTTTGCCTTATCAGAAAAGAGAAAATTGAATACATTGTGAATCTTTGTCTTTCAAAAACAAAAAATAAAAGAAAACATAAAAGAAAAAAAAAAAATAAACAGTAGATTTTGCAAGTGCTTATTCATGATTACAATAAAGAAAACAGTATTTTGGACTCCATCTGTTCCCTAAGCTTCTATCCCTCCCCTCACAGTCATACCCTGGCTGGCATCACTGGTAATGCTACGAAACTGAACATCACACAGCCTGTTGTAGTTCTCCGGGGCGACTCCCGTCAGCGTCAAACTCGCTCAGGCTTTTCACTCCTCGTCGGTGAATCTGAGGTCGAGCTGAAACCAGTTTGATTTTGAGGAGGAGCCGCCCCTTTAACAGGAGTTCCCTTCTTGTCTGATGCAGTTCAAGAGCTTCTCAAAAGCACTGATGTACTGATCAAACGGAAATGGAGAATAATCGAGAGAAAAAGAAATTTAAAATAAAAAAAAAGGAAAAATGTAAAGAATACAAAAAAAAAAGAAAAAGAAAAAGAAAAAGTGTTGAGCATGCAGATCAAATCGAGTTTTAGTAAATCCACCTGTCCTCATGTAATGATGATATAACGGGTCCGCGTCATGCTTGTGCAGGTGTGAAACATGTCAGCGTTCCTGCGGGTCAGAAACGTCCTGCATAGTTTGACACATCTATTTCGTAGCTGTACATTCGTAAGCATGGATGAGGTACAGTTAAACCGTGGTATGAGCAACAACACGTGGACAGTTTGCTCCACTTCACACACACACACAGCACACTGTCCACAGAGCTGACGTCAGCTGCTCTGACAACATCACGACTTCCTTAAAGTTACTTGTAGCAGTACAGTATAATATGATAGACCTGACAACGCCTAGTAGCTGTGAATATCCCCATTCAAGTCAGTGTTTGTATGTACAGTTTGTCCACTTCTAGTTTAAAGTACACTTATAACCCTCTTTGCACCTGTCCGACACAGACCACACACAGATAGCTCACAACGAAAACCTAAGAAATTTTGGAGACACTCATACCTGATTGAATAAACAAGGTCTTAAATCGCAGCTGTAGAACTGCGCTAAGCTACGTCATGATCATAGAAAACAATCACTAAATATTTTCACCTAGAGCCCGACGGGATCCGCACAAGTTCAAAGTAAAGACGGCTAAACTCAGCTCTCGCTGCGACAGAACGGCTACAACCTCAATCAATGCAGCCACAAGAAAGAAAAAGAAAAGTTGTGTGAGCAGGATGAAGACACCACCTGTTTCCAGATCAAGGCTCGTACTAGATCACCCAACACCGATCTGCACTGTAAGAGTCAAATCTATCTAAGCTTCGCCAAAGCAGTTTCATCCTCAACTAGAACCAGTCAAGAAAAAGCTCAGACCGACCTCAAACCTTCTCCAAGCTAAGGTCGATGAAAAGCTTGAAAATTCAGTATACATGGTGAAAATAAAAAATAAAAGCTATGCACTCAGAACGCTTGTCAATCCACAGCTGCAACACACATCGCACATCTGCCTGGACCCATTCGCTCTGTCAGCTGAGAGAGGAAACGGTAGTTTGAGAGAGATATAAAAAACTGCCTTGATTCATGCACACGGCAACGCACAGACTCTCATCCTCGTTTGTTTTAGCCTAAAAAAAGAAAAAGAAGAAGAAGAAAAGCTTGTGTGGAGGCAGTGGGAGCCTCCAGTTAAAGCCCTAGCCAAGGAGAAAGGACATGCAGCGACAGCATGAAGCCGAGTTCAACAGGCTGAGCGCACACGCCTCCATATCAAGCTGAACGTTCTCGTCTCAGTCCCAAGAGTGACAGTCCTTTAAGAGTGAAGGCAGTTGATAACACAAACAAGCACACAGATGCACACGCTAACACACAGGTGTATTGTACAGACTCTCCTAGAGGGCGCTAACCCCTCCCCCCCCCCTCTAAAATCAACACAAACAATCCACTTGAGCGAAGCTGCACTGCAGCGACTACACACATGCAACGACAGTTTACTGAGGAGTTGCTGTTGTCCACATGCACTTGTGACGGAGAGCGGGAGGAGGGCCGGTGTGCATGTTGAAATGTGGGACGTGTGTGCATGTGAGGAGGGAGGGGCGGGGGGGCGGGGTAACGATAGCAAAGAATTACCTATCATGCATGAGCATTATATCTGCTTTGAACCATAAACAGACATGGGTTAGCCTCAAAACTCAAAACTGTAAAAGAAAAATAAAAACAGAAACATCAGTATTCCCAACCGACTGCCAGACAGAGGGGACAGTGAGACACGGGGGGGGGGGGGGGGGTCTAGACAAAGTTTACCAGGACGAGAATATAGACAATACTGAGGGGGGAGACACGGATTAAAGTGGAGACAGACAGTTATAATACAAGGGGGGGGGGGATACATGGTCCAATACCTGCTAAAGTCATCTGATACCAATTTTTGTGGGAATCTGTTTCGCTAAAAACAACATTCTAATTAATTTAAAAGGCTTGACTTTTCTGAGTCACGGTTTACACACCTGAATAAAAACAAAGCCCATTGTAATAATCAACTAACAATTACATATCAGGCAATTAACGTTCTGTGCAAAGAGTTTTTTTTTTCCTTTTTTCTTTTTAAATGTATGCAAAACCATGTTTTTTATTTTCGGGGTGAACAGGAGGCTTGTGATTGGGGTAGGATCTGTACAGTACTGTTAACCAATCGTGTCAAACCCCCCAATGAATCATGTGAGACAGGAAGAGAAGAGGCGACGTCAGGGCCACTTCCTCATCGTGGTGGACGTGTCTCGGATGACATCATCGTGACAGGGTTTGGTTGATTTGCCTCATTGCTCATGAGCAGCACTGGTGCCTCGAATCGGACCTGTTTTACGCAGCTGTGGGACGGAGAGAGAAGTTTAATGTTCAGTTCTGTTAAAAAAAAACAAAATTAAAAATAAAACACAGACTAGATCTGTCATGCAATAAGCCATGCACATGCAGGAAAATCAGCTGACTTCTAAAAAACGAAAAAAGGGAAAACATTTCAGCGAGGTGAGTCGTTATCTTTATCACCACGGTGATCACCACAGAAACATCAGGAGGGAAAACGAAGTGAAAGCACAGAGAGTGACGGAGCTGAAAGAAAACGTTAGTGAGTGTGAGCGAGGGCGACTGATGGGTTTATGAACAGACACTACAGACCGACCATGGCCCTGTTCTTTGTGCGTGGACAACCAGGAAGCCTGGATTTCTTTCTGGAGACGCTGTCCTTCAACCCAAACCGGCACCAGGTCCGGTTAGATTTTTTAAAGGCACATCAGATACGACTCTTTTCTTTAGAGGCTCCAGTAGAAAAAGACTAAGCAGCTCTGTGAGGCTAAATGCTAACATGCTGAGGCTGATGGGAAAATCAGTTCTGCAGGACACTGAATCTTTGAGCTGATGATGGTGCAAGATGAAAAGTAGTTACAGTTCATCCTGAGGGACACATGGATGTCTAAAAATCACAGATGTCAACCTCATGTGGCAGTAGAGGAAGAATAAGTAAATAAGTAAATAAAAAAAATCAGGGGATCACTGGAGTTAATAAGATTCACTGTCTGGGGACCATGAATGTTTGTACAAAATTTCATGTGGACAGATAATACTATTGTTGAGATATTTGACAGACATGTTGAAATGAAAATCTTATAAAAGTTTCCTAAGTTGTGAGTAAATGAGGAAGGTTCCTCGGCTTTAACTAACGAGTAACGAGCACCCGGCTCTACTCATGTCACCTTTACTCCAAAAACAACGACGCGCTGCTACTCAGGAAAACTTGACGTTCACGTCCTGGTTAAAGAACAGAGCACATGGGATGAAAAAGAAAAGGAAACACAGCAGAAGAGACGTGAAGCACAAGGAGACCTGAAAACAAACAAACAAACAAACAAACAAACAAACAAACCCAGAGATGGAAAAAGGAGTTAGACAGCAGCCGGAGAGCAGGTGGGGGGTGGGGGTGGGGGGATGAGGAGTTCATGAAAGGCGTGACGTGGCGGAGGATGAGCCATGCAGCTGCACCACTGCTCCTCTGTAGAGACTTACTCAGCCTGCCTCTAGTGTTTGACCTACAGTGACGGGCCTCTACTCGTCTGTTGCAGAGGTCCCTCGCACATCTCCCTTCTGACGCATCTGATGTGAAATTCAGGAGTAAAAAAGGGTTAATTCAAGTAGATTTAAATGTGTTGCGTCGGCTCCGGCCGTCTGCTCTGAGCAAAACACGATCATCTGTACGATTAGAATTCATCGTTCACAACAGAAATCATGTGGAATTACAATTAGAATATTTCTACTGCATTCTTTTATTTCTGCCTCGAACTCAAGCCACAGTAGAGTCCAGCTGAAGTTTGTGTGTGTGTGTGTGTGTGTGTGTGTTTAAGGAGTTAATTACCTCCTCGAGCTCTTTCTGAGTCTCCTCCTCCATCCGCCTGATGTCCTCCATGGTCAGACCAACCCATTTGTCGATCCAGCAGAACAGCTGGCGGTGGAAGTTGGTGAAAATACGCTTTTCTTGCTGCGGAGCGAAGGAAAAGAATTTAAATCTAAGTTAAAAAAGGATTAAAGATCAGAAACATGCAGGACTGAAGCAGGGGACTCGTTTCCATCTTCAGTCCATCTACCACTTCCATATTTAACAAGCAGGAGGTGTGAACTATTTTTACATAATTACAGCTGATGCACTTTTGCTTTGCTCTTGCCCTTCATTATCTCTTCTTCAACCTCAACTGTGCTTTAATTCTCTCTCTCTCCTACAGGTGCAGGAATTTTCGGTAAATAACACTGACATGCTTCTGAAAGCTTTGTCTCCCTCTGCTGTGCAAAACAGAAACAACATCCGTCACCGAAAATCACGGCAAAGCATAAACAAGCTCAAAATTCATGTTAGACATGTTGAAGTTAACAGACTTAATAAGTTATAATTTTCTTTTAAAAACTACGATTAAAACATGAAGAATAAGAAGACACTGCATTACCCTGTGGATGAAGTTTTCCACTTTGGTCTGCAGACCCCACCATCTGAACTTGACGGTGACCAGTTTGTACGCACACATGTAAGGACAGTCTGTCTTCAGCTCGTTCTTTGAGGGAGGGAAAAACACAGAGTGAAGAGCACAGGTCAGTCAAAGGTTCCAGGAGGACGGAGCGTGAACATCAGGATGTTCTCAACATCTGCTTTCTGTTCCTGTGTCAGGTACCTTCCATTCAGGGCCCAGAGGTCCTCTGTCCGTCTTGGCAGAGTGGAAAAGAGCGGGGTCTTCTTCTGGCTTATAGTCCTGAAAGAGACCGATGAGACATCAGCACCCGGCAGGAAACAAACCTGTACCTGAGCCCCACCTGTCGCCCACAGCTGCTGCAGGAGGAAACTGCTGTTGCCGTTTTGTCGACAGCAGGAAATGTGCTCAGAACTAATTCACAAGAGTCAAGTACAGACATAAAACAAAGAGTCACATCAGAGATTTTAAAGAGAAGAAAAGCCGGCTGTTTATCATCTGGATGTTTGGAACATGTAAGAAGGAAATGACCAGAGAGTTTTCCTCTGAGATCTTGTGTTTTGTTTCTGTTTCTGCAGCATTGAGAGCGTCGCACCAACTTGTTGAATGCTTTTCCTTCCTCATAAAACATTTACAAAGCTGATTTTTTGAATCTTAAATCACACAATGTTTCCATCCACGGTTGCTGCCTTACTGTCTTCTTCTTCTTCTTCACTGAACTTTTTTTGTGTGTTACAGGACGAGTTCACTATTTTTCAAAACAATACTCAGTCATCATATTTACACAGAAACAGATTTTGCTCGCTGCACTTGCTCCTCCTCGTCATTCTGGACGTTAAGTGATTCCTATGTAACGTTAAGTGATTCCTATGTAACGTTAAGTGACGGGAGGCGAAACCCACAGTGATTTTAAAGTTGATCCGAGGTTAAAATGAAGCTTCAGCAGCTGATTTCCAGTGTTCAGTACAGAATTCCCTCTTTGTGTTTCCTCAGTGTTTCCGTGCTGAGCTGTTGGGGACAGACCGTCACACACAGAGGGAGTCGTGTTGTTGCCTCATATTCACTATTTTACACAGAACAAGGTTTGTAGATGATGAATGAAGCACATGAGGAAAGGATCTCTTAATCTCCAGCAACAGAAACCTGTTGCAATATTCATATTGGCACCTGACTGTTTTTTTTTAAATCTGTGAGACTTCCCTTTAAGGCCTGAGAAAATCCTGATAAACTCATTGGATCATAAGAAAAATAGTTTTGACATGGCATAGTGTAATTTCATTAAGGCACTGAACTCCTCCACATTCTCCACAACAAGTTGAGACCCGTCAGTGCTGACTCGCTCATACTGAAGCTGTGCAGTCAAGAGTGTTCACACCCCCGCTCTCAAACACTGAAGAATCAGCAACCGCAACACTGCCTTTACACTGCAACCCCCCCCCCCCCCAACCCCAACCCCCAAATCCCCGTCCCCTGAGCTCAAGGCTCACTGTGCTGTTTTAATCTATCAGGTCTGTGGGGAAACAGTGGCGAAGACCTGGAGCAGATGGACTCTCAGATTAAGCCTCGGCCTCAACACTGATCCACTTAAGTCATTATTGTGGAGGAGCCAGTGTAAGAAACGCTGTGACCCACCTGGATGAAAATGGCTTAAAGCCTCCTTTTAGATTTTAAACCGTGGGCAACACGACGGTTCAGGTTTTTCCTAAGTGGTTTTAAACGGCAGCGGTGAGTTTTATCTATTTGTGCTATTTAACATAAAATGAGAATTTTACTTCCAACGCTCGCTCTCCTCATCAAAACCTGGCGACATAAATCAAATGTTGCCAAAGCAACTGAATTCTCAGGTTAATGCCACAGTGTTGAACCGCTCAGCAAAGACACATAATAATAATAATAATGATAATAATAATAATAATAATAATAATAATGTCATGTAACAGATAAATGAAAAGGTGCGTCTCCTGCAGACCAGCTGCTGGGAGCAGTGGGGGGGGGTTTAATGTGATTCAGGTACATTTTGAGACTCACAGTTGGAGCTGAAGGAACACTTTCTGCGATGCGTCTGCACTGCATTAGAGTCACTCACTGATTGTTAATGTTGATGGATGATCAGCTAATGACATCATCCACTCAGGCCTTAATGGTCTGATTTGCAGTCCAGGGAGAGAGCGGTCTGCGTAAGCAGAGATGAAATACTTTTATTTATTTGGCCTGCAGACGCAACAAACAGTCACACACCGAATCAGCCGGGAAAGCAGCGATTACATGCTGTTAATCAGCCAATCAATGATCATATCGACCGTCAGCAGCTGAGGATATGATCACTGACTCCTGATACTCCTGCTGATTTAAAACTGTGCAAAATGTGAAAGCTTCTGACTCAATATAAAACATGTTGTCATGACCTTCATGCATCTAGGACGTGAATAGTTGTCAAATTAGGATTTTTATTCAGTCCATACAGAACACCCCCCCCCCCCCCCGTTTTAAAACCAGCCATCATTGATCACATCTACGCAGCCTGACTTCTCATGCCGGGAGGGTCAGTCGTCATAACAACTGCCACAAGAAGAAATCAGAGGGAGGAGATTGATCCTTTAATCTGCCATGATAAGTATGGATAAATAAAAAGGCGTCTGCCTGGCTCCTCCATCAACCTGTGTGACCACACTCCTCCTCAGGGTGGAGACATCCTGCTGGAAATCTCAGGTGTCAGTTACCTGCTCATTGTGCCGCGTGCTTCACCTGTATATAATGATCACACCTGATCCACTGATTTAATACTTTCACATCTCAGTTTCGTGGTTTATAAAAATAATAAATAAATAAAAAAAAACTCACCCCAGACGCCACTTCTTCTTTGTTTGCAATATCTATGGGAACCACCTCCACAGTCCTCCACGTCTGCTCGTCCAGGTCATGGACCTGCCACCGAGAGAAAGACAAACAATTAGAGCCGTAACGTGAAAGATCACGCTGAACTCAACACGGGCAACAAGGGACATTTCTCCTCCTCAGCGACGCTCATTCAAATCTGTTGTGTGCAAATCAAATGAGATTTAAATCCAGACGCACACGGGTTTATTTGTATTGTAGCTTGTGCACGCGCATCAACCTGCTCAGCCCACGGGGCGGCGTGGAACTGGTTTTTATCTAGGTGAACTTATTTTACACGAGGTAATGTTTACTCATCATGAGGTCATGACGGTCTGTGAGAGCAGCTGTCTACAGTCTGAGGAGATAACCCTGATATCCAGAGCTCAAATCATTTGCCGATTAATCAATGAGACAAATGGAACAATAATCAGCAATATTTCAATAATCCATTATTAGAATTATTTCAGTAACTGTTTAAAACAAACATGACAAGAAATTGCTGTTTTTCTCTGTTTTATCTTGAAACATCTTTAGGTGTTGGATTGTGACACTTCGATCTTTTTAAGGGGCATATTTCATTATTTTCTGGGATTTTTCACAATAAGTGATCAATAAGTTATTGAGTATCTAAAAAGCAGATAAATAAACAACAAAAAAAATAATCATTAGTTTCAGCCCCAGTGATGTCATCAGGGTTACCTCTGCAGAAAGCCTGCGTTATAAACCGGGCGCATATAGTTTATCAGTGTAATGAAAAATGCTCTCATGTTGCATTATGGGAAATGTTGATGCAGAATGAATGATGCAGCGATTCGGGTGTGTGACTCAACCTTGGGTCTAATAATCAGATTATGCCAATTTAAGGAGAAGTCAAAATCTTAACTCAGACTTAAACGAAAATTTTAACTTGAGGTGTTTTGTGCAACGCAGCCTCCGTTTCTCACAGGTCACCTGACCACGTCCGATGGCGGTGCGACACTCATCCCTTTAAACATTAAGACTCTTCTGCTCACTTACATTTTCTACTGTTCCCATGTCAGGTTTGTGCCACGTCTCAATCTTTATCATAAAGTCGTCCTTCATGTACTCGTTCTGAAAAACAGGAAGAAATGTACAGAAATTAAAAATGAAGTTGAAGCCTTTACGCAGAAAGCAGGTATTTCTCCAGACTGACAGGTACAGCTGATCTCAGCCGGGACAAACCGGACAGAGAACAGCATGAATGGAGTTTCTCAGAGATGTACTTAAACCCTACGGCTAAATCCAATTAACCAATCAGACATTTAGACTGAAACAACACGGGCGATGCTGCACTGCTCAGCTTGAATCTATATTTAACCCTAGCAACAGTAGTTAGCGAGCAGATAAAGTACAGCATTATCAGGCTGTGAAAAACTTCAGGTAGAGAGAGAGAGAGAGAGAGAGAGAGAGAGAGAGAGAAAGATAGAGAGAGAGAGAGAGAGAGAAGATAAAAACAGAAACGTTTCTACACCATCTCGACCTAAAGGCCCAAATCAAACCAGGATTTAAAAACAGCTAAATCTATTTATTTTAATAAAACTGCAGCGATCAGAGGAACTTGTGTCAGATTAAACTTTACTGAGCTTTCAGGTGTGTTTTTACGACCAGAACTAGACGTCTCGTCAGGGCTGAACTCTGAGGGGATGGAGGGACAGGAGGGACATCTGTGTTGCAGCAGCGACTTTTGTTCAACCTCCTCTGTGGGAGCATCAACTGCTCCACACAAGAAGAATGGTTTGCAAACCGTCGAACCACAGGACACGACGGGACAAATGCCTCTTCTTAATAAATTGTCCTGTCCCTCAGAGCTTTTTTCCTTCCTTCAGTGCCTCTGTATTGACTAAAATGACTTACAGTCCTGAATACAAAAGGAAGCTGAGAGAAGCTCTTCAGAAATACGTGCAGATAAAAGTTTGGCAAAAACAACTCACCGTCACAACTGCAGAGGAAGGACAAAGGGAAACAAGAGAGAAAAAAAAAGCATCAGTATCAAAAATCAGGTTGACATTTATCATCTTAAACACTTCTAAATTGCATAGAGAAAAATATATAAAATGTATAATATGCATAAAATCTTTGAGAAGCCATGAATACCATGCAACTATGACCTTTCATGTTCATCATGCGAGCGGTGAAAAGACACAGATTATGAAGCGATTTATCCTCCAGCATGAACTTACTGGTGCGACAGTACGGGTAGGCGTTCCAGGCCTTTTCATGAAAAACTAATGCTCCCTCTGGTGCAATCATCTTCACGTACCCTGGGACTTTACTGCAGGGAGGGAGACAGAAGACAGACAGTCAGTGCATCGTCATTTCATGAGAACTACCACATCCACAGGTCTGAAGCAGTGTCACTCAAAGCCTCCAATCATCCTTCTTTGTCTTGTCTGCTTGTAATGAATCCTCCTTTTTTGCTGATGGTGGCACTGAGCTGAAGCTCTGGTCCGAAAAACAACGTACAACACCTATTTCCTGCGTCATCAAAGAAGCAGTCGTACAACACACAGAGGGCGGACAAAGTAAGAGGAAACACCTGACGGGAGCAGCCTCCGTCCTCCTACTGCTACAGGCGTATTCTGTCTGTATGTAGTTGGCATATTAGACCTTTCATTATGGAGGAAGGCCTCAAAGCTATTTCAGGACTGAGACATGAAAATATTCCTGGATTCGTTTGGCATTTGTGATCACAGATTGGAGAAACGGTGTTTGCACTGTGAAGGTGAAGCTGCGTCAGTGAAAATAGCTGCTTATTGTGGCTGTAATACATGCGGAGTAACCATCACACCTAACGTCTCCCATCAGACGGCTGCCAGTACAGTCCTGCCGTCAGATTTAACAGCTGGCAGCCGGCGCTCTGTGTGTTAACAGCTTCCTGTGGTCCAAACAAACAACGTCCAGATGGAGAAAAAACAGAAAAACAAACCCAGATCGTGTTGCTATTCCCACTGCTCCGGGTTTTTATGTGCCTTACTCACTTAGGTTACCTGTTTGGGGAGTTGGTCAAAGACAGTAACAATGCGATAAATACCTGCTTTGTGCAGAAGGTAGATATAAAAAATAAAGATTTCTAAGTAGGAGCTGTTATTTATGGCTGTCGCAAAATGGTGTTCCCTCAATTAGGAGATACAGAACGAATGTTAGTTATGCCTTTAAGCTCTGTCTCTTTAAACACTCAAATGTGTTCTTGTGAATAAACAGCCAATCAACAGCATTATTAGATCTTGGTCCAAGCATGCTGCGTGCTGATTGGCTCACTGACACCGATGAGATTTACTCATTTACTCCTGAAGTTCGATACCCAGCTCTAACCCTGGAAAAAAAAACCCCACTTCATTCCAGACTTGCCTCTTTAGATGGTATATTTTATGTGTGTATTGTCCCTTCTCCCCATCCTTCTCGTAGGGTTCGTTCTTCAGTACTTCAATTCCTTCTCCTCCTCCCGTCTCATTCTTGCTGGCCTCAGCCACAGAGTACAGCTGCCCTACTTGATACTGTGAGAAATGGGAGCAAGAGGAGAAGACACACCCTGAATATACAGCGACAACTACTGTGACAACTGCTGTGAATATTTGCTGGAATAGGCAAAGACTGAGCGAGTCCCTGAGGCCAGTGCAGGCTCTGTAGAGACGCAGTACCACTGACGGCCACAGAGAAATAGATTGTATTAAACTCTTCAAAACAAACAAAAAAAAAAAAAGCTCAAACTTGTCTTTTTAAATATGGAAATGACAAACAAGTTGACATCTAAAAGGAGAGATGTTGTCATCTTGGTGAAGACACATGTGTTTGTGAGGCTCTGTGTTGTTGCATTAGTGCGCCTTGATCCACTATTTATGAATCCATTAACAACCAAGGTGGCAGCGAGCTATAAACTCAAATCATGCTTTGATCAACCTGGAAAAAAAAAAAAAAAACTAAACAGACATCCCTGTTTTTCTGCCGTCTACGGGAAAGACATTGCAATTAATTTTCAAAATAAACTTCCTGCCTTCATTTGGACTTGGAGGCCTAATGAGGGTGCTTTTGACAGGATGTCACTGCTGATACAGTTACTGTGAAGGAATGTTAAAACTAGCTTGGCCTCTGCCTGTGTTCATTCTACAGAAAATCTTTATTTTCATGTCGAAAAGATGCATTTCTTGCTGCCAGACACTAAGTATAGAAGACTGTGAACTCGGGCCAGTGTCTGATGTCACTGGACAACAAAGTCTGCGCTCAGATGAAAACTGAACAAACTGTGGTAAACTCTTTCTACTGAGGCCAAATAGTTTAAGTATGTTCTCAAAAAAATGAGTATAAAAATGTGAGCGCTATTAAAAGCGAGATGTCACAGAGATTGAGATATTTTTAAAAGGCTGGGTCCAGTTCTCCCTGCGAACGCCACCACCAGCCTGTCACACAAATACCAGTGCTCCCTAACAAAGGCTATTCTGTCTTCGCCCCAGACTGAAGCCTGAGTGGCCGAGCCTTCTGTGTACAGGAGAAAATCATTACGAAGCTACGACCAGCTCAACATACTGTAGCTGCAATCTACATTCTTATTATCAAACAGTGACTTGTCACGTAACAATAAAGAGGATATGGAGGTAAAGATACTCACCTCTTCGACAGACACCGGCAACACTACACGGCTGAGAGAGGGGAGAGAAAGGGAGAGGTGGGGCAGGAAATGAAGAGAGAAACAAATAAGTTAAACCCATTAGTAACTAATTCATTGAAAGTGGTGTTTTCCTGTTTAATTTCCTGTGATTATTCACAGATTTAAGTTCAAATGCTCGAGCACTAAAAAGCATCACAGTCTCTGAACGCACCGTGACCAGACATGGAAAAGCAAGAAGTTGTGGGATAAACTTTTGACCCTCTTTGGGAAAAACTGAAGAGGAAAGTCCCGAATACTGAGGAGCACAACTGAAGTAGAACACTAAGACTGGCTTTGTTTTTACAGACAAGAAATACTAATATATGAAAATATGAACTGATGCAAAGGAGTTCAACAAACGGAGCTTTATCTGGATAATTGTAATATAAAGCTAATTAATAAAGATTTATATTTATCCAGTAATAGTGCAGCCCTCTAAGAAGTTAAATATTTAATGTTTTATCTTATTTAATTTCGGGTGGTTACATGTATTTCATACTGACAACCATGGTTTTAAAAACAAGTTGTTTCCCCCCCCCCCCAACACAAAATACTTGTATAAATTACAATTAAATATCTTTTACAGCAGCTGAAACTGCAGTTTAACTAGCATGCTGATTATATCTGGATATTACAGCTTCATTCACTGCACACACAAAAAGAGGACTTTTCTT
The DNA here is from genome assembly GCF_021018895.1 of Seriola aureovittata. NCBI lineage: Eukaryota > Metazoa > Chordata > Actinopteri > Carangiformes > Carangidae > Seriola > Seriola aureovittata. The sequence goes on along the minus strand of NC_079381.1, from coordinate 22,675,081 downwards.
CTGCTCTCTCGGGCTACACTTCCTCTTTCTCCTCTCGCAATCCACACAAATCCTCTGCTGTGATTGGCAGATTCAGGACCCCACCCTTAACCTACACACTGACTGATGAGGCGACGCAGGCTGAGAATATGGCCATCTGTCTGACAAACTCAAACCTGAGCGGGAACTTGAAACAACTTGAAAAACCACTATATGATGTTTTTATAGCCAAGAGAATTAAGAGAGAGTAGACTATTATAAAAACTGCAAGGACACAGGTCACAGGTCAGGGTGTGAGGGAACTTTTAACAGCTCAAAACAATTAATGGACAGAAAACAAATTGGCAATGATTTTTCTAATCAATTAAATGTTTGAGTCATTTTTTCCCCCAGTTTCTTGATCATGTTTTATTTAATTGTAAATTAAAAACCTTCTGGTTTGGGATGTTGGTCAGACAAATTGTAGATGTTATCTTGAGCTTTAAGAAATCGTAATACTGTTTTTATACGTTATAAAATTAACAATTACTCGAAGAATTGAGAATATAACTGCCGGGTAATGAATAATGAAAGTAGCCGTAAAGCTCCACCAACAAAACATCCTGAACATCTGCATCTCCCAGCTCTTATGTGTCATTCAACGACTTCTTTTGTTCTTCAGGAAAAAAAAAAAAAAAAAAAAAACAACTTTACGCACTATATTGTATTCTATATTAAGAATACTTCATAATATATAAATAACCTGTCACGATACATAAAACTTTCAAAGACAAAAACCAGGTTTTGGCACCGACAGTCATGTAAGTGGAGGAACAATGTAGCACAACTGTAAAAACAAAGGCAGAGTGCAGTGTTTGTGCTTTTGGCTGGCGGTGGTGTGCGGCGCGCTGCAGCTTTTGTAACAGGAGAGAAATTAACATGTTGGCTCTGGCAAATGTGCAAAAGTATCCACTGCATGAGATTTTCAAAAACGCAACAAATCGAGCAGACTGACCATGTTACAGCTGAGCAGATTTAATCCTGCGCCGTGAAGAGCTCGGAGGTTTCGCTCCAACTGAAGTTTACACACCTGTTAATTTCCCTGATTAGCATATGTCAGCACGAGATGAGAAATTAATCAGTGGAACCACGAGTGACACACCTGCTCTTCCTGTCATATTCACCATCGTCTTCTGCAGGAGATTAAAAGTCTGAAGGCCTGTGACACGCTCACACCCCTAACTACTGAAATGACACCAGTTCTCTTTAGCGTACAACTACGGATGTTAATGATTAATCAGTTATTGATTATTCACTGATAAGAAATGTATCCTGATGTGCCAGAAAAATAAACAAAAAAAAAAAACGGACCATGTGAAGTGTTTTAAACCTTAAAAATGGAGGAGAGACATGAACGACACAGAAAGCTGCTTGCTATTTGCAGCATTAGCAGTGAGTGTCAGGCGTTCATTAAACACCCAAATTAACTGTGTTTACACTCCTCAGGCGGCAGAGAGAGGGTCTGCACTGGTGTGTGTTTCGTTGTATTATGAAGGGCAAAACTGTTTGAATGGTTTAGCACCAGCTGACCAGTCACAGTTCAAGTGGCCTTGTAACCTGTAGTTACATAAGCTCCAGTGTAAATCCCAGTTCAGACATCACAGACACCTGCAGCACAGGTACCTGGATGCTAACACACAGAGGAGGTAACCAGCCTTTAGATGAGTTTTAACTATGAGCGGTCTGATTCATTTCTCTTTGCTACGACTAACAGAACTACAAAATCAACCGTGAAGTTAATCTAGAGCTCAAACGATTAGTCCAATTATTCAATTAGTCAATCAAGCGAAAAATCAATAATCTTCAACTATTTTGATAATAGGTTATTTGTTTAAACAATTTTCAAGCCAAACATTCACTGACTCCAGCCACTCAATTGTTTTACTTTGCTGCTTTTCTTTGCTTTAACTGACACTAATGTGATTATCTTTGGATTTTTGTTTGTTGATCAGACAAAGCAAGTAATTTCATTAAAACATAATGAATATTTTTCACAGTTTTCTGACAGTTTATCATGATTAATTGATAATCATCAAAAATAGCAGAGTGATCACTTAATTACACCATACTATGACTTGCAGACCTAATGCACCTAAATGTACAGCATAATGTGTGTGTCTATCATGAGCAAAGCTGGATTTCACAACAGTGATAAGAACTCTCTCTCACATTATTATGTAAGTGGTGACTTTACAGTGTGGGTTTAAGCAGGTTATCTTGTGAGTATAACTGTATTAACTGCATTGAAAACCAATTTATGTCACAAAATGTCTCTTTTACAATTGCGTTGTATTGCAAATGTATATAAAAGAAGGTTTTGTAGCCAGGTTTGCACAAGTAATCAGATTTAATTTGGTGCTGACTTAGTGATCAAATGCAGATGCTGCCTAAGAGACAGTGAACAGGATAAAAATGACTGTAAAGTTGAATCAACATCTGCCAGTAAACAAAAACAAACACTTTAACTTTGTCTAACTGTCACTTACTGCCAGGCTTTGAATAGTGTACAGTTCAGTTTATGGCTGACAAAATCATACTGAAGCATCACTAATAACACAATCATACAGGTGACCGTGGTGGTATGACAGAGCTCTCTCCTAGATGCCTTTCACTTCTATTTGGACACACTGAGGAAATGAAATTGGCAAAGCTGATCGTGAACAGGCTTTTGTCTTTGTGAGTAAGATATAGGCTATAGGCAACTGATCAACATCTTTTCCATTCACATTTTTTTCCTTCTATATGTGATAATCTCCTTGTAAACAAGATTCCTGCTATAAACTGACTGTTGCTATTGAATCAAAATATGCAAAGCTGTTGCTGTTGTCATGAATTTTACCGCTGGAACTTGTAAGGACATGATTTGGTCTGTTTCCTTATTGATTTTACTTTGAGTGAGATAGTTCATAAAGAGCTACAGGAATGAGTCTTAAAACCTGGAGATAAGTCTAATGTCTAATTACTGGATATTACTGTGTAAAAGTGTTAAGTTAAAGCATGTTGGAACTGTGCTACACAAATACAGTTAGTGTTATTATTACGACAGTTCTTATGTTGCTTTTATTTATTCTTTTGTAAAGCATTCTGCAACCTAGGTTTTCAAAGGTGCTATACTTAAATAATTGTGTACTGACTTAGTTACAGCTACTTTCTGAGACGTACAGTATAAATGGGAAAGTTTTGTAAGACTTTTGGACCCCACTGTACGTCTTATAGAGGAGAATAAATGGTATGCAATTGATACCTTAGATTAAACTCTGAGATAAATGTTGCTCCATCTACCTGCTGTCTGAAAAGCATGCAGTGTTGAGCAGTGCTCCTGCTGTAGTCTTGATCAAGCCTTCTTTTTAAAATTGATACCAACAAAACTGATCCATCACACATTAGACCACATCCTGGGAACATGAAACGTCTTCTTGTTGCTTCAGTATTTACATCTCTGCCCTGCTGCATTTGCATAGTTAAACATCTCTCCTAACAAACATTTGTTATTTACAACTGAAATCTGATTTGTGTTGCATGTGATTGACAGAATAAGAAATGCTAATGTTATGACAAAATTATTTGGAGGTCATTAAAATATCATCCGAAGTGGCTTGTTAATTAATGTTTTTATCTTATAAATCATGACATATTTCTCTCCCTTATATCATAGTATTTCAACGGCTTTTAACAGTAAGAAATTTCGGTATCGATATTGATATCCTGGTGCTGGTATTACTTGATACTGAAACCAGATTTGTGCTATAGATCACGGTAACAACAGGTACCGTTATCTGGAGCAGATATACGTTAGCCACATAATGAAAGCTAGCTTTACTGAAAAAAAAAGTATATAAAACCGCACAATCCCAATGTAAGTGATTTAATTACCGCGGCAGCATTACTCTAGTGTTAGTCTTAGCCGCCCAGTTAAAGGGCTAACTGTCTAATGCTAACGCCAACAAAGTAACAGCAAAGTAGTTAGTCCTTCCATAACCTCACGCTAGCTTGAAGGGTACAATTGCTATGTGGTATGGGCCGATATTTGAGGATAATTCCTGCCGAACCATTTAATAACGCCAAGGTTACGTGTAGTTTAACTACCGATTAGGTTATAACTTAGCAGTAAATGTTAAATGTGTGCATAACAGATGAACTCCGTGGTCTGAAAATTGTCATGCTAGCAGCTAGCCGGCTGCTACAGCTAACTTAGCTAGCTAGCATTAATGGTAAATCCGACGGAGAAGGAACCTTAATCTGTCACTCACGGGAGCGAAGCTTCACATTACGGCACTTTATGGGTATTACACGCCGCTAACCGGCCACCGGGCGATATACATAACCATCAAAGTCATGTTACCAAGCTGAATGCGCAGATTGTTTACGTGTAACCAGCGCTGTCTTTTTATGTAACTCATTTTCATTAAGAAGCTAATTATCCCCTCTGCTGCTACAACTCAGGCTAACGTTAGCTCGCCCTAGCAACGCCTAAAAAAGACCGGTGTGTCCCGTTATCCACGTCCCGATCCACCCTGCTCAAAGCTGCCTTTTTACGGGCTGCGGGGATGTAAAATCAAGCGAACGACAGCAGTACACGAAACACACATGTTTACGCTTCAGTAATGAGCTCTCGGACGGATGAAAATGACACTCTAAATGCGCTAAAAGGCAATTTTTTAAAAGCACTTCAGACTCACTATTCCTTGATGAGCACCATCTTCGTCACCCGGGCTGCGGCTGCGCAGTGGGTGTCGACACCAGATAGAATTATAAACAAGATTGTCCCGCCCCCTGGACGAATCTGATTGGCTGAAAAATCCACACCATTGTTCATAATACACCATGTATGTACTGTATTACAGTGTTTGACTGTATTATGTATTATAACATATTGACCCAAACTGTGATTTACAATGGTCAACTGGTAGTGGCAGTAGTTATATTATATTATATATATATATATATATATATTTATCCAAGTACTGCACTTAAATACAAATTTCAGACACTTGATACTTCAGTTTGATGCTACTTTATTCTTCTACTCCACCACAGTTCAGAGGGAAGTATTTTACTATTTACAACATATATTTTATTACTTACCTACTAGTTACCTACTTTAGTAATATTATTTATCCAGCATATAGAGGTTAATAAGGTTAATGACAATTTTACAAAATATATGATCAGTTTATAAAATATGATGCATTGTTATACAGCATATAAAGTAGTAAACTTTTGTACATTAAAGTACATTTTGTTGCTAATACTTATGTACTTTTACTTAGGTCTAAATAAAACTTGTAATGTAATACTTTCACTTGTATTAAGAGTATTTTTATAGTGTTGTTTAGCTACTTCTTCTTATGTAAAATATGCAAATACCTCCCTAATCAGTGCTGTAATTTTACTACAACAGTCCTGTATTATAGGTATTTATGGTGATTTTATGATACCTAACAGTCAGACAACTTATCATACTTAATGGTGTTTTTCTAATGACATATTTTATCTATAGTTTATCAGTATTGCCTCCAGGGACCTCTTGTGTGCAAAGGGATAATCCATAAAAAAAATTACCATACACCAAACACTCCAGTTTTTTCTGCAGACAGCTGTGTATCTTTATACTGTACCTGCAGTTCAGAGAAAATTGTTGTACATCTGACTACACTACATTAATCTGACAGCTGCATTTACTTTGCACAGTCTTATAAACAATACAAAATGTAACCAACAAGCAAATTATAATGAATTATGACACATTATTGGTCCAAGGGGGAAATTAACAAGCTACCCAGCAGTATATTAAGTAGTTAAATTATACATTACACATAGATTTAATAATAAATACATATATATATATATATATTCTAAATGGGCCATTTTGCAAAATGAGAAGTTTTATTTTGATGCTTTAAACATATATCAATGCTAATACCTTTGTACTTTCAAGTTAAATTTTGAGTGCAGGACTTATTTTATTCCCGACCTTCTTTCAGGTTGTGATGTCCGATTGTTTAATGTCTAAAAATGTATTTTCTAACATTTTAACACCCTTTTCTCAGGGTTTGAGGCCATTAAGAGTTTTGATAAGGTGATCACTTAGCATTACTCCATCTCATAATATCACAATACTGTTATATTTGATTCAAAAAATGACTTACCTGCCACAAGTAGACTATTTAAGTATTTAAGTAAGAGAATTAAAAGAACATTTTAATTTAAATACGTATCTTTTAAGTCACTATCTATCATCGAATGAGGTAACACAATGGTGATTGAGCTGATGAGATCGTATAGAAGTGTTGGCATTTTACAGCTTTAAGAACTGGGTTTCTGGTGAGACAGAACTCAGTGGTTCAAAAACAAAAATGCAATTACCATGAATGACCATAGGTGTCGCCAAAGATAAGGAGAAGTAAGTATGAACAGGATATATTCAAATCATTTACTTAACTTTACTGTTACAAGTTGGAAAAGTCTTGCTTTAAAAATGTTCAGTAAAGTAAATATTATATTATTGGATTACGTTTGCATTAATATGTAATGGTACCTAAATGTTGTGGATGGTCAGGGTGGAGCTAATTTTTTAATCTGCTTCATATTCTAACAGGTGATTTAATCTATGTATGCCATGGAAATGCATTAAAAAACATTGATAAGTTTTTAGTAGAAAATCTGAATCTAAAAAGTAATTAGTAACTACAGCTGTTGATTAATGTAGTGGAGTGAAAAGTAAATTATTTCCATTTGAAATGTAGTGATGTGAAGTATAAAGAAAAAAGTAAAAGTAAAAGTAAAAGTGAGTCACAATTGTATGAAGTTATTTTTAGGATTGAGATAAATATTACTACTGATTTTTCATTTAATTGTTTCCTTGTTTGAGTGGAAATAATGTGAAGATTTTTTAGCTACTTTATGGATTTATATAATCAAAACAAGACAAGGAAAGGAACATTTTTATTTGTTCACTTCTTGACAATTGAGAAATGTCTTAATAGGAGTCTGGCACCGCTGCAAAATTGTACATTATTAAAGTGAATGAAACACTGAACATGGAACTGATCACACTTCAAATCAATAAAACCCATAAAAAAAAAGAACAATTTCTTTACTTGAACCTTGTTTTAATTGTCTTTATAAAATGTGTAATAATGACTGGAAAACACAGTTTACAAAATAAATGACAACAATAAGCATCGGTAATGACATTGAGCAATAACTATTACACAATAAATCAAGATCAGATTCAGGTCAACGCACACAAACACAGCGAGCGTTTCGGTTGACGTGAAACGTTCTCCTTCTCTCAGGCGCTCAGTCGACAGACCTCAGGTCAGAATTTCTCTTCAGTGTACATGGAGGCATTGAGACACATGCGCTCTCGTCAGTCATGAAAACACAATTAAAGCCAGAGACTCGACGCGTCACCTTCCAGCTCTCTCTAGAAGAAGGCACAGTCATCACATTCAAAACATCAACATCCCTTCACCAAAAAAAAGTAATGCCATGTAAAAATCACCGTCAGTATGAAACAGCACTTTCTTTCTTTCTATTTTTTTTTTTTTTTTTTTTTAAATCCTTGTCTTCAGCAGGTTTTTTCACTGACGAACCGAGAGCTCCTGTCGTTGTACAAACACAGAAAGTGAAACAGAGGATTGACCCGCTGGCTCTGGGGGCAAAAAACCCAAACGCTCAACATTTAGAAGAAGGGAAAAAGTGTCCAGGCGAGAGGAACTTGTAGCCGTTCCCCGAGGGAAGTCTGATGCCTCCTTTAGAGTTTGTGGGGGCATTAGAAGGTGGAGGTGGGGGCGGAGGTGGTTTCGCCTCCAGTTTTTGGTGACCGTTTGTTCTGCTGTCAGTGTTGTGGTCCTCGGATCTTTCTACGTTTTTGCTGAGAGACTCGTGTTTGGGCGAGAGATTCAGCAAACCCAAAACATCCTTCTGAACCGTACTCATTTTTTTATTCCCCCCTTGGAGTAAACTGGCGGCGCAGGGCGCCTCGTGTTTCTGGCTGGCGTTGGCCCAGAAGGTTTTTAAGTTATGAATCGCCTGGACTTTATGATCCTGTTTGGACTGGTTGGGTTCGGGGGTGTTTGCGGGGCTGGACGAGGCTGAGACGGATCCTGTGGAGGAATAGGAGAGGGCCGGCGACGGGGCGCTGCCGGCGGGAGAGCGGGCAGGTGAGATGTGGGCGGTGTAAGGTGAGGTAGGGTATCTCAGTTTGAGCTGAGCCGGCGTGTGCACGTCAGGGGACCCCGTGGAGAAAGGCGAACCCTGCTCCTTCGCAGAGAGCGATAAAGAGGAGGAGGAGTGAGCTGGACTGTTGTAGCCGGAGCTGATCTTCTGCAGCGAAGAGGAGCGGGATGGAGGTTTGGGCCGAGTCGGGGGAGGTGTGGAAACCGAAGGGGAGAGGGGTGAGAGGTGACTGGGGAGAGAGAGGGGAGAGGAGCACGCTTTCAGACTGGCTCTGCTGGGCGGTCTGCTGAACGCGCTGGTCTCAGAGGGCTGAAAGCCTCGTGCCCCTCCAGCGGGAGTCAGAGTCGGGGTAGTGGGAGTGGAGAGCGATGGCTCTCTCCCCTCAGGCCTCTTCAGTGTCTTCCCTCTCAGGTTTGCTTTCTGCAGACTCTCCACAGCTTGCATGTGGCTCTGGGTCTCCTCCAGGATCTTCTGGGCCAGTTCCTGGGGATCCATTTGTCCTGCAGGCCCCGTCCTCTCCTCCTGGGACTTGACCGTGCTGTCCGTCTCGGTGCTCGACTGGTCCGACTCGGAGCTGCTCACCTTCCCTTTCCCAGTCCTCTGAGAAGACGAGCTGGAAAGAATTAAAAAAAAAGAGCTTAATTAACAAACCCAGGAAGAGGAGTTATAATGAGACTCTGTGGCTGTGAATATAGAGAGCTGTGAAACTGTCAGTACAGAAGCTAAACTGCTGCATAAGTCAAAGGGACAGGATTGTATTTTTTCACATGTGAAGAATAATTTTCACCACATTAGTTTAGCGCATTAGCATGTTAACATTTAGTAATTAGCACTGAACTTGTACTCGGCTGATGGGGATGTCTTTAGTTTTGCAGGTATCTGATGATAAACCAAAGATAAACTTGGTTTATCAAAATTAAAATGATCAAATCAGAATTTGGCTCCAGATCAAAAGTTAAGGGATTAGTTGGGATTAGTTGGTCAACCTGTTGGTGGAGCTGGGGGACGAATCAGGGGACGGCCAGTTATTAGGATTCATCTCCTGTGGGACATGAATATGAAACTATGCACCAGATTTCATCCGTCCAACAGCTGTTGAGATATTTCAGTCGACACCAACATGGTGGACGAACCGTCTTTCTGACGAGACTCTGGATCTCTCGTCTCTGACTCTCTCTGACTGAACAAACAGAATCAAACTCACATTTCCTGCCGGAGGTTGGGGCCGGGTGGAGCTGGAGGCGGCGGCGGAGCTTTAATGGGGGATGTCGGTGTGCTGATGCTTCCCTTGGAGGAAATTGTTATGGGATACCCGTGACCCCCGTTAGATCCTCTCCCAGCCCCGCCTCTGCCGTGTCTGTGTCCCGCGGGCAGCGGCAGAGTGTCACAGTCCCTCCCCCCTCGTCCTAACGGCTCGCTGCTGATGATGGAGTAACCCTCGTACTCCTCGTCCTCGCCTTCTCCCGCCGCTCCTCCGTGAGTCGCGAGTCGACCTCGTAACAGGCCGCCTGAGTGGCAGTGCGAGGCATAGAGGCCCGCCCCGCCGCGAGGTCTGTCCGGCTCCTGTTGATGTGAGCGTTGGCTGATGATGTCACTTCCCGCAGGCTCGGGTCGGGACAGGAAACTGAGGGAGGAGGCGAGGGAGCTGAGGCTGTAGACGGAGATGGCGTCGCAGGAGAGGTTGTCCGGGCAGACGGGGGGCAGGAAGGAGGGCTGAGGCGGGTAGCAGCCGAAGGAGAGCGGCAGAGAGTGCGGCTGGGAGGCGGACTGCGAGGACGACAGCGACTCCAGGGAGGAGGAGCTGTCCATGCTCAGTCTCTTGGGAAGCTCCGTGGAGTCTAAAATAAGACAGGGGAAGGACGTGAGGTACGAGGAGTAAAGACAAAGATTCAGCAGGATTCAGTTGTGAAAGAAAAAGTTCACGTTCAGCGAAATGCTCACCGAACAGAGCCAGAAGAGACTGCAGGGCGAAGTGCATGGTGCGTCTGCTGGCCTGTTTCCCCGTCTTCAGCACCACCTCCTCCTGACCCACCTCACACAGATCGAAACCTGACGGACACGGGAGGAAACAGAGAACATGTTTCAGGATGTTACTACAGTCTATTTAAAGGAGGGAGATCTCTCTCTCTCTCTCTCTCTCTCTGTATCTATCTATCACACACACAAGCAGCCCTCACACTACCTGTCTTCTTCTTCTTCTGCTGTTCTGAGGATGACGGCGGTCTGGTTTGTCCTGATTTCAGTTTTTCTTTGTTAGTGCCGTTATTATCTATTATCTATTATTATGTTATTTTATTGCATCTGTTAACAGCTGTATTGATTTCGTACTTTGGAGATTAAGATTTTTTAGAAAACCTTACATTTACGTAAAACAAAACATGATGAGCTGATAAAACCGGTTCCAGCAGATGAAGTAGGTCACATGAGCTCGACCTGCTACAACGGTAAAACGCTGCGTACCACCTTCTATTAAAAAGACACAAGTTATTATATAAAGTTTATCAGTGATTAAGTCTGCACTTGTACGTTTTAATAAACTTGTCGGACGTCCTGCAGCTGTTGTAAAGTAGCTACACACTCGACGTGACCTCGGGGTCATGAACCCAGTAATTAAAAGACTGATGGAGTCAATTAACGACAGTGAATCGGGGAGAAGTGAAAGTGAAGTGGTGACTCACCGAGCGCGGCCAGGAACTCGTGGCAGCCTGGAAGCCTCCAGAGCTGCACGCTTATCGACACCTGGATGGGAGCCAGTGAGAAGTCTTGCTCTTTGTCGCCTGACTGCAGCTGCACCAGCACTTGGTGAAGCTTTGGGGCGGAGAGAAGATACGATGAGGGAGAGGAAGTTTGACTGAAAGACATCACAGAACGTGGACACACCTGTCTGCCTGCGACTAAATGTCTAACATCACATTTGAAAACATACAGGTCATATAATCGATTCTGACTTCACTCTCGTAAAGCTGAGTTTGATGCAGCAGCCACATCGCAAACATCTGTCAAATAAAACACTCGCAGGCAGCTCAGTGCTCTTATCTCCTGCCTGGACCAGCATTAAACTTTCTCTGAACTGGAGTCAGTAATGTCGTCGGGAAACACTTACCATTCCCACCATGCTTTTAACCGCCTTTGTGAGGTGGGTAAGAGGGAAGAGGAAACAGAACTTCAGTGGTTTAACTCCTGTGTAAACGTTGGGTTTGAGTCACTGCACACTCAGCCATGCATGAACGATGACTCGCTGTGTGACGATGCTATCTGCAGAAAGCCACGTGGTGCGGAGGGCTGCCTGTCACTAACACGTGAATGGCTGCATATGAAATGTTTCACTTCAAGCTGAACGTGGAGGTGAAGATGGGACCGGTGCGGAACATCGCATGTCCACAACAGAGTCACACTGAGACACTGAGTGAAGCTAGAAACACACATGCAACGCTCACACGTCAGTCTGGGGAAGTCAGAGTGCAGTTACTCAGATACTCGGCTCAAGTACAGTTTTGAGGTATTTGTATTTTATTTTATTTTTGGCTTGTGGCGTCTTTTAATTAGTGTTTAATCAGGTTCCTTCGCCACATGTTTCAGTCTGTGAGAGAAAAGTTTCCCCTTTAAACTTCTCACTTTCCTTTAAACAACAATTTGAGGTAAAAAACATAAAAATATTTCACAGGCGACATTGGTGCGTTTGCTTCAGTCAAGTATCTGAGTAAATCGTCCACCAGTGTTACGAACAGCTGTGACACCGCAGTGCATTGTGGGAGGCGGTACCTTGTGAATGAGCTGCTCTCCGGCCTCAGACGCTGTGACCAGTTTACAGAGCGCCTGCAGAGCTGGAGGGGTGAGACCTGAGGGAGCACAGGAGGTTAATCACACATTCAACATCATGCTCATGAATATTTTCTGCTGTAACTTTTTACAACTGGTGCCGTGTCGGTCCGATTGATCTAAGAGCTCAGTTTATTTATTCTACGTCCTGGAGGCACAAACACGTTGTTATTCTGTCAGTGTGAGTGACATGAGAGACATTTTGAGTAATGGACAGGCTGTGGTACCGAGCAGGGACTGCAGAGTGGTGCTGCACTGCTGCAGCCGGTCCCCGGGGTCCGATGTGGGGAAGAAAACCGCCGCGGGGAGGCCGGCGCCGCTACCGGAGAAGTCCAACCGGAAACCCACCGCAGACAGGAGGGCCTGCCACCCGGGCACCCCGCCGACCTTTAGCCCCCCCGAGGAGAGAACACACACGGACGTGAGCGGAGGACACGGTGTGACATTTAAAGACAAAAGAGGTAGAAAGACCAACACGCAGACCTTATTCTCGACGCTCTGCTGCGACGTGTACATGGCGTTACACTGGCCGCTCTGAATGCGCTGCAGAGACTTCTCGACCTGCAGAGACACAGAGGTGATTCATGGTGTTTAATGGCCGTGGGATTTTCTGATGTGCGATGATGCGCCCGCAGCTGCTGTTTACAATATGACATTTAGGGGATTTCAGACGTGGACGTGTCAGCAGCACGCTCTGATGGAGGTCTGACAGACGGAGCGCAGCATACGCCCGCCATGCCAGGTTTACACTGATCTTTGTGAAAGCTCAGCAGAGTTTTTTTCCCATCAGCCTCAGCAACATGGAGGAACGTGGTTGCAACAAGTGTTAATCCTCCTGCTGCCGCATTTATCTTTTGGAGGGATGACAGTCATTTTTTTTCTTCAGCTGTTTCGAATGAATGAATCAAAACTTACTTAGTTTGAATCATTGTTTTGTTTGATTGATTGATTGATTGATTGATTATTGCGACTGTCCCCAACAATCTGACCCTCAGCTTTTTAAAGAGGCGTGTCAGTCTGAACCTGATGTCTCTCATGTGTGAAGACGCAGCTGCACATTTCAGGTGGTCTCTCTGTACGAAGTGACTCATGATGCCTGATGCAACAGCCTCCTGCTGCCAGCGTGATGATAAACTCAGAAAGACACTCTCTTGTTCCGGAGCCTTTTTTCCTACAACAATCTTAGACTCAGTCCCAGAGTTGTTCTTTGTCTCCCTCATTTCATCCAGAACAGACTCGACCTCTGAGCGCTGTGAGGTAAATCTGTGCAAGTCGCTTTGAGATAAAACGGCTCAAACAGGAAGTTTCAGTCTGAGACCAGAGTTAAACCACGTCTGTGAAACCGGCCCTGAATTTATCATCACAGAGGACGAAGAAATACAGCAGCTGTTCAACATCTGAGAAGCTGGTGATTCATTTAAAAAGAAAGAACTTAAACGATGAATCAATTATTAAAACTGCTGCAGATTAACTTCCTGCCGAACCACTAATGTGTTCACTGCGTTACAGTCAGTTGTCCACTCCTGACGTCACTCCGAGGTGTTAATCTGAAGCTGATGGGTCCAGACTCCTGTAAACTGTGACTCTGTTAATATCTGCAGGAGTGTGAGCGTGTCTCACCAGGTGCAGCAGCACTCTGAGGGCGTCTCTGGCTCGCTCTGGGTACTGCAGGATCTCTGCCAGGGCTTGGCCCACCAGCGACATGGGGCTGTTCAGCTTCACATCACTTCCAATCAACATGTAACCTGAGGGAAAACACACACTGGTGGATGAAACACAGTTACTGAAACACTCTCTGCCGCTTGTGTGTGATTTGTAGATGTGAGAAAAAAACAAGAAGGGCTTTTGATCAGAGACAGAAGAGCTGCACTTCATGCTGTCGGATGATAGTAAGAGGACCTTGAGTGTGTATGTGCAGGGCTGTTTGCTCACCCGCCCAGTTGGAGGGGTGTGAGAAGTGCTTGCTGCTCTGCAGTGTCTTCATGGCCTCGGTCAGAGCTGCGCTGGCTTTGGTGCCGTTGAGAAGAGCCGTGTAGAAGGTGTGCGTGAAGAGTTTGGAGGCAGCGATCGGCACAGGCCACAGAGAGACACACACACACTGGACGCCCGCGGCCAGGAAGGCTCGGGTCAGACCCACCACGCCGTCCGCCGTCACCCTGCTGCTGGACTCCGGGTACAACCTGAGGAGAGAAGTCAGAGCTCAGGTGATCCGTCCAGCCCGACAGGATTTGTAAAATGTGGAACCTGTGGAAGGATTTTACCTGAGAACCACCAGTTTGACGGTCAGACACAGGCCCAGTATGTCAGCAGCAGTGAGGAGGAAGTCTTGAAGCGAGGGACTGTCACACACACTCTCCACCTCGCACACACTGTCCCCGTCCTCGCTGGTTTCATCCGCTCGCCTCAGTCTCTCTGAGCTGCTGTGACTCTTTGAAAACGAACTCCTGATCTTTCCGTCCTGATCCGCAGTCTCGCCCGAGATCGACGCCCCGCACGGTGATTTATCCTTGGGTCGGCTTCCGGGCCCCTCTGCCCCGCCGTGCTCCTGGCTGGGGGCGAGGACCAAAGCGGCGAGCTTCCAGGATACATGAGTGGCAAAGTGAACGCACTCCGCCTGACTCAGAGCGGCGAGCACGCGCTCCTTTGTGGCATTCGCTCCGGTTAGGGGATGACATCCGAGCTGCTCCCCCAGCCAAAGAGCTTCGTCTTGGGCTGAGGGCAGGGGCCCCCACAACCAGCGGTCCATCACGCTGGCGGGCAGGCGAGGAGCTCCGACCACCGCAGCCACTGAACCTGCGTCTGTGCAAAGTGAGGGGCCGCCACGGCGAGGATGAGGCTGTGGGACGAACACAGACTCACATCAGATCTTTCTTTTCTTTTCACAACAATACAAGAAATACGAGAATATTACAAACAAATCAAAACTAAAATCCATCAGTTTACACACGGTGAATCATGGATGCAGCGCATCATTAGAACGATCTACCAACCTTGCTCGTGGCGCCCAGGCTGCCCAGAGACGGTACAGAGATGAGACTGAACCTTTCATACAGGTACTCATTAGAGGAGCTGCCTTTGAGCAAGGCAAACGGGATCAGGTACAACTCCCCCTCCAACACTAACACCAGCTGTCTGTGTCTGCCCACAGGTCCGCTGCTGTGCATCAGCCCCTGCGCAGCGAAGAACGCAAACAGACCGATGTTTAGCATAAAAAGGAAACGTTAATAAGCTGCTTGTTGGAATATGAAGGAGGTTTTTTCCCCGGGACACGTGAACCCCGTACACACCCCCTCCATCGGCGCGATGAGCAGGTCATACAGGGCTCGCAGGGGAGGTTTGCTGATGTTACTGGGTCGGCAGGGAGGAGAGGACAAGCTGTCTTTGACCGGAGACACGGTGGCACTGTACAGGCTGGTCATGCTCTGACAGCTTCTGTTGAAGGCATAAACACACACATGATGAACACACACACACACACACACACACACACACAGACACACACACGAACCAAAGGGAGCAGACAGATCCTCTGGGCATGTTTGTACCTGTTGAAGAGGTTGTTCCTGGACACCATGCGGAGGTAACCTGTGGGGTCGGTGGCTGAGGTGAGTTTGTTGTTCAGCTCCTCGAACTGTTGGTCCAGCAGATCTCCGGCTTCGCTCTCCGTCTCGCTGCTGGAACAGACTCTGTGGAGCAGACGGTGACTTTCTGTTTATAGCACTAACCATCTTTACTAAGAACAGCTAACTGGAAGTGATTTTAACGCAACACTCCTCCTCTCAGGAAACGTTGCTACTCACACCGTTTGTTTTCTTTATTATCTGTTGCAAGTAACTCCGTCTGCATCCGTACGACTTACTAAATGAACGATGAAGCACGTCATCACCAGGCTGACTGACAGCTTTTACCTTTGTGCAGTCTGAAGAGACGCAATGCATGATGGGGCAGTAGAGTCTGTCCAGTCAGCTCAAGGCGCACACTCTTACTAATCGAGATCTCATCCGGGCACATGACATTTTACCTGTTGTTTTTAAATGTGAACATGCGAGCGAGTCACAGGTTGAAGGTCGGCGCTAAAACAACACAGTTTAAAAAGAGAAGCGTCACAGAGGCAGAAATATCCGCCTCAAGCTTGCTAACGTTAGCCACCACACGCTACCGGTCAGACCAGACCCAGTAAGACTGCAGTGACATAAACCTTGAGTCTACGAGATGAAGTAAGGGAACATTTTATTACTGATGTATATTTTATTTTTCCTGACTTCAAACGTTACATCACCTCCCTTTAAAACATCCTGGAAACAGTTTTAATTTGGGGGATGAAACGAGATGGAGAAAGTTACAGTAGGTAACGATGTTGCTCGTGAGATAATGAGTAATGTTTGAAACTGCAGTTGTTTGTGTGATTGTGTGACACCGCACTGAGAGAATAATGAGTCTTTTTACAGGAGGAAAAATAGGCAGCAGTTATTTATAGGACTCTTATGTACTGGACTGATGGCTCGCAGAATTTGCCATTAGCAAACATCATTACTTTTTATGGAATCCTTTGGCTGCACTTTTCACACACTCAGGGAGATTTGATCTGTGTTAAAATAGCAGTTTCTGCTGCCTGGATGCATGTTAGAGGGCAGTAAAAGTCTGCTGGTGGCTTGGAAAAGCATTTTAGTGCTGCATATGTGCAAATACATTTCATGCTGTGGATGAGCAGGATTCATAATCAGGCTCCAGGCTCGCCACAGCTTTAACACACACACGCACGCACGCACGCACGCACGCACGCACGCACGCACGCACGCACGCACGCACGCACGCACGCACACACACACACACACACGACAGACGCAATGAATCGCTGCTGGCTACAGTGACTCCACTGCAGTGGTTTTCACAGAAAGTTGAGACGCAGTTTGTGTGGGGGAACATTTGCTGACACAACACATGGTAGTGATTTACAAACTCGTCCAGTCGCACCAACCAAGGCCTGAAGTTGTGGGCAGGATAATTGAGGATAAGGAAATATGGCAGCAGAGAGGGAGAGGGAGAAAAGGAAGACAGATGACACACGGCATGCGGCTCCTCTGCCCCCCCCCCCCCGGTTTAATGAGTGGAGACGTACAACAACAAGACATAAGGCTGAGACTGCAGTCATGCTGGCGGCTCTGTGAGGCTGCACTGGGATGTTTACCATGTTCGTTATGTTAATTTAGGGCTGCAGCATGCTAACATTTGCAATAGCGCTTCATACAAAGTGCAGCTCAGGCCGATGGGATCCTCATCAGGTTTGTTTTGAAGTTTTGACCTGATGGCTCTGGATGACAGATCAGCTGATCACCAAACCAAAGCAGATGTCGAGACATTTCAATTAAAACCACATCGTCGACCTCAAAGAGGCGCTACAGGAGAAACTCAGCAGGGTTCGTCCTCTGGTAACCATGAATGTGTGTGTTTATAGCTGCTGAGATATTTCACAGAGTAAGTCAGAGGATCAGGCAACAACCACCAGGTGAAAAGTTTCTCACTAAAGGAAAAGCTCTACCTGCTGTAATGGCTGTCCACCCCCAGAGCCTCTCTAGCGTTGTAGATGTACTGGTCCAGAGACAGGGGACTTCCTCCTCCTCCTCCTCCTCCTCCCTGGGGGCTCCCTCCTCCATCCTGGAGCTCAGACACCTCCCCTCCGGCCTCTCCAAGATACACCTCGTTAAACTTGACGATACCTGTTGCAGCATTTCAGAAAGAAGGTGAGTGAAGTGGCGCGTGCTGCGCTGCATGAGTTATGTTCATCATTTTAAAAGGAGGTGCTGCAGCAGTAGGAGGCGTGTACACAACATTTTGGAGATTTGGGGGAAAACATCTTAATTAGTAACAGAGCTAAAAGTTTTAAGCTCCAGTAGCTACTGGATCTTAGAGGCTGTAAAGGTTTTAAGACCCTCAGTAGAGAAATGTTGGATGTGATGGGGCTGCGAAGACGAAGGTGGCCTCGGAGGAAAAGTGATTAAAATCCAAATGTCCTTCAAATGTCAAGACGATTAGAATATGAGTCCAAAATAAAAAGGGTTCATCCACTGAGGAGAACGAGAGTAAATGTCATGGCCGTCAGCCCGTTAGATTCCAGCCCCGTTCCAGTGTCCACACTCACAGAGGGTTTATGAAACTGGGCCTTTGATAACACGATAATGGGCAAGTGAGTAGGATGTAAACTGTGTGTGTGTGTGTGTGTGTGTGTGTGTGTGTGTGTGTGTGTGTGTGTGTGCACCTGTTCCTGGAGATATCAGCCAGCTGTACAGGAAGCCTCCAGCCAGAGAATAGTAGAGGACCATGGCCCTCTGACCGTTGACCGTCTCCAGGATGTGCTCTACAGTCACGGGGATGTAAGGGTCGGTGCTCGCCGCCTGCTGACTTCCTTTCTGCCGTTCAACCAGGAGATCGGCGAAGGCTCGCGTGCGCCCTCGCTCCGCTATGGCCAGCGCCTCGTCGTGCCGCCCTGAGTGGAAACACAAGAGGATGAATCAGGAGAACACAAAGTCTTAATTAGCTGCGTTAGGAAACAAATGCGCCCAGACGTCAGGTGATGATGACAGAGCGTGGGGATGAGAGACGAAAGGTGAGAACACTGAACGCACAGAGCCTTTCACCCTGCACAATAACAACACGAGAGGGAAGAGGACACTCAACTCACCTAGGCTGACGAGGACTCTCTGGAGAGCCTGGTACGAGCCGGTTTGCAGATCAAACAGAGAGAGCTTGTAATCCGTGCTGTGCTGCGTCTCGTGACGAATCGTCTCGAACAACACCGACGCTCTGTACAACTGAAACACACGGAGAACAAACACCTGAGAGTCATACACTGCATCGCACTCCAGTTCTCTGCAGAGCACACACACACACACACACACACACACACACTTGTACAAGTCTCCCATGGGGGTTGAGACCAGTCGACAGTGAAGACACTTTAGTTCTGTATTTGTCTCTCTGCTCGTCTCTTCCTGTCAGATGTCGCTCGTCTGTTTTATAAAACACTTTAATCTAAAGCAGAAGAAGCTGCTGGTCGAACCTGAATGAGCCGTTTCATCACTGACCACCAGGAGGCGCTACGAATACACGACAGTGTGAAGAGTCATGGGGGACAGCTGGGTGAGAGCTCTCTCTCTCTCTCTCTCGCTCTCTCTCTCTCTCTCTCTCTCTCTCTCTAAACCTAGATGGGGTCGTTACAGCTGATTGGTGATCGTGTTGATGTTTTGTATGTATCCTGCATCATTTATGTCTTTTCACACTTTATATTTTTATTTTACAGGATAGAAAAATGTAGAAAAAATAATCACATGCAAATAAAGTTAATTACAAAAACAGTAACAAACAAAAATAACAAGAACAAAAATAAAAATAACTAAATATTGATGTAATTCAGGCAATAAAATAATAATTAACAAAATTAAATTGAATTAAAAGGCTTTGAGGATCAGGATCATGTAGCTATATTGTAACTATGTATTTTTATTGTCTGTTAAATTGAATAAAATGAATAAATTAAATCAAATTAACCCTCTAGGCTCCAGATTCCTTTGCAGTTTATTCCATGAACTTGTTTCATCATTGTCTGACATGCTGTAGGTTTCACTTCTCTTTGACTTCAAACAACACAGAAGGTACAAATAACGAGCGATGATCACTGAAGGTATTAGCAGAGTCCACGGTTGTAGGAATATATATAGTTTCACTATTTATTCAATGTGACTCTGATGAAGTTTATTTAAATGTGAAGTGATTTTTATTCCAACTCCCTTTTGTGCCTCTTTAATGAAACCTGATGTGTGTCTGTAAATCACTTACAACATGAATAATTCAAAGACAGTTCATCCACATCATCTGGTTTCCTCAGCTCGTCTCTACATGACTTATAAATAAAGTTATGTTATTATCGACAAAACATGCTCAGTGCATCGGCTGATGCGTACACAGACTCGAGAGGGTTAAAAAATGGATCTGATAGATTTGATAGATCATCCGTATCGATCGATCGTGGAGTCATTTACACCTCCAGCTTCTCGAGGCTGTAACTCGATGGTGTGATCCCATCAGCCTCCTCTGACGCCCCTTTGATGCTGGTGGCCTGAAATACGACTCCACACAAGACTCTACCACTACTTATCCTGTCACAACTCTTTAGAGCTGCTGCCATCTCAACGAGGGGCCTGTGGAAGTGCAGAAAATGCCTCTCGTCAGGGAGCTGCAAACGGATGAGGAGCGGCTCTGTGAAGGAGGCAGCTGTTGCCACTCTAAAAAAAAAAAAATGGGGCTAACATCCAAAACATCCCTGCGGCAACAAATCTCTGATCCTGTCTTCACACTAGACTTGTACAGTAGGTTCTGAAGCACACACACACACACACACACACACACACCTGGTGCTGTGCCTCTTCCAGGTTTCCGCTGGCCCACAGAGACAGACCCAGGCGATGGCGTATCTTCGCTTCATCTTCCCGGCGCCCTAACTGCTCCGCCAGACGCAGACCTGAGGAGAGGAGGGAGAGAGAGAGAGAGAGAGACGGAGCAGGAGGAGATCAGATGCTGCTTTCCCAGAGGCTGATCTAAAAAAAATCATCTCTTTGAAAGTCCTGGCAATGTGACGCTCAACTGTTGCGGCACGCAGGCGAACTCGCTCCGAGCTGAAGGGTTGCTCACATTCGCCTTTCTTTTCCTCTCATTGTTCCTTTTTGTCTTTTGTCTTATTATTATTCTGCTGATTCAAATTCAAAGTTCTCGTCTCTTCTCTCTGCTCTTCAGATACGTTTCATCTCCCCCTGCTATGAAGGCGCAGGCTTGTATTTAGCTCTCATTAAGCTCTCAGACTGGGCAGAATCTCATCAAGTTTGTGGTTCACACTTCTCTGGCTGTTCGTCTCCGACTGGCCCTGTGATGTTCGGGATCTGCGTTTCCTCCTTGTGTTTGGGGAGGTTAATTGGACGCACACTTCAGCTCTTGTCCTCACCTCAACTCTGAGCCCGATTCCTCGTTGCCATGTTCCGTTAATGATCAATTAAAATCCAGAGGATCTGCCGGTTAAAGTGACAAACCGTGGCCGTGTCTTACAGGGCCGACGAAGCCTGAAGGAGTTCATAAATAACCCCCGACTGCTCATTTTAAACATCCATTACAATTAGCTTGTGTTTGAATTGATCTCAGTCTTATTTACGAGCACGTGTGCACGTTTAACGCTTTCTCTTTAATACACGAGGATTGTTTTCACATCCAGAGAGAGGAACGAGAGGCGCGAGTGTTTCAGAGAGGAGTGGAGTCAGAGAAGAAGTTAAATCAAACAGGATTATTGACAACAAGCTGTCTGAAGGAAACCACACTCCGGGGTAAACACCCGAGCACTGATCTTCTATTAGCCTGTGTCAGACTCATGAATACCTTTCATGCTCCTTCAGAGATGCAACTCACAATGTTCTCAGGCCTAAACAACTCTGACTTTAAATAAGATACCCACACGCAGATCAAAGCCAGAGCCAGAGTGAGTCTGACTGCAGGGGAAGGTGAAACCGAGACTCACTTTTTACACTTTGAGAGTTTGTTGATACACGTCAGAAACACAGAACACAGCGGAGATGATGAATTAAAAAAAAAAAAAAAAAAAAAACACCTCACCTTCCTGCAGGTACATCACGGCCTGCGCGTAGTTCTGCAGCGCGTGGTGTGTCCTTCCCAGGCTCCCGTAGGCCAGAGTTTTAGCTGTCAGATCGTTGGTCTGTGCCGCCACGCTCAGGTGCTGCTCCTGAAACACCACGGCCCGCTCGTAGTTTCCCAGAGCTTCGTAGGTCAGGCCCAAGTTTCCGTAGGCTCGGCCCTGGCTCCTCACACATCGGGTCTGCTCTGCTATATCCAAGGCCCTCTGGTGCCACTGTAACAGCACAGCTTCAACACTTAACGGCCTCGACTGACATTCAGGGAAATGCTCTTATTTACTTTTCTTGCAAAGAGTTAGATGAGACCATCAACGTATGTTAAATATGAAGCTAGAGCAGGAGAGAGTTAGCTTAGCTCGCCCGGCTCTGTCCAAACTGCTGGACTGTTTCTTGGCAGAGCGAGAGTCACTTCCTGCCTGGAGTCTCTGCAGGTTGAATGGAGCCAGACACTTAGTCACTTAGTTTAGTTTATTTATTTATCTGAACGTGGAAGTTTCCAGTCGGAAATTTCAACTGGAACACGCCCTGATGTTGGATTTTTCTTTATTTAATACACCACCAAGGAGTAAGACAAAGGTTTTTCTATTCCTATTTCTATTTCTAACTCGGAAAGTCCTGAATCCAAGATGGCTGCTCTGTGCAACAACAGAGGTGAAAAGCTGCAGGATCAAACTGTTTATTAGCACTTGTCTCATTAAACCAGTCACACAAACACAAGCGTCCCTCTTCTATGTGTGGACGTGTTGCAGCACCGTGTGCATGTGCAGAATACCACAATGTTATGAACTCAGGTGTGACGTCATCCCCGGCTCCGCCCACTTGAAGGTGGTGTCCGTCTTCTCATCTAACTCTCAGCGTGGGAGCGAATAAGCGTATTTCATAAAAAACACGGAGCTGTGCATTTAAATGATGGAGAGGAAATACTGAGTCATGATGTTTTATGAATCTGCACAGACCTGTAGCGCCGTCTCGTTGTCTGCCATCAGCTGATAAACGCCTCCGAGAGCATCGCTTGCCTCTGCTTCCAGGGATTTATCCTGACAGGCAAAGCAGGATTTACGGTATATTTGTGTGCATAATGTACTTTTCATAAAGGAGGAAGATTTATCGTATTCAACAGGGCACAAGGAGGAAAGACAGCTGAAACGAGAAGCTCTTACCCCCGCTGTGCGTGCGATGTTAAGCTGGTGCTCCAGGCAGGAGAGGGCCTGCTCGTAGTTGCCCAGCTGGCTGTGCAAGGTGCCCAGCTCCCCATACGCCTGAGCCTTACCCCCCCCTTCCCCACCCAGCTCATGGGCCACCACCAGCCGCTTCTCAAAGCACACCAGCGCCTGCTGGAGACTCCCCATGGACCTGAAGAGACAGAGGAGAGGAAACACAGACACTCAATCAATCTGTTTCTTTGCATTTGGTTTTTCTGTTTTCACAGAGCAACTTCAGGCAAATTAAGAAAGCAATCAACAAAGCTTCCTGGTTCTTAAAAACAGGACATTTTCTGAAACGGTTCTGTTTCCTCCCAGAGAAAAAAAGCAAAGAAAACAAACATCAAACATCTACAAAGGTTGGTTCATTGTGATGAATCAGTGACTCTTCTCTCCTCATTATCATCTCATTCACACTCCAGAGAGCAGACGCAGACTACAACAGATGGATAAAGGAAACCCATCATTAAGCCTTGTTCCTGCCAGTGAACATTAGTTGTATAGTTTCATATGAGAAAGGATGGATCTGTCTGAAAAGCAGCGAGAGCACCAACCCTCTTCCTTTCACCACAGCTGCTTGTTACTATTATTACACTTAGTGAATTATGATTGTTTTCATTATTGTCATGACTCTAATTTAAAATGTGTAAAGTGAATTGCTTGAAGCGCGGGGGGGGGGGGGGGGGGGGGGGACTCATTTGAGAGTCATGCATGAATGCTGCGCTGCCTGAAGGGCACAGCCAAACTAATGGGAAAGCGCAGAACATAAATGAATGTATACATGACATAAATATTAACACAAATGTAATCACAGAGTCTGGAGCAGTGGCTGCATGCTGCAGAAGAAATTACAAATCTGTTCACATGAGACAATTTTAAAGGAAATCAAACTCAACTAGTTCAACTACTATAAAATACAGTTTTCTGACTCTGAGACGAGACCGTCAGAAAGAAACTGAAAACACAAACCACACTCTCGTCAGATGAGAAGTTTGAGCCAGCAGCCAATTAGCTTAGCTTAGGTAGGAAACAGCTAGCCTCTGGAGAGTAATTTTACATGGGATTAAAATCAAAATTAAATAATGATGTTTTGATGAATGAAACCAGGAAATGGAAACTGGACGCTGAAATGAAAAACTGAAGTTGTCATGGCAACTTGAAAAAGCTTGAATGTAAATTTATCTGTTTGTTTTGCTGTTGTCTCTTTTTAGACTGAATATCTGTTTAGTTTCAACTAATCGTACGATATTATTGTTTTGTGTTTTTTTGTCATCTGAGACTGAACATCAGAATCCATGTATTTCAATATTTTACTTTTCATTGTCATAAAACCACATTATACTACAGATATGAAACTGACTATTTTAATTACACTGTGCATGAAAATCACAACTAAGAAAAACAACAACTGTGTGCAACACATCAGTTTCATGCTTTTTATTGTCACTATGTTAAATTACATCGTGTCTATTAAACAAGTAAAAAGCTTCAACTGAAAAATGCAATTAAGAAGGAAAAGAAGAAATTATATTTTGCATTTGCTCTTTTCCATTTGTCATTTAACATTTTGATTTTGGCTTTTTAAGTTGCAAGTAAATGAGGAGGCGTGACTTGATGATGGAGGGTGGGACTGAAGGGGTGGGGGTGGGGGTGGGGGGGCACCAGGGGGACTTGAGTGACCCCGCTGCTGCTGCTGTGAACCGACCGAACTGCCATCAAAGTGAAGACTAACTAAAGCCTTTTATCCATTTTCACTAGAAGTTTAATCACACAGTTGTCATGTTAAATTTCTTCAACTTCGAGCCACTGGAGTTAAATTAGGCTAAAGTTGAGAAACTCCTTTTAAAACCACAAACTGAACCGTGTTTGAACTTTAGTTTTTACTTGGATCCCGTTTCATTTGAACGGACAGAAGTGAGAGCCGTGCCGATCTTCTCATCTGACTCGTGGCAGGAAAGTGAAGCAGTGAGTTTAAGCGTTGCTTTGCCAACCTGTGTGCATTGCCCAGTCCTCTGTAGGCTTTCTCCTGGTCCTGGACGTGGTTGAGACTCTGAGCCACCGTCAGGTATTTCTCGCAGTACTGAATCGCCTCCTCGAAGTCTCCCAGAGTGTCGTAGCAGTCTGCCAGGTTCCCGTAGGCCCTGCCTCTGTCCAGCATGCTCTCGGTCCCGCTCAGCTGCTGCAGCATGGCCAGCTGCTGCTCAAAATAGCCGATCGCTTCCTCAAACACCCCCATGTTCATTTTGGTGATGCCCATGTTGCCGTGGACCTGGGCCTCCAGACGGGCGTCTCTGAGCCCCTGAGCCAGGCCCAGCTGGGCCTCATAACACTGGAAGGTTGTAGCGTAGTCTCCCAGGGCCATGTGCACTGCTGCCAGGTGGCCGAGGGCGCGGCACTCCCCCTGCTGATCACCTAGATCCTTTCGGAGGGTCAGTTCCTGGCTGTGGAAGGACAGCGCTGTGTCCAGCTGGCGGAGCAGCCTGAAGGTGGGAGGAGAGGGGGAGGAGAGGGGGAGGAGAGGGTGAGGGAAACAGAACCAAAGAAATCAGAGCAAATCACACGGCGGAAAACCTTCGTGTTTTACCTGTGAACTGATCCAAGCGCCGAGTAGGCGTCGGCCTCCATCTTCCGATCACCGACTTTCTGCGCCAGGGTTAACTGCTGCTGGTAGAACCTCACGGCTCCGGGGAGGTCACCCCGACACACGCACACGTCGCCCAGGTTCCCAAAGGCCCTGAAGACGGCCTGCTGATACAAATATAACCACAGCGACACTGATTAACAACCACTTCCTGTGTGAAGGACGAGTTCTCACAGATTATTGCACAGCCAACGTCAGCAGGTGACCTGTGTGTTGTCCAAGGCTTGAGCTAGAGAGAGCAGGTATCTCTGACACTCCTCTGCTTTGTTGTACTCCCCCAGCGCTTTGTGGGCCAGACCCAGGTTACAGTACGCTTTCGCCTGGGCGAGTTTGTCCTGCAGGTCCTTAGCCAACGCCAGGTCCTGCTCATAATACCTATGAAATGGAAGAGACGAGTTTGTAAAGACTCACTCGCTGGTGATCACTGAGGTTTATCTGCTTTCTAACAAAGGAAAACCGGTGAGTTTGTGTTTTGTGAGATGGATTTTGCGTCTCGGACCTGACGGCGTCTCTGTACTGTCCCAGGCAGTAGTGAGCGTAGCCGAGGTTGTGGCAAACTTTCCCCTCCCCCTCCAGGTCCTGCAGGCCCGGGGCCAGAGCCAGGTACTGCTGGTAGTACGGCAGGGCCTGGGCGTACTCGCCTCTCCAGCTGTGGAAGTTTCCCAAGTTTGCTGGAAAAGTAGAAACATTTAATTTATTTTTAAATCAAGCAACATTCCTGTGTCTCTGTCCTCAAAGCGTCTCTCTCTTGTCCGACTTACCTAAAGCTCTCGCCTCGCTCTGAGTGTCTCGGAGCTCTCGTGCGATGGTCAGGTGGTGAAGGTAGTGCTGGAGAGCTCGGTCGTGAGCGCCCAGCGCCTGGTACGCCACCGCCAGGTTACCGTGCGTGGAGGCCTGCGACGGACGGTCATTCACCTGAAACACAGAGACCTTTCACGAGTCTGTTTCCTGCGAGTGTGTGAATGCGTCGTGTGAAGACTGAGCGGTATATTTCACCTCCAGTGAGATCTGCAGCTCTTGCCGGTGGTACCGGACGGCTTGGTCGTAGATGCCGAGCGCGTGATAGGCGTTGCCCATGTTGCCGTAGGCCCTCCCCTGGGCGGCGTAGTCACCCAGCTCCTGGGCGAAGGACAGGTGGGCTTTGTGGAGCTTCAGCGCCGTCTCATACTCGCCCTTCATCTGGTGGATGATGCCTGAGATGCGGAGCGAGAGGAGGGAAGACAAACCTTTAGAAACGAAGAGACTGAAGAGCAACATGAAAATATTTTTACTTCCTTTCTTTGAGGTCTGATTGTTCAGCAGAGCAGTTTTCAGTTTCGAGTCACCTGAGACGACCCCGATCACGTCTCAGGGCATCTGAAACAAGTCAGATCTCGTCTCGAGTCATTTGAGGTCCAGGTCAAACCTTGAGCCTTTCGGCAGAACAGTTCTCTAGTCCAATAAAGTCTCACGTCATTTGACTTGAGACTTTAACCGAAGTCTACAGAGGTTAAAGTTAAAGCTGTGGCGGGTCCGGGTCCGTCAGCACAGTCAGAGCAAGTCTCAGGTCATCTGAGGTAAATCGAGTGCGCAGTTGATTGACAGGATTTTACCAGGTGAAATCGGCAGAGTGATGCACGTGGTAAACTCTCCAGAATGATTCAGTTGAAAACACATATATGTGATTGCGTGCATGTGAATATAAATGCACACATGGTTTTCAGAACCCCGGGAGAGATTTGAGAGCAGAGCAGTAAATAATTAAAAAGCTACAGCGGAAAATTCAACAGATCTGCGGCTCTGGGTCTCCGAACTTTAGCAGCTCTCACACACACACACACACACACACACACACACACACACACACACACACACACACACACACACACACACACACACACACACACACACACACACACACACACACACACACACACACACAGTCACACACACTCTGACTCTCTGTCCGGGGGAACGAAAACCTGGGTCCCAGTGGCCTGAGCTGCTCTCTGTGTGATGATGTGTCTTCCCCGCTGTCAACAACAACTGTTAGAGCCAAAGTAGACACAAGCTGGAGGGGAGAGAGAGAGAGAGGGAGAGAGAGAGAGACAGAGAGAGAGAGAGAGACAGAGAGAGAGAGAGAGAGAGAGAGAGAGAGAGGGAGAGACAGAGGCAGCAGCTGCAGGATGAGATGAATCCTGGGAAATACAAACAGTTGATGAACAGCGGTGGAAACACTTTCACACAAGTACTGCACTTAAAGTACAATTTTCAGGAACTTGTACTTTACTTCAGCATTTTTTTTTACTATTTTCTGCTCAATACTTTTACTCCTCTTACGTCTGAGCACAACATTCAGACTTTACTCCACACACTGAAAACATCTCCATCCGACTAAGAATCATTTTCGTCTGTTTTTCAGTGGTAAAAGTCTCGTGTCAGCTGCAGCGTTATACTGATGCTCATGGGTGAATCCATAGGTAGAACATATATAAAGGTTTTGACTTGTAATCTTGAACCTGTGTGTGTGTTTGATTTTGCAGGTGAGTTTGACTCTGACCTTATTGTGATCGTGTTTACCTGCAGGCCGGTAACTGTAACGATGATTGCCACTCTCATGTAAACACCTTAACTGTTACCTCCGTCTAATTAAAGTCCAAATCACAGCAAACGTAACCAGATTAACACGAGTGTGTTACACATGTACCTTTCAAATTAATGGTACAAATATCAAACAGGAACAGTTTGATTTCCTCTCAGTGTGTTTTGAATCTCACTCCTTCGGGGACAATATTATAATTAAATTGATGTAGAACATTAATGCATCAAATACTTATAACCCACCAATACAATACACATCATTCTCTGCACAATGAGTACTTTTACTTTTAATAGATTTCAGTATATCTTAATGCTAATACCTTTGTATCTTACTTACATATACTATAAATACTTTAAATTCAGACACTCATTTTTTAAATGCTTCAATAAAATGCTGCAGTGTAATCATTCTCTTGTGACATCTTCATTATATATATATATATATATATATATATATCTATCAAACACTGTTTCTGTGCCTTTATTCCTGCAGTAAAAGACAGAGGACAGATGAGAGCGGGGTTACGAGAGGGGAAACGGAGATACGGGGGGTGTCGAGACACCAGATGGAAGAGGTTACATGTGGCTTTCATGTCAAACTGTGTGGAGAGAGGGAGCGGAGCGCGCTCTGATTCACCGACTGTAAACTGTGAGTCCTTCTTCCAAAAAAGCCGTGGCTCGTTTCCAGCGGATAAAGCTGCTGATGATATTCTTTACTTTTCCTCTTTGTGGACGAACATCGAGCTGAGTATCGTCCGAGTATCTGAAGCTGCAGAGTCACACGCTGCCTCACACATAATCTACATAATTAAACAGCAACACATTTATATTTTGTATTTTATGTTTTATATTCATCGGACGTGCTCGTGAAAGGGGTTGGTAAACTGTCTAGTGTTGGTTTAGTCACTGAGACATTCAGGTCGGTTTTGTCTTTTCCAGGAACAGTAACTCAGTTGAATCCTGAGCTGACTTTTCTTTTGTCGTCCTCTTTTAGGAACCAGGTTAGTTGACGATTATCTTTGCTTTGTATTTTCTGTTTTTTTTTGAGGCAAATAAAAACCTTTTAATTCTTGTTTTTAAGTTACACCGTGTGTGTGTGTGTGTGTGTGTGTGTGTGTGTGTCCGGCTGCGTGACGCCGGACAGTGAAGCTTCTGTTCAACTATTAAACACATCAAGGAGCCATGTTGTTGTACTGTGTTCCTTCATCACCACAAACACACACACACACACACACACACTGCACACACACACACACACACACACTCACACACACAGCACACACACAGCACACACACTGCACACACACACACACACACACACACACACACACACACAGCACACACACTGCACACACACACACACACACACACACACAGCACACACACTGCACACACACACACACACACACACACACACACACACACACACACACACACACACACACACACACACACACACACACACTCCTTACAGTTTGACTGATATTGAAGAACGACAGCTCCCAGCTGTTTCGGGAGATTTTCCTGAACTTTCTTTTAAAGAATGAAACTTTTTTTTTTCTTTAAACATTTACGTGTTCAGTTGAAACCGGTGAACTTGCCGAGTCTCCGACCGGATTGACGAGAAACTGATGAAGACATTTGTGGTTTGGGTCTTTTTATGGAATTAAATGTAAAAAAAGAAAAAAAGAAAAAGAGGGAATAACGTCACGTCTTCTCCTTTAAGTCTCCAGTCAGATGCATAAAAGTCTGTGGAGCTTCAAGGTTAAAACTCACACACACTGTGTCAGAATCATAAAGACTAAATAAAACTCAGTCATTGTGAAATTGTCTGGTTTCCACACACACTTACCAATATATTGACGTATTGCTATTCAGGATCTATGAATGCCTCTATCTGCCCCACTTGCCCTTAGACAACGATATAAATAGTAGAACTTCCCAGAATGCTTCATGCTATGACCATTTATTGCATCCATACTTGTAAAAATTCAATATTTCATCTGAAATGCATCTATAAAGCATCAGGGCCTGTGATATCATCATCATCGTCGCTCAGATGGTCGAACAATGATTTTGGTTTATAGCCCTCAAACTGAAGCATTTACAGAGCTCTTCACAATAAAAGCACAAATAATAATAAAAAAAACTTTAAGCCACAGATGTTGAATGTAAAACAACAAAGGCCGACTGAACAACAGAAGAAGAAAACTGGGGACAAAAGCAATGAATTAAAATTACGTTTATAATTGCATCTTTAATTGGCCTGTAACAGATGGATATGAACTGCACAAAAAACAGAAAAAAGAAGTCATTCACCCTCCGTGAAACTGTCTAACAAGCTAAAAGAATAATGATGCATATTTTATTCTGTCTGTCTTTATTCTTTTTTAGTGTGTGTGCGTGTGTGTGTGTGTGTGTGTGTGTGTGTGTGTGTACGGTGCATGTATAAAACACTGAGTTGTGGAGGAAAGAAAACGCCATGACACCCGACACACTGTGTTTGTGAACTCCCATCAGCCCCGTCTGCAGGAGCATGTAAGAAGCAGAGTGACGCGAGGGAAGAGGAGGAGGAAGAGGAAGAGGAGGAGGAAGAGGAGGAAGAGGAGGAAGAGGCCGTCGGCGATAAGGAGAGGGGGACCTCGTTCATCAGGGTCTCGCGCTAAGAGGATTACAGAGAAGCCTGCAGAGTTGGCTGGAATAGCTGGTTACGGTTTCACCCCTCCTCCTAAACTCTGCTAACACAGGTGTGAGCATGAACACACACACACACACACACACACACACACACACACACACACACACACACACACACACACACACACACACACACACACACAGAGAATCTCCTGCAGGGCTGATAGCGCGCTCCTCTGAGGTGTAAGGTTGCCACACACTGTATCTGTAGATGTTCTGCTGGACAGTGGGATTCCCCGACATGGAGGGGGACGCAGTGTGAAGGGAGCAGAGCTGTAAAGGATTAGAGGTGTGGAAAATTAGCCGAGATCTGATGACAGCGTATTCGGCTGAACCAGCACGGAGAGCTTAAAGGAGGAGGAGGAGGAGGAGGAAGAGGAGGAGGAGAGAGGTGATCTCCTCTCTGCTTTCTCCACGGTGGTCTGGAAAAGGCTCAGTCGACTAAATCGGGCGTGGCTAACTTCTCCTGGTCCCGCTCTGTTGTCTTTTCTTATCTCAAGCTACATGTATAAATATCTTTATATTACTAACGTGTTAAACGACTTCATGTGATGTGAAAAACCACCTGACTCTGCATCTCCGTGGAGCGTTTTAGCATCTTTCAGCTCATTGTTTTGGTTCAGACTCTCATCAGCAACAGGCTCCAGATAGACGTGGGAGTGATGAGTCCGATATGAACGCTAACGTCGCTTTAGCATTTGCTGGATGTATCAATATGTCGTTGCTAACACATTTGCTACAGCAACTTTTTTTCAGGTGACATATCAGGTGTTGTGTTCACTTCCTGCTACTTTTAAAACACCCGATAACTTGAACCTGAACGAAGGCGGCTGCTGCAAACATTCCCTCAGTGATTTTTAAAGACTGGAATTACTCCGACATCACGTCACTGATGGGGAACGTGTGAAGCTGAGCACATCACAGGCAGATGAGCGCTCCACCTGTTGATCCAGACTTTGCTGTTGTATTTCAGGGGGGCTCTGATCTCCAGAGGTTCCCTGAAGGCAGCGGGCTCTGCAAACACGAGCTGAACACTGGGAATCTCTCTCTCTCTGCCTTTGTTCCATCCGCCCGCACAAAAAAAATAAAAAATGAAGAAGAAGAAATTAATGAAAAATGAAAAGCAGGAGAACTGGGTATTCTAAATATCTGCCTAGCTTCCAGAGATGGTAACACTTGCATCATATTAGCTAACACTGAACATCGCATCACATAATAAGTTGTACAAAGAAGAAGAAGAAGAAAAAAAACTGTTTTCTCCTGATAATGACACGATGTTTGAACGTTGCAGCGTGTGACGGAGCTTTACTCTGAAACGTCCAGATTGTTGTTGCTTTAAGTGGCCACGACTGAATTCAAGCACCGATTTGAAAACGACTGTAAAACGAGAAAAAGACAAAAGTCCCGCTGAGATGAAAGTCGCTTAATACAAGATGAAGAAGAAGAATCATGGAGCTGCTGTGACATCATCATTTCTTACGGTGGTCGTTAAGATTTAAATGGTGCCAACACAAATCACTGAGGAGCTCCACTGGGCAACACGACACCACGTCCTAGATGAGGAGGAGAGGAAACAGGAGAGGAGAGGAAACAGGAAACAGGAAACAGGAGAGGAGAGGAAACAGGAAACAGGAGAGGAAATAGGAGAGGAGAGGAGGAAATGTGAAAAAGGGAGGAAATGGGAGGAGGAAAGAGAATACAAGGAAACCAGGGAAAGAAGAAGGGGGGGAGAGGAGGAAACAAGGAAATAAACAGGAAAGAGGAGGAAGAGGAAAGAAGAGAGGAGAAGAGGAGGGGACAAGGGAGGAAAGGAAAAAAGATGAGGAAACAAGAGTGGAGAGGATGAAAAGGAGGAATGGATGAAATGAGAAGGATTAAGCAAGGAAGGAGAGAAGAGGAGGAAACAGGAGCGGAGAGAAACAAGTGAATAAAGAAGAGGAGAGCAGGTGAAGGAGAGGGAAAGAAAAAGGAGAGGAGGAAAGAGAATATGAGGAAACAGGTGAAAGAAGGACGTAAAGTGAGAGGAGGGAGGAGGAATCAAGGAAGTGAAAAGGAACGAAGAGGAGGAAAGAAGATAAGAGAGGAGAAGAGGAGGACAAAAAAGATGAGGAAACAAGAGAGGACAGGAGAAGACAGAGGAGGGAAGGGAGGAGAGTGAAGAGTTGTCAAGTCAGCATTCAGAGAAACGTAATCATCCATAAATGATGATCTAAATCATTGATCTGAGCCTCAGACTGCGGCTCGTCTGTCAGGAGAGTCAGCGACTTCTTCTCCGGCCT
The DNA here is from genome assembly GCF_021018895.1 of Seriola aureovittata. Taxonomy (NCBI): domain Eukaryota; kingdom Metazoa; phylum Chordata; class Actinopteri; order Carangiformes; family Carangidae; genus Seriola; species Seriola aureovittata. Next base: position 22,641,972 of record NC_079381.1, on the reverse strand, counting down.
ATTAGTCGCACCTCAAAGCCGCGAGCCGGTGAGAGCGTTTCCCTTTCACTCGGTTCAGGCGGCGAATAATACGAGTCTTTGGCGCGTGACCCGGGTTGTATTGAGAGTGGCTCCGTGTCCATCTCCTCGCCGTACTCAAACAGGAAGTGTTCAGACCGACGGAGGTGGCTCACGTTACCGGTGTCAGCTCAGCGGGCCGAGTCGGGTTCACTGGGTCTCGGATATCACTGAGGCCGCAGAAACCAGAACCAGACCGAGGAACCTTAATAAAACATGAGCGCTGATTGGCCGGATAAGGCGCCTGCCGCGGTCACGTGATAGGGCCTCGGAAGGCAGGTGAGGTGACGGAGGAGCAGGAGCAGATTTGGTTCATGAGCTGCCATAGTTGTGGCATGTACGTGTTTTAAGGGCCTCACACACACACACACACACACACACACACACACACACACACACACACACACACAGAGAGAGAGAGAGAGAGAGAGAGAGAGTCCTCTGTCTGAGTGCTCAGTGCTGCGGATCGATGCAGGTCGAGTCGGTCAGGCCCGGGACGACTGCTCCAGTCAGTCTATCGAGTCCCGGTGGCGACAGCAGTGACAGAGCGGGTCAATGGTTAACGAGGGAGCGGCTCATGTGACGGTGCAGGAGCCGAAACCGGAGCCGGGGCCGGGGCCGGAGCCGGAGCCGGAGCCGGGGCCGGAGCCGGGGCCGGGGCCGGGGCCGGAGCCGGAGCCGGAGCCGGAGCCGGAGCCGGAGCCGGAGCCGGAGCCGGGGCCCTGCATCAGATCGAACAAGGACTTCTGCACCACTGTAGTTAATGCTTTTGGGTTTTGGGGGCGAAAAACTGTGAGAGTGTTTGTCTGTTATCTGAAATTGCATCACTCTCTCTCTCTCTCTCACACACTCACACACTCACACACACACACACACACACACACACACACACACACACACACACACACACACACACACACATTGAAATTCACGCAGAGCACAATAAGAGGCGTCTCAGTGCTGAGGTTTGTAGGAGGAGGAAACAGATGAAGTCAGAACAGCTGAATAATGTTTCCTTGCATTTATTAACATTTACCAGTGAGATGAAACAGGTTATTGTTGCCTCCCATAATAAAATGTTTAGATTCCAGTTAAAAGTTAAGACGAAGAAGGAAGTTATACTGTCTGAAGTATGACAGTAGTTACGACACGGCCTGGAATTATTTATCAGTAAATTATATTTTTTAACACTTCACACAATAATTCCTGATGAAACGATCAATTAAATTAATGTCATCTGGATCTGCATTAAAGGGACGGATGGAATAACAAATTAAAAATGATTCATTATTTTAATCTAATTCTAAAAACAGGTGTATAATATTTCATTTTAGAACAAACATATTCTGTATATGAAAACTACAGCAGTGACTTTTTAGAATTAAACTGAAACTTTTTAAATAACTTCCCAGGCTTTTTTTTGTTGAGAAAACTGAATCACTGTTTAATACTTTTGAAGACCTGTAAACACCGTGTTTGATCGAGCGCTCGCACCTCATGATAAATAACGACGTATCTTTACCTCGTCTTTGATCGCTGTTGTTTTCTGGCGCCTCCGGCTCTTCACTTTGAATAAAAACAAGGATTCATTTTTTACCGACATGCAGACGGCGTGTCGGTGTGTCTGCAGCTCCACAAACCAAACCCAGAACCCGAACTTCCACTTTCTAAAGCAAAGCAGTGACTCTGAATAACTGAATAACTGAAGAGGTGGAAATGAAATATATCAGCATGTTCATCTCTTCCGCTCTTCTCCCATCTGGTTTTTAGCTGCTCGGACAGATTTTAGAGACTAAATCAAACCGAACCTGTAGCTGTTTGACCAAAGTCTGATTTTGCAAAGTGTCGACTTGTATATGGACGTTTTTAAATCACTCTTTTCCCCGTCACTTTCCTTTCCTGCAAAAAAAAAGTTTATAGATAGTGACTAAGGAACTTTCTGTGCACTCACAGGTGGTTTCGTGGCGTCTCGTTTTTATTATAGTGTCTGTATTTGTGGTTATCTCGGTTGTCACTCATTGCATTATTATTGAACCTTTCAAACAATACAGTACACTGTCAGCAGCAGATCGTGGCTTGAACTGAATATGAACCAGTAATTTAAAGCCAGCGTGCCGCAAAATCCTTTCTTCTTTTATTCGGCAGATGCACAGATCCTCTTCTTTGTCTCTCTCCTCCACAATGCAGAGAAGAAGCAATCTGCCACGCTCCTATTTGTTGTCGTCTGTGCCTCCTCTGGGGTGACAGTGCAGCTTGATTATAGCTACGATGTCACGCTCTCCCGCCGCCTTCATCTTATTAGGACTTTTTCTCCTTATTCTTCTTTAAAAACCCGGGAGAGGCAAACAACTAAGAGGTGCAAAAACCAGGTCCCAGACTCTACCACCTGTTTATAAAACCACCCCCGTCTCTCTGACGTGCAGCTTCCTGCCTCCACTTCCAGGTTTGCTAACTTGGATCAGGTAGAAATGTCGGGGTTGTTTAACATGTCACACAATCTAGTTTCTGCTTCTCCTGCTGCCGCAGCTGGAAAAAGTTTGTAGTTTGAGACCCTGTTTTCCGCCACTGTCCACCTGTCCTCAGACTTTCCTCCATGTCCCACATCCACCTGCTCACCTGTCTCCTACTCTTCAATCACCTGATCGTCCCCGCCCACTCACGTCTCCCCTTTGCAGTAATGAGACAGGAGTAGATCTGTCTCTCTGGAAACGTAGAGAGATTCTGCGGGGGACTAGCATGCTAACGTGCTCCTGGCTGCATAGCGTATTAGCAGTTAGCTCATTGGCTGTGCCACTTCTAATCAAATATAAAATAACAAATAATCCAAGTGCAGTTAAATAAGTGGAATGAACCAAGTCCAGACAAACATCAAATAACATGAGGTCAAAATGTCGTCGCTCACACGGTTTAAAACTCACGCTGGTCCTCACAGAGATAGGCACACAAGAACACAGACACACACATAGATCCGCTCTTCCTCCATCCAACTGACCCCTGTATGACCCTCGGTTAAACCTACCCAGGTTGGAAGAGGCTCGGCCCTGTGCGGCTCTGTCCTGCAGCTCCTTGGCAATTTCTAGCTGGTGCTGGTGGTACTGAAGCGCCCTGTCCAGGTCCTGAGGATCACAGAGGCGATCGCCATTTATTTAATATGTTTGTTCATCACATTATCAACAACAGAACAGGCAGGATAACCAGGATAACCCGGAGTAGTTTAGTATTACAGTTAATCAGCCTCCTTCAAATGGTTTTATACCAACCTGCATGCACCGGGCGGCGTGCCCCAGCCCGGCATATGCCCTCATCTCGATGGCTCTGTCGGCCTGCTCCTGCGCCAGCTCCAGCACTCGTGTATGGTACGAAATGGCCTTGTCAAAGTCCCGTTGAGAGTGGTAGGCGCTGCCCAGGTTGCTGTACGCCCGCGCTTCCTCACGCCGGTTCTCCAAAGTCTGCCAAAGACACCGGTTACTCAGAAAATCACCTACATTGTGGCAGCAGGTACAAAATGACCTCCGATAAATCAGGACTCGACCACCGTTTGCAGTGAAAATATCTGTGTCACTCAAAGCGAGAGGGAACAGATTTTCTATTTAGAAAGATGGAGATGGAGCCAACACATATCCAACAGATGGCAACACTTCCAGCTGAAGTGACCTAAACTGTCAAAACAAAAAATGACTTTACAAGCGTTCAATAGTCGGAGGGATTTTTACTTTTTCTGGTACAAATTTAATTGTCAACAGATGGTCAATTTATATGTGAAGAGAGGAAACACAAAGAGATGCTGCTGGCTGCAGCGACGCTGGCCAGCCTGCAATATTGCACTTCATCCAAAAAGCAAATATAAAGAGCTGAACGAGCACAGATTACTGTCTCTCCCTGTGTTTGTTCCTGTTGCATTTGCATGAAGAGCTCCAGTGTGATGCCCCAAATATTTACAGGCTCAGTGTCCTCAACGCACTTTATATTGTTTGGGAAATGTGCAATAACTTGGTTATAAAAGGCTCCATTCATCAAGTGACAGATGTGCTAAAACACACACACACAACACACACACACACACACACACACACACACACACACACACAACAGCTCCAGACTGAAACATCCCGAGATGAAACTGCTGCTGCGGGGAAGAAGAAGAAGAAGAAGAAGAAGAAGAAGCCCTCCTGTTTGAATTCATAATAGTCCTGAAATACAATTTGCACATCTCTCTCCATAATAATCCAGAATTCAATTAGCGGATGTACCGGAGCTGATGGCTTTACACGGGATCAATCAATCCCCAACAACAGGAAGGAAGAAACCTTTCTGCCTCCGTGAGACACTGTGATGTTATAACGTCAAAACTACTGTGGAACTATCTGTCGAAGTCCCTTTTAATGTGCTTCCCCTCAGGTGGAGGATCATATACCTTCCTATAGGTTCGGATATTAAGATGATAAACTGAAGCATGAGGCTGGTGACACAGGCAGCCCACAGGTTCCCGCCGAAGACGTAAATCTTAAAAACGGCCTACGGTGCTCGGTGTGGGAGGTATGAAAATTTATTTGGGGCAAAGACCTAAATTGTAACAGCGAGGGAAGCGGAGGCACATTTACACATTATGAGATCATTCACAGGAGCCATTTCACAGCAGCAAGACGCCATAAAAATGTTGGAAATGTAATGTAGAGGCAGGTGCCTGTTTTTCCTTCTCCTTTCTGCAGAGAGGTTTCTGGAAAACTGGGCGGATGGCTCGAAAAAATCTTTCCCGGAATCTCCCCGACTTGTTGTCGACCGGGAGGCGGGTCAGAGTCACCACCAGGAACATCTTCAGGCTTCATCTCTGCAGCTGGAAATATCCCTCCCCACTTTTTATTTTACTATCACTGACTGGGTGAAGATGATGACTGACAACACCCTCTTCTTCTTCTTCTTCTTTCAGCTGATGATCGCTTGATTAAATTATCACAGAGGAGAATTCAACCAGGTCTGGCAACATTTCATGAATTATAATAAAGCTGCAAGGGGAGGAAGATTATTATTTTATTCAAGACCTTCATAGAAGAGGATATTTGGGTTCTATTTAGCAGTAGTATGAACTTTTATTAATCCAAAATTATAAATAGCTCATAAATATAGTTTTAATTTTTACAATAGATTAATAATTTCCTAAAACAGCTGGTCACTGAAGTTTGTATCAAACATTACTCAGACTGGAGGAAAGGGAGCATTTGTTGGGGACTATTTCCAGCGGCGGATTAATCCAAATGTGGTGCTGTAGTGAGCATTTGCAGCAGCAGGACGGTGTGTGAGTCAAAATAAATTATAGTGTGTGTGTGTGTGTGTGTGTGTGTGTTCATGGTGATGAAGGAACGTGTCACCCAGAGCAACAGTGAGAGTCACTGATGTGTTTTAATGGTTTCTGGAAACGAAGGCGCTCTGTGGCTGAGAGGAGGCGGATCTATCAGGCTGCAGTTACACACACACAGTGGAGATGTTCATTGTTAGTTTCGGTCTTAACACAAGTGAAAACAACGTCTTTTCTACCTTTGCGATATCCAGGTGCTGTTCGTGACACTGAACGGCGTTGGTGAAGTCTCCCAGCGCCGTGTAGACGGCGCCCATGTTGCCGAGCTGCCGGGCCTCAGAGAGCTGGCACTGGGTTTGTCTCGCCAACAGCACACACTGTTTGTGGCTGGCCAGCGCGTTGGGGTAGTCGCCGATGGCTGTGTACACGTGGCCCAGACTGCTGAGGGCGTCGGACGCCGCCTGGAATCACACACACGTCACACACACGGGTTAACAACAGGCGAGGAAAGGGTTAACACAATGGACACACACATGTATTAAATGTAAATTGCTGCATTATTTATGCAGCATTTATAACCCTCGTTAGAACTAATGACCTTACACTTAATAACAAATAAAGTTTTTACATCTTTACTAAAAAAGTTGATGGAACTGAAATTGTGAATACATACATAATATATATATATATGTATATATTTTAATTTAAAGAGAATTAAACAGAACTGACTGTTACTATCTATATAATTAACTACTTCCTCACATGCATCTAAATCTAACACTGTAATATCACATTGCTAAGTTGCTAACAGCTTCATGTGTCGATGAGCCCTGGTCTTATAATGTGGGTTATTTACAATGTGCCAGTTTTTAGTTATTTATTTATGTTTTCATTTTGCTTTATAATCTATATTTGGAAAATGACACGGTTTTTCATGTTTTTTATATTTATATTTTTGAAATTCTTATAGCGTGAACGTTTGGAATAAAACAAAACGTTTATATTTTGCACATTTTCCACAGATGTCAGATTATTTATGACATAATGGTGATGAAAGCTGACTGGAGGGGCCCCCTGGCAATTTCTCCGTCCGGGGCCCCGGCAGACTCTGGAGTCGTCGCTGTCAGTAGCTGCTAAACGCTCCTGTGTGTTCAGTCGGTCTCAGACGGCATGTGGTTTTGGAGCTGAGCAGGTAGTGTGCGGCGGGTTTATCAGACGTGTTTTTATGTTTGCTGGAAACAGCTGCCTGCTGCCGGTGACACAGCTGCTGACAGCTGGAAGACTGAGACAAAACAGTAAAGTTGTGGGCCGTAAAACCACAACTGTGAGGCGAGAGGCGAGAGGCGCTGCGCAGAGCTGCAGAGCCGGGGCGACAAGTCTTTGTGGATTTTGTCGACAGAGTTCACGTTACACGCCGTAATTTTAAACATTCGTCACGTAAAAGTCTGGAGTGGCGCAGCTTTAACGTTCCCTCACAGACTAGAGGAAAGACACTGACCAGAACTACTGTGTAAGTTTTTCCACTGTTGCTGCTTCAAGATCTTTTATAGTGTGGAACAGAAAACAACAAAACCACCACGTGCCTCTGTTTTACTGAGCAGCTGAAACTATTTTGTTGTCACCAGATTTTCTGTCACTCTGCTGCTGCTGAGTCCCTGAGTTGTGGTGGGTGTCACCTGGATGTTTTTTTTGTAGAGTTTTAGTTTTTCCACACATGTAGTGTGGCTAGGAGGCTAACACCAGCAACAGGCAGTTTAAAGAGAAACTCGACACCTGGCCGAGCAGCAGCGTTTCACTCATGGGTGTGGTCTGAAACGTGCTCTAAACCACACCCCAACAGTGATGTCATCGGGTCCTGGAATACACCTGAACATCAGGAACAGCTGCTCGACTGCTGTCTGCTGGTCAGCAGGAAGTGGACAGCACTGTGAGAGCGGTGAAACACAACAATAAACAGATAAACAACGAGCTGAAACTCTCCGTGAAGCTCCGTGAAGCCGCGGGGAGCTGCAGGTTAAAAATCCACCCTGACCCCGACACTCATATCAGCGACGGTGTTCAGAGAGGAAAAGAAAAAGGGAGGAGACATGGCTTCATCCCGTCCCTAATGGAAATCACACCCCTGGACGACACGCACATACTGGAGGCTACAGGGGTGAAAGCTAATCTTTCACATCCTATTAGACCCCGCAGAGAGAGTCTCACCCTCTGCCTGCACCACACCTGCTCTGCATCTCACACACACACACACACACACACACACACACACACACACACACACACACACAAGACACTTTTATTGCACTCTGAGCTGTCTGATGATTTCGAGCACCCACTTTTCCTGTTAATTACTGGCCTTCTTCCCGTATAATACCATGCAAATCACGATGTGCATGACAACGGGGGGCGTGAACTCACACCCCCACACCCACACACACCCCCCCACACCCACACACACACACACACACACACGCACACACACACCAAAACATACAGATCGTGTCAGTTCCCTCTCGTCCGCTGCTCTGATTAGAGAGCGAGAGAAACGAGGAATAGTTGTTGCTTGGCCTCAGTAATTGGAAACCTGCCCACTCATTTGCTAACTAATCTTAAGGTTATTGGTATTGATCAGCGCTCTCCGTCAGAGGAGTCATGGGAAATATTCCAGAGGAACCGTTTCTTTCAAATTAAGCAGAAAAAATGAAGGTGAGAGCGACACGGTCGGCCATTCATCACTGTGTCACTGTCAGCTGTTATCACCTAAACCACCTGTCAGTTCCCACAGGTCATATTTAAAACAAACTTCACTGTATCGCTGCAACTAATGAGTATTTTCTTCACGAGTAGATTGTCTATAAAGTGAAAATGCCTGTTAAATATAGCTTGTTCTGTTTGATCAACAGCCCAGAACCCAAACATACTGAGTTTATCATCACGTATTAAATCCTCATGTGACGAGATAAAACATGAACATTTTCAGCATTTTTGGTTGAAAAATTGCTAAAAATAACTCACCAGTAATGAAAATATCACTGATAATCTATTAATCGTTCAGTTATATTAAATATAACAGTTAGCTGGAATCTAATAAATGTATTTTATTGGATCATCGGTCCTGCAGCCGACACATAAGCATGTTTATCCTGACACAGATCTGTTGGAGGACGACGCTTCAGTGCACATTTCCCCCGCGGCGTTTCAGCTCCGTCTTCCCCAGAATTCACTGCTGCAGCAGAATTCTGCATTTTATTTATTGTTTATTAATTGACTGTAAAGTTTCTAGTAAAAGGTTGGAAACGTGAAAGAACGGCCGCAGCGTCTGAGCTTGTTCCAGACACATTCAGTCTCTGTGTTGGCGAGGAGGTCAGTCTGACCCCCCCCCCCCCCCCCGACAGTCTGCATACACACTGCGGTTTCCTCTGCAGGAAAACATGGCCCCGGTGATAATGACTCTAATCTGCAGAACACAGCTGACTGTATCTGCGAGCGCGGTGTGATGTCATCATCAATACAGCCCGTCCTGAGCTTCAGACTCTCACTGCAAGAACGATCTGCTTGATGCAATCACAGTGACGACTGAGCCAGAGCCTGTCTCAACCCAAACAGCAGTCACACACACACAAACACACACACACACACACACACACACACACACACACACTCAAACTCTAAAGTTAAAATATGAATTTGACCTTTCAAAGCAAACAGCGAGGGGACGGAGAGAAAAAAAGAATAAGCCGGGGACGATAATGAAATGTTTGCAAGTTTAAAGAACGGGAGAGAGAAGAGGAGAAGGAGGTGTGAATTATTAAAGAGCGGTGATCAGCATGTTCTTCACTCATTTATATCCCACAATGCACTCTCTCTCTCTCTCTCTCTCTCTCTCTCTCTCTCTTTCTTGGATTCAGCGTGTTGTTAAACTGAAACATAAGAGTCAGCCTTTAATTTTCAGACCTCGACAAACAAAGACGATAATAACAACAATAATAATGAAAAGAAAAACTAATTAAATCATTTTCTTTTGAAAATAAATTGGACATGAATACGTATGACTGACTCTGATCTATTATAGAGGAGCGCCACACGCGACATGCAGCGTGTGGAAAACATGACGGACGTCTCTGTTTGTATCGTGTTCGTGTGATGAAGGCTCCAGCCTCCTCATCGTCGCTCCACACAGGTCGGATGTTTCAATGAGGTTAAAGTCACACGAATTTCTTTTGATTCTTATTTTATGTGCAAATGAATGACACTTAATAAAACGTCCTCAGCCTTTCAAATCCCTGTGGAGCTTTTTTCTTGCAAACAAACAAAAGTTATGATTACAACCAGTATTTAACGTACAAACATGCTTTACATGAACTGATGAACTGAATGCATTTCCATCCTCACGAAACGTCTGTGAGCTGATTGTTGAATCGTCTGAAATCCTGCTGTTTACATCCGTGTTCAGCGTAGCACGTGGTCCAGGATGTTTTTACTGGAGAAGATCTGAACATTTGCACTGAGATTCTGTCATGAACACACGACACTTTGCTGCACTACATGGAGCCTCGAGCTGCAACAGTTAGTCGATTTATTGATTAGTTTATTGACAGAAAAATAATCTGCTATTCTGATGGTTTTTTCATTCTTTGTCATTTTTCCACTCTCTCTGGTGTCGGTTTCTCAGTGGTGAAGATTTACTGCGTTTCTATCTCAATTTACCCGAATAATTTACATAAATAAACTGCTTATCTTTTGGTTTTGGGGGGCTGCTGTTTAAATAAAACAAACTGCTTGAATCCATTTCTTTGGGCTGTGTGAAACTCTCACGGGCATTTCCTCTTATTTTCTGACATTTTGTAGACAAAATAATCAAGAAACTTTTCTGCAGATGAATCTATAACGTAAATAATCGATAGTTGCAGCCTTAGTGAAGAACAACGCAGCCTCTGGACAGGAAACATCATGATCCTTTAAACCAGAGCCTTAATGAGAGCTAATAACGGTCACTGGAAACAGCCCGGCTGACCTTTAGTGGAATTTACCACTTGTGATTAACATCAGGACGCGCTGGACTTTTTCATTTCTGTCCGTGTGTGATCGGGCTTTAAGACGGCGCACAGCCACTGTAATCCCAATTCCCAGCAAAGTGATGAGTGTAAACACATAAAGTCCAGTTGACACATCTCCGCGGCGGACTTCTGGGCAGGAGAGGGAGGTTTAATAAATGACGGCGAGGCCTCTGTGTGTGTGTACAGTCAACCGGCCAGACAAGTGTTTGATTTCCCTCAAGGACACAATGTTTCCCCTCCACGAGAAAACACACAGAAAATCCAATCATGTTGTGTCTGGGACTCTCAGCCAGTAGACACTGTGTGTGTATTGTTTATGTCTGTCTTCATATATATATATATATATATATATATATATATATATATATATACATATATATGCATATGTGAAAAAGACCCTTGTCAATCTGCACTGGAAGGAAATCAAAGCACAATATTATCCAGCTGACATCACACTGTTGTGGAGGTGTGGCTGAAACCTTGAGAATGAAAAGGTGCAGGAAGGAAAAGGTAAATCTCCAGATCTAATGCATGAGAATAGAAGCAGAGAGGTGAATAGAGACAGAGAGAGATTAGAGGTGGCACAGCTTTCCTCTGTGAGCTGCTGCGCTTGATAAACCGGTCAGGAGAGGTGCAGGAGGTCTGGGAGAAGCGACGCTCAATCACCCAGAAAAAAAATAAAGGAGAAAAGTGTGTTTTTCACCTTCGCTTTGGGATAAAGGAAGAAATGAGTTCTCCTGCTGTGTCAGGAGGAAACCACAGACCTGAGTTAACTTGCTTAATGTTGGTCCGACTCTGAGAGAGCTGAAGTCTGTGTCGGTGCAGATACAGATGTGATGCAGAGGTGACGAGGAACACAAGGACAGAGAGAGAGAGAGAGAGAGAGAGAGGATTCAAAGGCACTGAGCAGCAGTAAGTACCTGTCCCAGCTGCAACATTAAAACATGAATAATTAAAGTATAATCCAATAATATAATATAAATTATTCTGAAGTGGACCACTCTGTATAATGAGTCCTTTTCCTTTTGGTACTTTAAGTGATGCTCATACGTTTGTACTTTCAGTTGATGTGGATTCTGTTCCCTTTGGACAGAACCAGGCTGTTTCCCCCTGTTTCCAGTCTTTATGCTATGCTAAGCTAAGCTAAGCTAAGCTAAGGCAAGCTAGGCTAACCTTATATTAAACAAACAGACATGAAAATGGAATTAGTTTTCTCAACTGAACTATTCCTCTAAATTCTCTGAAAAACGATTAATTGATTAGTCGATCAACAGAAAATCAATCAGAGACTAATTTAATAATCGATTGATTGTTTCTTCTGGAACGTCTCATTCTCGCAAACACGATATCTCAGTGACGCCTTGAGGGAACAAATTTTGGCGCAAACATTAATTTTGACTCAAGGATGAACTGATTAGAATTTGGTGGTCAAAGGTCAAAGGTCAAGGTCACTGTGACCTCACAAAACACATTTCCGTACATAACTCAAGAATTCATATGTTAATTATAACGTGTAACAGGATAATATGATGAAGGGATGACATTTTATATCCAAAAAGGTCAAAGGTCAACTTCACTGTGACATCATAATGTTCCGCAGAAACACCTCTGGTCATTATCCAACGCTGTAACTGGGATTTTATTTCAATATATTCTGACATTTTACAGCCAGAATGATCAACAAAACAACTGGCACAATAACTGATAATGAACAATTAAAAACGGAGCAACTAATGAGTACATCCCTGAATCTGGGGATTACAGTCAGAGACTCTCGTTTGGTCTGACCAACAGAGACAATCAGTTTACAGTCATATAAAACACTTTTTAGCAGGTAGTTGTCCTGGACTGGATTATATAGTAAAGGTACTGCCTCTCTTTGCGTTCGCCCCTGTCGGGTAAATATCAGCTCTCTGCGGGCGGTCGTCTTTGTTTGGAGGCATGCTGTCTGGGAAACGCTCGCACACGCCACAAACAAACACATATACCGCGGCAAAGCAAACACACGGCGGGAGATATGGATTTCTGTTGATGGCTGTGTTCGAGTCGCCTTCGGCTGTGCACCTGTGGAGGAGAAGTTCAATAATCGTTTGTCAACAGCACACACACACACACACACACACACACACACACACACACACACACACACACACACACACTCGACTGTCTTTACAGCTCCCAGCACACGAGAAACAGCTCAGGTAGAGACACCGCCCCGTCTGTCTGGGTTCGACCCCGAGCTTCTGTGATGAAACTACTCTGTGTGCACGCAAAATGAACGTGACAGAACAGGGAGCTGGTTAGACGCTTTAACTGAGTGACAACACACACACACACACACACACACACACACACACACACACACACACACACACACACGAACATAGAGACCCATTGACAAGAACTCATCCAGACGCACTGTGTTCCTGTTTCACTGCTTTCATTAAAACAAACCTGCTCAAACCCTCATCTGTCTTTCTGACAGCTGTTCAATCGGCCTCTCTAGATCCAGGATGCAATCACATGCTATCAAGTGACTCTCTGTGTGTGTGTGTGTGTGTGTGTGTGTGTGAGGGTCCAGGGGAGGCTACAAGAACAGTACAGTGGCCATAGCACAGATAATAATAAAACTGTGTATTAATTAAAATGCATCTTATTGAGTTTACAACTGGGAGGAGAAATAATCAGCCCAGCTGTTCGGACACATTAGATACTGAGAATATAATAGGATTATTATCTAAAGGAGAGGTGAAGAGAAAACGTCAAGCTGCAGTTTAAGTTCATTTTATTCATGTAAGACTTTATCAGCAGGAGGAGACGCAGATACGATCGTACACTGTTTGTACCGAGGGGCCGCGGTGGGGATTTTCTTATCTGAACTCCTTCTACTCTCACAGGAAAACACTGAGCTGTATTATGATATGATATTATATGTTTCGTAGATCATCGATTTTGATATTATTTTCTTATTTTCTCGCAGCTTCAATAGGTTTAAAAATGTTACCACAGAATGTAGATAATGTAAATGTGAAACTGCATTAAAAACTGAATCAAATCTTGATGAACATTACGACGTCACAGTGAAGTTGACCTTTGACCTTTTGGATATAAAATGCCAACACTTCACTATCTTATCCTGTTAGACGTTTGTGTTAAACTGCGTCACAATTAGTTTGCGAATTCTTGCGTCACGGCCCAAAACGTGTTTAGTGAGGTCACGGTGACCTTTAACCTTTGACCTTTGGCCACCAAATTCTAATCGGTTCATCCTCGAGTCTGAGTGAACGTTTGTGCACATTTTGAAAAAGTTCCCTCATGCCGTTACTGAGATATCATGTTCATGAGAAAGGGACGGAAGGACGGATTTAGCTTTTAATATCATGATATTAAACATGTAATGAGCCGATATAAATATCACGTAAATGGGATCGTGGTACAGTTTGGGCCCCATCATTTACATAATGATATTACAACAGAGTAACAGCTGTAACACATTGTTGACAAAGACTGTAGATGAATAAACACATAAAATGTGAGTATATCTGTGTGTTATAAACCATGTAATGATGTTTATATACTGTTTATAAATACTAATGAGACCTAGAGTCACATGTTCATTCTGTGAGATTTGACAAAGTGCGTCTCAAACCAGTTCCACTGAGCGCACGAGGCCCAAACACACGGTCCAGACTGACCCGACAACAGACCCGCGTCCTGGTCCGCAGAAGTCGCAGACAGACACAGTGTGAACAAACTGAAACTCCGCGCAAATAGATTTCATATGTGCCAGAGTCGAGAGATTAAATCAAATATTAAACCCAGTGAGACATAATTGGATGTGCCATGACACGATGTTGTATATTCACACTGCATCACAAGTTGGCAGAGTTAAGAAAGCAGCACACACACACACACACACACACACGTACACAAATGAAAACACTCACACGCATATGGAAGCAGTTAACCGAAGGTAAACACACACAAACAACCTGACAGCTCGACTCTGTGTTTTGAGACATAAAGGGGCCAAAGTCTAATCTGTAACAGCATCTAATTAACTACGGTGCTCACAACTGTCCAAAGTGTTTCAGAGGAAAGTTTAGCTGAGGCCCGAGGAGAAAAGAGAAACTGCCGCGGAGGAAGAGAGAGAGAGAGAGAGAGAGAGAGAGAGAGAGAGAGAGAGAGAGAGCGAGTGGAGGAGCCAATCTGAGGTTTGGTTGCTGCAGTTGTTTGGGTTGTGATGTCTAGTTATCAGACAAGTTTCATAAACAAAGAAGACCCAGGATGTAGCGTGTTCATGCTGCTGTAAAGTCTCAGCAGATTCAGTTTCTTCACTTAAAGCTCCTCCAGTGTAAAGGTCTGTGTCCATGTGTAGTGTGATTATAGATCAGCTCTAGCTTCTATATTAATACTGTGAAAGTATCAAAGCCTCAGTCCACAGAGAAATGCACACAGCCTGTATTCAGAAACTGAGCCTTAAAACCAGCCGTCAGGACTTCGGGAACTTTGTGATGTCACAACAAAGCAGTCACCAAGCCCCGCCCACCTGGACCCACCATCCAACCCTTTACAGGATTTGGTTTCTCTGAGTGTTTTTACCTGAAATCTGCTACAAGTCTACCCCAGCAAAAATCCTCTTTATATTTCTCCAGTAAAAACCAAATGTAAAAAAGAGCTTTCCCTCTAAAATCGTGACTCATATCACAATCAGAATATCTGTCAAAATAATCTCAATGATTTTTTCCCCCCGTATCGTTCAGCCCTGGCACACGCTGCACCGACATCAGGCTGTTCTCTCTAACTCTGTAACTTCAGAAGAAAAACACAATGAAACCAGGAGCCTGAGCAGGTGGAGGGCTTTGTACTTGAACCCAGACTGAGTGCACATCTGTACACATGTATTATTTACATGAATAATCAGCATGCAGACGTACCTCTCTGTCCTTCAGCTTCATGGCCAGAACCAGCTGGTTTCTGTGGTTGGCCAGCGCCTCTCTGTAGCTGCCTTTGGAGAAGAGGGCAGAGCCGAGGTTCCCGTGGGCGCGGCATTCACCTGACTGGTCACCTGTGGAGGAGAGGAACACGGCGAGATGTTCACTACGGCTGCTTCATTTCTTCACCCGTCACTCCTTCACTCCGCAGCTCCCTCCCCTGCCGTACCTAAAGTCTTGGTCACCTCCAGGTCCTGCTGCATGTAGGCCATACTCTTCTCAGCGTTGCCTAGAGACCAGTAGGCGGAGCTCAGGGCCGAGAACACGGATCCACGCAGCTTCAGAGAGCACGTGCCGATCTTCAGCCCCGCCTCCAGCACCACGACGGAGGCTCCGTGGAAACCGTGGGTCAGCAGCTCCTGACCGATGACGGACACGACCACGAACGGGCTCTTGTCCAGCTTCATCTTCTGCAGCTGCTGGTAGGTCGGCTCAAGGGAGTCTGAGGAGGTGAAACACACACACACACACACACACACACACACACACACACACACACACACACACACACACACACACACACACACACACACACACACAGAGACATGCTTACAGGCGACGTCAGGAATGGGAATCAATCATCGTTTTTATTGGGAGGCAGAACGACACAAACAGTATTCAGTGACTCAAGATGTTTCCTCAGGGAGGTTATGTTCTCACCTGCGTCTGTTTGTTCGTCAGCTGGATTATACGAGAAGCACTGAGCCGACTGGCACCGAACTTATCGGAGAGATGAATCACGGGTCAGGAAAGAACCCATTAAATTTTGGGGCAGATCCGAATCATTTACTTTGAATTAGGAATGTTTTTCTCCTCTGACGTCTGGTGTTTGTCGTCTGACATCGGCCTTGGTGGAGCTCTGAGTGTCTCAGGCTACAAACATTTTCTTTGTTGGGGCTGAATAAAACTTACTGATTCAGGTAATACTTTTATTTTGTTATTAAACATCTGAATATATTGTGTTTTGAAACATGAGGGTGAAACCAGCTGCTAACTAATTAGCTTCATGTTTAACTGACATCGATCTTCTCATTTCACTCTCAGCATGAAAGCAAATAAAATTTTACTAAAATTCAAAACTTTTCCTTAAAGAAGAAACATTATATTTGCATTTTCAACATTTTTAGTTGCATGTTTTATTTTTATGGTCATTTATATTTTTATGTAAATGTGTCTGTGCGTTAGGAGTAAATGTTTTGTTTACTTTACGTCGATCTTCTCTATAAATGGATCGTTGTGTTGGACGTACGATCACAAAGAAATCAATGAAAATACAAACAAAAGTCAACATTACAGCTGCTGTAAAATCAGCATCAGTCTGTAATTACACTGGAAACAGCAGCGCCACTGTATTAATGTAGATACATTTACTGAATTTAGGCATTTCCTGTTTAAATAGTTCGTCTGAACGTTGTCACAAACTCACATCCAGCTTTCGTCTGACGTGTGTAACAGTGTAGAAATGGACTGTGTGTGTGTTAATGCCTCTGTCACTCACAATAACACACACACATGTTACACACACAAAGGATTTTGTTTAATATTCAAATAATATTCTTTTTGAGAATATTTACTGCACGGTTTTGTTGGAGGGAGTGAAATGATTTCATCACGACACATCATGAAAAAATGTTGATGAGTGAGTGTTTTTATGATTCATTTTAACAGAGGTCACAGTTAAACTCAGATCCCAGTGGAACTGCTCAGTTTGCATGTGGAGCTGCGGAGGGAAAAGGACCGAGACACGCTGTTGTGAAACTCCCAGAGAAGAGCCGCGACGCGAGAGTGTGAAAAGCAACCGAACGCCGCCCGGAGACATTAAACTGAGCTTGTGGACTGAGGTGGGGCGCCAGGTTTGTATCGTTGCAGTGTGTCTCACAGGCCGGGGAAACATATATTCTCACGTACTTGATTTATTTGAGCAGACAGCAAATTATCAGCGAGGAAACCGGAGAGACACAGAGAGGCCTGAAACCACAGAAGAAGAATAAAACAGGCCCCCGCTGACTGAAACTGAAGTTTATGTCAGTGAACATATAAAGGTCCTGACCAACAGCGGAGGTTCGTAAATATCTCAACAACTATGGGATGGACTGGTATCAAATTTTGTCCAGACATTCATGGTCCCCTGAAGAGAAATCCTGCTGACTTTATGATCCCCTGACTTTTCCTCTAGCGCCCCCAGCAGGTCAAAGGTCGCTCCAGTTGCAAAAAAACGGCTGTGGCGTTTAAATGAAGAAGTTAACAGAACAACAGCTGCTAGAGAAGGCGACGAGGTCGGTAACACATGTCACTCACGTTGCTTTCGCCACTGTCATCGAGGCTGATGAGACCCAATCAGAGAGCGACAGTCGGTGTCTACGTCAGACTCAAACTGCGTTTCCAAACGTCTGTTTTTGGGGCTGGAAACTGTGCAGCGGTGCGGAGAGTAAACTTAGCAAAACAGATGCGTTTTCAAAGTAAAGCGTAGTCGTGAGGATGCAGCCTGAGATTAATGGTGAAGCTAAACTTTGAGACTCTTTCTAGCATCAATATTAGAGCTATAGGAGCTATACATTGTGAAATAGCAGCTGTGTTCCCAAGCTTGTTGATGTATTGCAAGACACAGCGGTAGAAATGGCGAGGGAGGGAAAATTCAGACAAACTGCATAATATATTCTTAACGTGTCTCAACACATATTCATTTGGATTTGTCAGAACAAACGATTGAAGTTGGATTTTTCCAGTTTTCATGCCAGGCATTATTGCTTAACTCGACATAATGGAAAACAACTGCAGCCGTGATCCTGATCTAAAACCGTATAATAACTTACAATGCTGCTCCCAGGGAAACCTGTTGGTATGGAGACGGAGCATGCTGTTGTTGCACCATCGGTAAATCATTTCTGGGTGATTGGAGGGAGAATTAGTGCTAATGTGAGGTCCTGGGGGGGTGGTGGGGGGGGGTACAGAGCTCTGACCGCTGGATTTCACCTTCTCTGCAGCTACGTTTTCCGATTCAGGCCGAAGTGGAATCTGTGTTGAATAGTGAGTTTAAAGCCAAACACTCAAGACATGTACAAATACGCGGCTCGTGTTTTTCTGTCTGTCTGCTGTTTAAGCAATTTACTGACTGCTTCGTGCATGTCCGCCACTGTTATCTTCATATTCTGATTTTATTGGACATTTTGAAAAACATTCACTCTCAACAACCAATTCACCACATTTGTTTTACTTGTACGAGAGAGGAGACCGCCACCGACCACAACCGTCTCCAACAGGGAGCTAATTTAACGACAGCATCCAAGTGCTCATACAAAACCACCAGCTCTGCTGCAGATGCTTTTGTGAATTGCTTGCAACATAAATTCATCGCTCACAAATCATAAGTCACTGATTTATGTAATAATTACAGTCAAAACCGATCTACGAGAAAAACACTGGCAGAGATACTGGAGGTTGTTTTTCATGGCGGTGAGCACCACGCTGTCTGTGTGACAGAAGGACCACGAGTCTGAAGTTAAACGGTCCCTTACTGCCTCGCTGCCCTCTGCTGTGCTACTGTAGCATCATGCTGACTTACAGCCTGTCAGGTTTTACACCGTGCACACCCAGTGTCTCCAGGCTGGAGTCACTGAGCCGCATCTCCACATTAAAGCTCCCGTATCTTACATTTCTCCAGTGTTTGATTTTGAAGTGTTGATCCAGAAGAAGATATATTTGTGGTTTTAAAGAACCAAAAACCATCTCAGTGTAGTTTTACATCTCCTCTCTCAGGCTTCTCTCTGGAGCTCTAGTAACAACAGGTCTGTGAGCCAATCAGAAGAGAGGAGGCTCTGAGCCTCTCTTCTGATTGGCTGACTGTTTTCTGAGCGATCCAATAAAAATAAAGCAGATTTCAGGTAAAACACTCAGAGAAACCAAATCCTGCAAGGTTTGGATGGTGGGTCCAGGTGGGCGGGGCTTGGTGACTGCTTTGTTGTGACATCACAAAGTTCCAGAAGCCCTGACGGCTGGTTTTAAGGCTCAGTTTCTGAATACAGGCTGTGTGCATTTCTCTGTGGACTGAGGCGTTGATACTTTCACAGTATTAATATAGAACCTGGACCTGATCTATAATCAATCAACACATGGAAACTTCACTTCACTTTATATAAGATGGGACCTTGAATCAAGTCCGGTGTTCCCACAGATTCAGCTGGCAGTGACGGCCCTTTAGTTAAAGTGGGAGCAAATCTGAATGCAAGTTCTGTACGCTGCGATAACTGAGGAGGAAAGTGAAGGTGGAAAGACTCCAGCTGCTCTTTTACACGGGACGGCCTCCAGCTCTCCAACACACTATGGGGGATATTTTTGGGGGGGATTTGCAGCACTGAGGCTTTGGCATTTAAAGTGGAAGAAAAGTGACACAGCTGAAACTTCTGAGTTAGGGCTCATGCAAGACATATTTTAAAGTCGCTCTGTAACTTTTGAAGGAAGAAATAAGTCACTTTTACACATGAGTTGAATTAATGAGCAATAAAACGCAGCCTCGCTCAGTTCAACACACTCTGAGTTTTTTTTGCTGCTGCAGCCTAACTTTAAAAAGATGTGGCTGTGTTAGTTAATCTTGTTTTTCTACGCTTGTGTCACTGTGACGCTACAACTTATAATCTGCCATTAGCTTTGGCCACAGTGGCCGCTGTTTAGCAAACCAAACACACACACACACACACACAATAGCTGCCACACCTGATTTATCACAGCAGCAGAGGAAACTGTCTGAAATGTAATGTCTGGGAAAAGCGGAGCTGCAGTTTCTGTTTCAAGGAGAGAGACGAAGATTTTTACCAAGAATCTGCCACACTGATGTTTCGTTGACTTGACAACAACAGACCGTCGAACAAACATTCCCCTCACATCCATCTTTCCTCCGGCGCGACGTTCCAGGCCCAATATTCCCAGTTCAGCAGCACGACTCTCCTTCTCCTGTTTCTTTTGTACAACACGTGTCAAAACAGCCCGACTTCAGCTCATAATTAACTTGCACTTTATGCAAAATGAGATGAACCTGCAACCGGTCTCATTTGCACCTGGAAAGTTTTGCACGTGTCACACTGATCTGAATCACATGGCGCTCAGAGCATCAGACCTGCTCTGGTTCAGGCAGGTTGCACTGTGTTACACGCTGTAAGTCGCAGCTGCTGCCACCGATACCTGATCTGAAGTACTGGTTTAAACTCGACACTGATTCCTTTTCTCTGCTGTTTGTAAAAACGCTTTAGAAGAAGCAGCTCGTCTGGTCAGCCACGGCTCGTCTTCACTTCTGGATCAACGCGCTCTCTCTGCCTCAAAGGGAAACGCTGCGAATACTGGGCCAGATTTTGCTCTCCAGTGTGAGAGCAGATGCAAAATTCCACGTGCACGGACATTTGCTGCGGCTTGCCAAGTGGAAGGCTATTCCCGAGACGCCCCGCTCTCATTCTGATACAGCTGAAGGGCAAAAACATAATCCCGTGCCAACTCCAGCCTGGAAACCATTCTCGATTGTATGTGCTCTCTCCCCTCATCTCCGCGCTGTGGAGACCTGCGCATGAAGAGCGCACCGTGAACTGTGGGGCAGACGGATCGATTACACACCAGAATCTACCTTTTAATATTTCATCGTGAACTCACCGAGAAGCTAATTCATGCTGATGAACACGGCTCCTGTAACACAGCAGTAATAATCTTTAAATATCTGTACCTCGCTCAGTCGCTCGGTCAGTGACGCTCTGACAGTGAACCACAACATTTCAGCTGATCACTACACTACTACACACTAATTCACTACCAGAGACTCCTGAACACTGTCACCTTGTCTTCACTTTGTCGTTTGATTCCTATTATAAAAATATTGTAATATTGAACTTCTGGTGTGATTTGATGCTATGTTTTCCATGTGTGTGTTTTTTCAGACCTCATCTCCAAACCCGTGTGTTGAGCCTGAGGACAGAGAGCGGCCCAGACTCTCCACCTGGTTTATAGCGACCTGTCCCTGGGAACTTACGGATGATCCATGTCCAAACTCTCTGTCAGTGTGTCAGACACCAGCACGACTCTTTCTACTCAGCGGTAGATGTGAGTTTTGGCGCCACGCTGGCAGTGGGCTGAGCTGGTCTCAGGATTCAGGCGGAGGTGGACGTGAGACCTTTAATTAAGAAATCAAGACGCTGATGACGACTGAAGGGAGATCTCCCTCACGCTCCGTCACACGCACATTATTTTCAGTTTCAGCTTTTATGCGTTTCTCTTCCTGTTTCATCTGACTTGCTTGTTTTATTCATTTTCTACATCTCCCTTTTCTTTCTGTGTCTCTCTCCTCTCATCTCCCTCCTTCTCACATCACACGTGCATTCATTTCTGTGTGAGGTCTGAATCATCAGACGAATATTTCTACTTTTTCACAGCCGAGTCCCAGAGGAGGGTTACTGAATAAAACAACAAAAGCAAAGTGGTAACTTGACAGTTTTCCGCTCACTCTCCTCCCCTTCAACTCTCAAACACAAACTTCTGGTTTGTTGCTGAGGTCGTTCATTTGTGTGACTGTCTCCGTCTGTATTAATCTGCCTCGTGTTTGCCGTGCGGGGTGTGGGGTTGTCGGACAGGTGTGCTCACCTCTGAGCGGCGATTTCATGGCAGCCTCCACCATGCCGACAAGCAGCTGGAGACTCTTGGGGTCCTGGGCGAGGCCGGAGGCGAACGCTGCCAGGGCGTCGGCATGTCGACCCAGGTACTGCAGTGCAACCCCCTGACGAAAGTAGGCCTGCGGGGAGAGGAAGAACGGGACATGAGCTGCTGGAGGTTCGACATTTCCCCCGGATTCACAAGCATCTGTTATTGGTTAATAACAAACTGGAGGAGGTGAAAGCCACACAACTGAAAACATTAGAAGGCCATTGCACTCGAGTGTGAGTCACACCTGCAGAGCACTTATACAGCATGTGTTCACACACACACACGCACACACACACACACACACACACACACACACACACACACACACACACGCACACACACACAGTGCACACTTCATTAGGACCCCTCGTGCATGTCACAGCAAGATTAAAGACAATGAATCATGACATCAAATTCGTGAAGAGGATCGAGCAGAAGACACACACACACACGCACACACACACACGCACACACACACACTGCCGACCAGACTGTAACCTAATTGTCTTGTCTCTCTCTCTCTTCCCCTTCATTTCTCCCCTTTTTCTTTCTCATTCATCACCCCCCCCCCCCCCGTTAAGAATAATCTGTCGTGACAGTGAATGGATGAAGACAAAGAGGAGAGGAATTAGATTACATGGCAGCTCCTGTCCCGCCTGCCACTTTGTGCACCCACACCGTCTTTGTCCTGCCCTCGTCCTCAGACAGCTTCATTGAAAACGGCGGGAGCGGCGGGGTCACGGCTAATCTAATGCATTAAGCCTGTAGTCGCCGGCGTGTTGGTTGTTGCTGCAGAATGTGGACGGGGCGCGGTGTCACTTCACTGTTGATTAACACAAAGTGGGATAAATGGTCTGTAATTACAGCTGGAGCCAGAACCCTTAAAACACACGTCACAAAAACAGAAAGAAGAAGCCTGGAATCAGTCAACGCTACGATGATAATATAACATATAATAATCTTTATTTACGGAGCAATTTCACAACCCAGAGTGCAAAGAGCTTCAAGCAAGGCTGCACATTAAAATCAGCTAATTATAAAATGGATCTAACGAAGTGGCTCATATGATAAAAAGCACAGGGAGGATTTCAGTAACGTAAACAGGATCAACTCTGAAAGTGTGTTGTGACTGCACACGCTCCGTCCTCTCTGGTTTCAAACTACTTCTCATCAACTCAGCAGAGAGCGAGGCCACAAAGAGCCTCAACAACAATCAATACGATCTTCAAATCTGTTTCTACAAACACTGAGAGGCAAGACAGTGAATCAATGCAGAAAATGTCAGGTTCAGGCGAGTTAAAAAGAAAATATGTTTAAAATCGTCTCTGTGAGAAGGAAACAAGCATGTGGTGAAATCCGTCTTGTGATGTTCATTCATTCATCATTCATTCATTCATTCATTAGCCACACTGCTTATCCTTTAGCATCATGGGGGGGATAAACTGGATTTATCACTAATTTTGACACTTTATGGGCTGAAATATGTGACGGCGATTCTGTTTTAGCTCTGGAGGCTGATGCCAAGTGTCCATGCTGAGGAGAGAGAGACAGCAGCCTGCCCTCTGACCCTCATCCAGACTGGAGGGGAGAGCAGCAGGCCTGGACTGGGACGAGGAGCTGGGCTGGTAGCTGGGGCGACATATGGACGCCCCACCTGTCCGCCTACCTCTACTTAGCACGGCCGCTCAAATCTGTCACCGTCACACTGATTTGGCTGCTGCAGCGTTTCTCATTTCAGCGCGCGTGTCCCGCTCTCGACAACAATCTGCTCTTACCTTGATTGGAGGATAATTTCAGTCTGATGAGGACGATGATACCAGAGCAGGAAGAGTTATAATCATAGAACAGCAGCTATTATCGCTGCACGACCGTGTGTGTGTGTGTGTGAACGTACAGCACAATAGGTGAGGCTGAGTCCTGTGTGTGTGTATAGATGTGTGCAGGTAAGTGTGTGTGTGTGTGTGTCAGGGCTGTAAACATGCCAGAGCCAGACAGAAAGTGACAGCAGGAAGAGTCTGCCTCCACCACCACCTCCAGCCTCCCGCTCACACACATCCTGCCTATTAGCTCAGTCTGGCTACGCTGCCCTGCTAAGCACATACAGGAGGTACGGTCCAGACACACACACACACACACACACACACACACACACACACACACACACACACACACACACACACACACACACACACACACACACACACACACACTCTGTCTCTTGTTTTCCTTCCTCTGTGTGACTCTCAGCGGCGTTCTGGAGCATCTCAGAGAAATCTTCTCAGATTAAAGCGTCTCCTCGCCGACCGCCGGGTGTCGCGTCTGGCTCGTCTGGTTTGCAGGTATTTTAACTGCGATTCCCAGGCGAGCTCTCGTCAACGTTACCTGACAGGTGTGTGTCAGGTAACGTGAAGCGATCAATAAAAGGGCCCAGACTAATCCTGCCTGTGTGTGTGTGTGTGTGTGTGTGTGTGTGTGTGTGTGTGTGTGATTGTACCTACAGTATTTGTGTGTATTTATTCTCTCTAACAACATGAGTAGGAGCCCTGGGAGTTCTGGGGACTCGGCCTGTGGAGAAATGAAGCCACTGTAATTTATATTTTTATAAAAATATAAATATATATATTTATATTTTTATAACAGCGATTTGTGAGTTGACAATGTGTAAACAATGTGACGGTGGAAAAGGCATCAGTCATCGTGATGAACCTGCAGAGAATCATCCACTGAATCTGCAGCTTCTGCTTCATTCTCAGCCGAGCGTTGTTTACAGCCGCAGCAGGCAGATGTTTTCAGAGAAACAGCTGTAAAAAAACAAAAAAACACTGTCCAGTAGGAGGAACTAGAGTCACCGCCTCGTGGTTTTACGCCGCCGCCAACCGGCCACGTTACAGGAAACATGGTCGCAATCTCCTTCCTGTGTTACAGCGCTGAATGATAATCAAAGGTGATTTTTTTTGAACATTATGATGTCACAGTGAAGTTTGACCTTTGACCTTTTGGATATAAAATGTCATCACTTTATCCTTACCGAGTTCAACTGTGTCATAATTAGCATATATGTTTTTCTCAAGGTCACTGTGACCTTGAACTTTGACCTTTGACCACCAAATTCTAATCAGTTCATCCTCGAGTCCAAATGAACGTTTGTGCCAAATTTGAAGAAGTTCCCTCAAAGCGTCACTGACGTATCACGTCAGCCATGAAAGTCCACACGGAGTATTTCTCAGATGTGGAAGTGAGAGGTGAAGTCAGAGGACGACCAAGACATTAGGATTCATCCTCTGAGGAACATGAATGTCCGGCGTTTGAGAGAGAGACATACTGGCACAGAGAGAGAGAGAGAGAGAGAGAGAGAGAGAGAGAGAGAGAGAGAGAGAGAGAGAGAGAGAGGTGTATACGTTGGTGTGTCAGAGCAAAGGATGCACACCGGATGAACAGATGCTTCAATTACTGCTCGTAACTCACATTAATCGAGAACAGATGGCAACACAAGTGGCGGGAGAGAGAGAGAGGGAGACAGAGAGAGAGAGAGAGAGAGAGAGAGAGAGATAGAGAGAGTGGATCACACAAACCAGACGTGATGGAGATTGATGTCTTAGCAAATCAGAGAATCTGCCTCAAAACGCACGGATGAAACCTTCACTCCCGTTTCACCCGGAGACAAAGTGGATTGAACCTTATTATTATTTCGGCGGGTTGATTGCGGCGACGCCGTCTTCGCGCGGTTTAGAGGACGTGGAAGACGGAGACGTGGCCTCTGGTTATTTATTAGAGGAGGAGGAGGGAGAGGAGCTCCCTGACACACCTGGCAGACTGGAGCCAACAAACACAGCAAACAATAAACAGCGAACCGTCTCCAGAATCATAATAATCGCCAAATGAATATCAGTGTGTTCAGAGCGAAGCGTCACACATTTCTTCCTTTAGGAGCCAGATCTGGTTGGAATCGTTCACGACTGATTCGCAGGGATCGTCCAATTCATTATATCCGGGGTCTTATTTTAGTCTTGGCCGTCGTTTCTGTCGGTTTTAGAACCTTCCTGATTTAATTGGTGTACGATCTGGGAAAATCACAACACTGCTTAAAAGACAAGGCGAGGGCATGAAACACAATTAGGCAAGTTACACACAAGTCAAAAGTTTAGCCCGATCATAATTACTCTGGTGCACAAACTGAGATGTCAGAGAGGTCCGTGTGCTCACACATCACAGTCACAGCGGTTCGTTCATTTGTCCAATCACAACAGGTCTATTATTAAGCTCCATGTTGTGGCTGTTTCAACAATGTCTGTTCGTTTTGACGGAGACTGTTATCAGGTTACATCTCAGTCTGGTCCTTTACAGACCTGATGTTGAATTACAAAGTAAAAAGCCTGGTTTGCAGATGAGAAATATATCCACCTGAGATCAGACAGGACTCATCTTTAGTGTTGATAAAACATATCTTAAAACAATCTTTTACTGGAAAGCTTTTATGAATGTTTGGTTTGTTGTTGTGTTTTATTCTCCCATGATACAATCAGTATTTTCATGTAACTTAACGTCTGTTTTATGATGCGTTTGTTTTTCTAATTCCCCTTTTTTCTTTCTGTGAAGCACTTTGTAACTTTGTTGAAAAAAGCACAATATAAATTAAGTTTATTATTATATATTATATAATTCTAGCACTTAAAACCAGAATAATAGCAAATATAAACAGTCCACCTCTAATAAACTATTCAACATACACATAAAGTCAATAATAAAATTAATTATTTACACTCCAGCCAACATTAGCCAAAACATTGTTAACTCTATCATTAAAGTTAACAATGTTAACTTATTCTTTTCTATTGTAAAGAGTTTGAATACTGGGACAGTAAAGCACAAATCTAACTTCAGTGTTGCATGTGTTTTTCTTCTATAATAACATGTAAACAGGTTAATGTATGAATGAGTAAGATTTACATAACTGTAATATAATACCAGATCTAACTACATCTACTCTGTGAGAACAACGCTGTTTGTTTATTTCCATGTTTTCTACACGCATCATTAATTAAGACTTCCAGCCTGGGACCTGTTAGCTTTAGCATCAGCCTATTAGCATATAAACAAACATTATTTTTTTTTATAAAGTTCAGTTTCCAAAACTACAAAAAAAAAAACTGTAAAGAACTGGACTTTTCCTTTAAAGATCTACCAGCGGAGGGACGATCGCCTGCGTTGAACGTCGGGGGGTCGGAGAGGCTGCTGAGAAACGGAGGCTTCATTCTGCCAAGTCGATGCCCCACTTACCCCACAGTTGGTGATATAACGACACGCTGTGTGAGCGGTGAGCTGTTTGCTGTAAACCTCGGAGGGTGAGATCATTATTTAAGAGCCCGAGAGGGTCTGAGGGAGTCATTAAAAACAGCAATCTGTATTGTGAGGATGCCTCTTTGTAGAATTTAACGTGCTTTATTATCAGCGTAAAGTTTGATCAAACCCAGTGAATCCAAACCAGCAGACCCTCTACAGCAGCGTGCACACTTACTCACAGTCTGGGAATTAACAGCCCCCCCCCCCCCACCCTTCATCTCGCGGGGCAACGTGATTCAAACAGGTTCTTCTAATAGACCCGTCGGCCTGTAAAGCACTGTGGCGCAGACATAATGCTGCTGAGCAAGCATCCTCACAGAAAACTGGAAACACATCATCCAACACAAATCAGAACCAAACAGGCGCTCAGGCCGTTCGTTAAAATAAAAAAACCTCATTTGAACCTGTCGAACTGAGTGGATACGCAGGAGGAAACGGTGAAGCGTGGGTGATAAAGACCGGGAGGCAACTGATTCAGCGCGACCACGTGTGCAGAGAGGCACTGAGCGGCGGACGACACACTTTAACACGCTTCGCTCGAGCGAAAACACCAACAGAAGAACGTAAAAATGTTTTGTATTATCAGAAAACTGTACTTAAAGTATCGAGAGTAAAAGTACTCGTTAAACAGGAAAACATCCCCTGTGACCGAGTACTTGTATATCTGACATCATTAGATCGTTAACACTGATGCATCAAAGCTCCAGCAGCATTTTACTGTTGTAGCTGCTCCAGGTGGAGCTGCTTTAACTGCTCTATATACAGTTTGATAGTTTGGTCCAGTGGTTCCCAACCTAGAGGTCGGGCCCCTCCAAAGGGTCACGAGGTGAAGCTCAGGGGTCCAGAGATGATTAATGAGAGAGGAAAAAAGTAAATAATGTGTTTTCTAGTAGCTATTTTTTTTAAATATAATACTGTTAATCAGTTTGAGGAGAGGTCTTTGTATTTTTGCTGTTTGTTTACATTAAGTCATGTGTCTCTCACCTGAACCTTAAACCAAGTCTCAAACTGCTGGACCCCACAAGTAGAGTAGAACAAGGACACACACACACACACACACACACACACACACACACCAACTGTTCCCCGGTTAATCTGCATGAATATTTATCATTGTCTCACTGGGACACTAGCTAAGATGCAATAATTGAGTTGGAGTGGCCATAACCAGTGTTTCCAGTGGGACCAATAAAGATGTTACACGACCAGCTGTGGGCTCTCTCTCACACAGACGTGCAGAGCCGGGGCTAATAGCTTCACAAGTCTGTGTATCGCGGTGTGTGTTTAACTCAGACGACTGGAAACACTGCAGAGGCCGAGGTGCGTTCAAGGCCTCGAGTTTCACTAATCAAGGACAGAGATGAGGGTGCGTCTCTTCTGCATGTGCTTTCCTGGGTCTGTATTGATGTCAGTG
This sequence comes from Seriola aureovittata, assembly GCF_021018895.1. Classification (NCBI taxonomy): domain Eukaryota; kingdom Metazoa; phylum Chordata; class Actinopteri; order Carangiformes; family Carangidae; genus Seriola; species Seriola aureovittata. The sequence continues at coordinate 22,613,142 of NC_079381.1, read as the reverse complement.
CATCTAAAGTGTGTGTACCATATGCAGGGTCATCCCTGAGCCCCCCCACCACCACCCCCCAAGCCATCGTATGTTGAGGGACCACAGGATTTATCTGGAGCCAACAGATCAGGCGTTGCCGTCTGTCTGCGGTAACCAGACCACAGCAGCGCCGCAGCGTAAAGCTGAGCTCCGCCTGCATTAGTTGAACAACACGGGCCATTAACTGTATTCAGCGTTCACCGGACACGACGGGGCAGAGCGGCAGCGCTTTACAGTAATGTTACCAGTGTTCGCACATGAAACAGTTGTCAGGGTGTAATTCCAACAAAGCTTTACACCCTCTGCCCCCCCCCCTCCCCCCCCCGAGGAAAATACTGGTTATAATATCATTAGAAAATTTGGTTTATTAGGTTGATTTTTTTATTGATCTAAAAATAACAGATCATTAATTTGTTTATTACTGTTTTGATCCCCTGATGAAATACACTGAAATAAACTCCAGTCCAGCAGATAAGTTCCAGTAAAACAGCAACTTGTCATTTTTACACATGAGGTTTTTGTAGAGATTTAACTTCTTAATGAGCTTTAAAGGTGCTGATAGACAGAGTCAGGTTGGCTATTTATCCCCATTTCTAGCCCCTTTTAGCTAACTGTTTTGGTTTTATGACCTGCACACGTTACACCAAAATCAGCAGGTATGAGGAGGTTTTGAAAACGTGTGTAAACCTGCTAAAAAAAGGTGTTTGACTCCTTTTACACACCCTGCAGAGTTTGCCTGAGAGGACACACACAACAGCAACGGAGCAATGTCATCACATGCAGTTACAGAGCATACACACACACACACACACACACACACACACACACACACACACACACACACACACACACACACACACACACAGGGGAGAGAGAGTGAGCTGTACAGACTCATGTCAGTGTCTGAGCCTCCCGTTGAGACGCTTCGGTTGCTGATTGTGTTTTTTAAAAGTTATTCCAGTTCTGCCGCTTCACTCTTTCATCCCTGAGCGCAGAGTAGCTGCGGTGCTTCTGGTTTAACAGCACCACGCTGGACAGTGTTTGTGCTCTGAGATGATAAATACCAGCGTCTACAGAAGATTCATTCGACCCGGGAGTGAACGCAGATCGTGCCCTTTTCCACTGCCAACAAAAGCCAGATGTTAGCGAGTGTTAGCCGGGGTTTTACTGTATGATTCAGACAACAAGGTTTCCAGACACAAACAAAGTGATGCTGGGAAAAATATCTGTCTGTTTAGCTCCAACAGAAGCAGATCCTTTTTTCAGGAGTTGGTGGAGACTAAATAAGAGCTAGCGTTTACAGCTACTGTGCGGCTGGATACACAATAATGTTGCTGTGTCTTCTCTGTGGATGCTATTTAATGAATGAGCGTGACTTACTTTGGAAAACAAACTCACTGTGGGGTCATTCTCTATTTCGGTCAAGCACAGAGGACGAAAGTACACAACGTGACTGTGTTTGAGTGTAAGTCACAAGTGTAAGAGAGGTTTTCAGTCTCCCTTTGAAATGTGATGTGTGGAGGTCGATGTAAAGGGCCAGCTGACGCATCGTTCTCTCTTTATCTCCTCTTAAAGAACTCAGACCTTCACTTCACCGCAGCTGTTCAAACACACCGTCCTCCGCTTCCAGCCGTGGCTCTCCATCGGCTTGTAGTCAACGCGATTTCCATCTTGAAAATACAAACACACCGCGAGTGTTGTTTTGCTCCGAGCGCATTTTATCACGCCGCAAGTCTGTGTGGATAACCTGAGCGGGACGTCGGTGCAGACATTTAACCTTGGCGTACACACTGAATTACTCCGAAACCGAGAGCCCTAAATTAAAGAAAGCATTTTCTCTGTCACACACACACACACACACACACACACACACACACACACAACACACACACACACACAAGTAGACCTAGTTAACCTCTACGCACAGGGTTTATTCCCCAGCTGACCAAAAGCAATTCCCTTTTCTTCGCTCTCTGCTCTACTTTATCTGTAGACCCAGATCCTGAGTCATTCCCTCGACCCTTTCATGTATGTGAATACACTTATCTTCGGCCATCTTTGGGACCATCTACTTCTCTCTATACTACACACACACACACACACACACACACACACACACACACACACACACACACACAAACACATAAACACACTCGCACTGCGGCACATACGAGAAAAATATGCATAAAGGGGACGCGGGGAGAAGAGGAGGACAAGTGGCCTTCTGATCCTGTTAACTGCAGTACAGCAGAGGGGTCTGCTTCTCTTACACTGGGTAATTAGGCTGTCACTCAACCGGCTGCTGCTGTGTGTGTGTGTGTGCGTGCATGTGCTTGTGATCGTTTGATTGCCTATGTGACCTCTGACCACAAGGGAGTAGGAGTACCTGCTGGGAAAAGAGGAGGGGGGGTGGGGGGGGGTAAGACTGATAGACCGGTTCACGTGGAGACAGAGGAGAAAAATTAGAGGAATATAGGTTGATATAAATTAAGTCTGCGACTACAAATCAAACCCTGTTTCAAAAGATATTCAGTGTACGATGATAGAAAATAAAGAAAAGCAGGAAATCTTCATATTTCAGAGGCTGAAACCGGAATATTTTTGATTGAAATATTTACTGAAATAATTAATCTGCAGACTATTTTGCAGCTGTAATATAAAATGACACCCTGTGCTTATTAGCAATAAACACTCGGGTTATTATTGAGCTCCCAATCCCGGTTCATGCCTCATTTTTATGTGATGACATTTCTGTCATGGTTGTATTAGCGAGGAGATTCACCGCTTGAATGTAGTGCACATCATTTTTCCCTCCAAGGTGCGTCAACAAATAAAGTAAAAGAAAAAAGCTTTTAAAAATAATAAGAAAGTGTCAGAAATACACAAACACAGTGATGGTGAGGAGGAACAAATGCTCTCTCCCTCTTCGCCTTCACAAGATAAACGATATGAATTCCTTCTTCAACTCATGCTGCGAAGGTGACGTGTTGAACTTCATGTGTTGTGGCGTTTGTGTCCACCTGCTGAGTGTAAGTTTAATATTTCCTCTCTTTTAGCTCTGTTTTTGGTCTCCTCCGGCTCCTGAGGGAAACTTCTGGCTATTCAGCTGCTAAATGTGTCGCTCTGTTCAAAACTGTCTGGCTGCTCAAAACAATGAGCTGCAGGTGGTAAAAAGCTGCAGTCAGGTGATAATTCTGTACGTTCATCACTTTAAGAAAGCTCTTTCACACTCCACATAGTTATTTCATCCTTTATAAACATCAAAATTTCAATTATGAATCTCTTAAGGGTTTAACACCTGTTAGTTTTTAACTTAATTTAATGTCTTCTTAAATCTAGTGTCCCCTGCAGCGGCATTTTAGCTATTCAAAATAAACTAGTGTGTCCTCTAACAGTCTGAAAGAAGACGGGTTTGTGATAAACATGTTTTTCATTTAAAAACAAAGGTGTATCTAAAAGGGAGAAAATCATTATCTCAAATCTGAGCGGATAAAATCCTGATTCTGACGATAATCACGCAGCCCTGGTGCTTCGTTTGTTTTTATCCCCCGTACTTTTACACCTCGGCTTCCTTCTCCTCCTTTACTGTTAAACCTCTAACGCCGAAGCGGCGAGCAGGGTCAACACCCCCTCCATCTCCCTCTCGGCGGCGCGCCGTCTTAATTAGAGCCAAATCATCCAGGGAGAGACGAGGAGAGAGGTGGAGGACGGGAGGGAAGAGAGACGGCGGAGCAAACTGAGACCAGTGATTACACAGGGGAAGGCAGTTCCCACTCACAGTGAATCAGGGCAAGGAGAGAGCACACTCCAATGATTCCCTACAAAAGCTAATTAGACCCTCTCTCTGTTTCAGATCCGGCCCGATCGGGCTCACAGGTTGTGATGAAGCAGCGGCCACGCACACGCAGCATTTAGTCATTAATCTGTCGTGCGTTTGGTCTTTCAACGTCCTTGTTACCTGGGAGCACGTTCCTGTTTCCAGCAGCTTCGCTCGCCCTGATACAGATAAACAGATTTTATTTTCCTGTGCTCCCATCGTGCATGTGTGTTTTTCCTCCAGTGTAATTGATTCATTGACAGCTCTTTTATTCAGCCTGACTAATCCAGTTAAAAGGATTATCAGCGTAGAATACAGCAGATGTTAGCGGAAGGGCATTAATGCAGAAATACATACTTTTTATTTCCAATTGACCGTCCGTTAAACCCCGGTGATTGTCAAATCACAGCTCAGTGATTACTACGCACAGCAGGTCTGTCAAGCTTTGCATTCTCCACATGTCGAGGTGGGGGTGTAGTGACACAGATACTCATTAAATAAAGAGATTTCTAAAACTAGAACCAGCTAAATTAGTTTATGAGCTTTCAGGTTACAGTAAAACCAGGACACCCACTGTATGTTCCAACAGGATTTGAAGGCGGTTTTCTGGATGCTATCACAGTTTAGCACAGCTACATTTTAAACTGCAGCAACGCCAGCTAACATCACCCGAAGCAGTATTACATTTACCAAACACACCGTTTAGTCCTCGTCTTAAAAAGGCCTTTTCTCTTGTGTAAGCTAAGCAGCCAGTGCTGTGTCTTTATTTCTATGTCTTCTTTAAAAAGACTTGGGACCTGTTAGCTTCACTCTTTTAGCACAATATCGTTTATATGGCTATCAAGGAGTTAAAAACCTTAGAGTTTTAAAACAAGTCAGCTGGAAACATTAAAAGGTCAGAAGAACTAACAAAGCTACGTTAGCTTAAAGGAGCTATTTGTGACTTTTGGAAACATAGCTAACGTTAGCATCTAGCATTAGCATCTAGAAGAAACTTTACGAGTTTAGCATCAAACTTCACTCTTTTATTCACCAGGAGCTGTCTCAGGCAGCGGAAAGCAACCCTCTTGATTATTTTATTCTGCAGAAGTTAGCATGCTAACCAGCTAGCTCCAGCCCGGTCTGACTGCATTGTCACTTTTCCGATACCGAGTCACCGTAACGTCCACTCTGCCATGAGGAAGTGACACTGCTCAGGGGAGAAGCAGGTCGTGACCTCTTGTAATGTAAACACAATGATGGCTGAAGCAGCTCTTGGCGAGACTGGTGACAGCTGATAATGCTAACACTGGCTATGTAGCGATAGCAAAACTGACACATAGCTCGATTAAATAGCTGCCTTTGATTATCTGTTCTCTTCTGTATAAAATCAAGTACATTTTCAAAGACTTTTGGTGGTTTATCTGCCGCAGTTATCGTCTCAAACTGCATATGTGCCATGTGAGAATGGGAAGCTTGACAGGCGTGATGACAGGCTTCTTCTTTGCCATTTTAATGGAAAAATGGGACATAATATGTATGTGAGGACGGAGTAAACCTGGTTACAGAGGGTATTAATGGCTTTTGAAAAGGTGACAAAACCTTTACAGACCTGTCAGCTCGCACAGTCTCTCACATGACGCCGACAAAGCTGGAGTCTGCATTCTTTTGCAGATGCTTTCTCTCGTTTGACATTTCCTTCTTTCTCACACATTTTTCTCTCTCCTCCGCACATCCTCTCATAAAACCCCTCTCTCTCTAACCTTTAGGAGAAAAACACTGAGGCTGCGACTGATGAGGCAACAAAACCTCATTTTGAACAGGAAGCTGTGGAAACTCGTACTATCAGTCGGTTTTGATGGTGAAGCAGCAAAAGATTTCATTATTAACCGAGCCTTTGAATCCCCGGCGCTCCTCTTGATCATGAATCGCTCTCATTTCCCTCAGTCTTTCCCCCCTCATGAGGAAGCTGTGTTTTGATCAGTATTTCAACCTTGTGGTTTTTATTTTTTTGTTATACTGCGTGTCTGAAACATCCTCCATCTGAATGCAAACGTTGACATTTGAATAAAATATTTCAACAACTATTAGTTGGATGGCCATGAAACATATTCGTGTTCTCCTCAGGAAGAATTACGAATTAATTTAACTTTCATCTGGAGCCATCAACATTTCAAATTTTAATTTTGTCCCCTACTCACTTACTACATACCAGCACTAAATGTTTGGTGCTAATTAGTATATAACAGCGACTATACTTACTTTTACTTGTTAGCATCGTCATTGTTAGCATGTTAGCATGCTGATGTTAGCATTTGGTAAAAGCTGCACAGTCTAACAGACTTTTCAAACTGAAACGGGGGCAGCAGAGTTTCCCAAAAGTCTCTGTTTTAGGATCTCGCTAAAGGATGCAAACGTAGCAAAAGTGATGGTTATAAAACTGGGTGATCGACAGAGCCGTCGCCGATAGCTCACACCTTTGGCAATGACAAGGTGATATTTGTTATTCCATTAATGTATTTTTTATTATAAGTAATTATTATTATCCTTATTTGTAGTATTAAATTCATATTAAATTTAGTTTGCCATGCCATAGTTTCACATATACAACCACATATAACTGACAACATCGATACACACACACACACACACACACACACACACTCCGACCAGCTGAATGTCACTGAACAGCTGTTTCTCCTTCCCCTGATGGCTTAGAGTGATTATCGTGAATGTTCTCATTATTAAATGTAAATAATTCATGCTTTATTTGTGATGACAATTTAGTTTTATAATGGCCATAAAATGTATTTATTATCTCGCTGTCATCACTCAGGGAATCAGAGAAAGAGCTGGACACACTTGTTTACATCACATCGGCTATTGATAATTCTGCAGGGTGACGATGGGACGATCTGTCTCTGACCTTAATGTGGCCTTAGCGTCAGTAGCACTGACACTTTCCCTGACAGACACCGGCACTGAGCAAATTAACCAAATAAAAGCCAAACGCTTTATTTCCGCCTCTATGGATATCATGTTAATTAGCTGCAGCTGATTTTATCTGCCGATGATGATGTTTTCATTTTAACTCGCAAAAAAGATTAAAATGCGAAGCACACTGAAATTATTCTGCATTAATCTTTGCTGATAATAAGAGAGATGAAAAGTTTGATCAGAAAAGTCTTAAGTGTTTGAGCAAATGAACAAATTTGTATCATGAGCACGACGCACAACTTAATGTGTCATAAAAACAATACAGGCGCAACCCACAACGACAAATAGGGAGAGAGAAAGAGAGAGAAAAATACACAGAAAAAGACAAAAGGGGAGATGGATTCAGGTAATCCAAACACTATTTACATTCTGTTCCTCTAATAAAAGCTCCATTATTCTGCAGGAGATCGCTCAGGTACGGCCGTGCATCTGGTGAAGAAGTGCACATCCTGCTGCTGTTGTCACACAATAATTATTAATGACACCGATAGTACACTTCCCTTTCTCCTCTCTGCCTCCATGTTTCCTATATGTGCCCTGTGCCCTGCTCCCCCCCCCCCCCCCCCCTTCATTCTTTCATTAACTCTCTGGTCTCATCAGTAAGCATGGCCCACTTTAGTCTCAATTTAGACGAGCTGCTTCTATATGAGCCAGCCAGTGAATTGTGATGTCACGCCCATTGTCTGCCAATTACAATTCAATTTAGCAGAAGAAACGCTCTGGAATGTGATTATAGGCAATAGATGGTGTGTGTGTGTGTGTGTGTGTGTGTGTGTGTGTGTGTGCACGGCAGGGAGAAGGAGGCAGAAAGTCTTAGCGAGCACTCATCGTACGGAGAGATTTGTGATGTTTTCCACCTTTCACTCAGCACTTTCATATTCTGAAGTGGCTTCCAGTCCGCCTTCCCTCCTCCCAGTCCTCCGGAGACCTTCCACAGTCAGTTGGCTTAGCTTTTTCAGACAGCGTGACATTTGCACCTCCCCACTGCCTCGCTAAGCCGCAGCAATGAATACAGCAGGCAGCAACACACACAACATCCTGTACACACACACACACACACACGACTGTAGCTGCAAGACCAGAAGAGGAGAGTGTGATTCTGTTTTGAAACCTGTCTGCGTTTTATGTAAATACGTCATATTTTCAATAGCTTTTTTAATCTGAATTATTAACAGCATCAACATTCCTCCTCTCCTCCGCCGCTCCCGCTTTGCTCTCCGGTTAACTGTGAGTCAAACTGCAGCAAATGATGACTCAATACAGATTACTACAACGAAAAAAAAAAACCTGGAGTAACAGCTGCTTGTGAAATGACTGTACCTCAGAAGAAACTGATTCACACACGCGTGATATCACTCCACCGCAATCCAACATTTTAAAATCGGGTGTTTACAACCTTTTCTGTGACTTGGCGCTGAACACTGAGTCAGATTCTCACGACAAGTGACGGTTTCCAACATGAACACAAAGTTCAGACAGTATTTTCTTTTTTTAAATTTCACATGAGATTATTTCTGGATTTGTGTTTTTGTCTGAGCTTTTCTCACGGGTTTGGTAAGTTGTTTACTTTTGCTGCCGGGCAACTGGCGATCAACTGTGATCAATCCACAACCACACAATCCTGATTGATCAGATTTTAAGGCACTAAACTTCTTAATAAACAATAATCAAAGAAGCTGATTTAGACACTTATATTAATTATTATATTTCATGGGCATTAAAGAATAACTCAACATCCCGTGACCTCCGGTGACCTCTCACCTTGCTGCAGTGAGGTACACTATTACATCACTGCTGGGCGTGGCTACAGGTGGGAAATAACACCTGATCTCACTCTCAAATCAACTGGTAAGCCTTTTGATGCTACATTAGATATTACACTAAATAAATAAAAGTTATTACTATTGTCTGATGCTTGTTGCAGTGATATTAAATTATTAAAGCTGCTATAATCAATGCTTTTACACTAACTGGCTCAAGTGACGATATGTAATGTGTAAAGAGTCGCTCCTAGTGACGAGCTCACTGATGTGATGAGGATGTTTGCAGCAAAACAAGCTCTAAAAATAAAGTGTCAACTGCAAACAAGGTTGCTATAACGACTGGAGAGGTGATGATGCGTCTGTTTCGTGTTTGTGCCCAAAATGGCAAAAAAAAAAAACACATGGAAAAAGCTTTAAATCCCACAGGTACACACACACACCTGTAACGACACGTCACCGTGAATGTTTCTGACTTCAACAGTTTTCATTGATCTGAAAAAATCATTCACTGGAAACATTTTAAGTTTGATTTGAAAAGTTAAAAAATGCAATTATAAAGTTTAACACTGAAGTTTCAAAGGCCCCAAAGAAACAAACTGTCACATTAACGTTTCGTCGTCTGCTTCAAAAGCCTCGTTTGTTTTTCAGCGAGACGCGATTTTCAGAGACGGAAAAAAACCAAAAACAATCAGAATCTGAAACTTCAGCCGACGTCAGGGTTGATAAAAATCTGTTTCTACACAGCTGCTTTTCAACAATCAGAAAGCTGTTTTCAGAGGTTGAAACAGTAATTTAGTGTGGATCAGGTCAGAACACACACACACACACACACACTCACACACACACACACACACACACACACACACAGGAATAGTGGTGTCCCTCCACTGTTGGGTCAGCTCCACTGAGACTTGAAGCAGGTATGATCGCCTCACTATAAATAGGTTCAACTCCTAAACACACACACACACACACACACACACACACACACACACACACACACACACACACACACACACACACACACTGTGCCTGTTTCTCCCATCACAGAACAGACCAGTCTTTCCCCTCCGTCTCCCTCTTTCACCTTCTCCTCTGCTACCTCCCTCCCTCTCTCCCTCCCTCCCCCCTTTTAGCACAGTCACTTTCTCCCTCTCACTCCATCAGGTAACAGAGACCTTGACTGTTGGCGCCTCTCCAGTGTCTCTTTGTGATCAGACGTCCAGTCTTTGAATCTGCGCGTACATCTGGAGATGTGCTCACTCGGCCTCAATCAGCCATGTTCTTTGTGTTCAGTGTGTGTGTGTGTGTGTGTGTGTGTGTGTGTGTGTGTGTGTGGGTGTGTGTGTGTCGGGCAAACAGAGGAGCGATGGCTTGGAAACACATGTAAGGCAAAGTGAACGATGGAGAAGATAAAGTACAGACACACAGGAGAGGATGACGGAGAAGGTGGGAGCAACTGTCCATTGTAATTACTGTCTGTAATATGATCAGGTCTGATAACACTTTGTCTCTGATGTAGAGATTTCAGAGAAGTTAATGATGAGACGTGACTCCACACAAACAGACGCTCGAGGCGACGCCAGACTGAGACAAAGACGCAGCCGTAGCTGAAAATTTGTGTTTATCCTGCGGCGCCGCAACTCCACTTCATAAACTCTCAGAGAAGAAGAAGAAGAAGAAGAAGAAGAAGAAGAAGAAGAAAAGTAGAGACACTGGAGGAAAAGAGGAGAAAAACACTGGAGCTCCTGTTGAGGTTTGAGATCCGTTAAAGACTGAGCTTACACACACACACACACACACACACACACACACACACGTACCCTGCTAACTAGCTACATCTAACATCTGTACAGCCGGCGTGTAAAAATCAGACTTCACAAACAGATTTGCGTGAATAACACACGGTGAAAACAGCTTTAACAGAAACCATCTCAAACACAGGAAGTAGTTTCCGTCTGAATCGCCGCAGCTTCTGTAGCAACGTGCACAGCAGCAGCTGCACAGCGACTGTTCGCCACAACATGTTATTTTCTGGAGCCTCGTCTTCGTGTGAATGTACATGAACCCGCATTAACGCACGAATAGAGCAGGTAAGACTTTGTTCGGACGGACTCTAGCATGGCGTCGTTTCAACAAGGAACCCAAAGCATTCTGGGCCGTCCTGTGAAAAAAAGTTGAACTTACAATAAGTTTTATGACAACAAGGTGCAATGTAATTCGTCCCGACGCTGTATTGAACCTCTCAGCCCACTGTGTTCTGTCAGTGTAGTTACATTCACACTCATTTTGTTTTTGTGTCCGGCTGCAAGACAAAGTGTTTGAGATGATTTCTGGTACAATTCAAACTTTTTGGAAAGTTGTTGCTCTTTGCTGCGACTGATGTCGCTCTAACCGGAGTGCACATCTCCAAAATTTTTACAAGGGACGACAGAAATCCAACAAGTCCAAATCCAAGGTCAAAAAAAAAAAATCCAGCGCAGATAATCGTGAAGGTGAAGCTCAAACAACACGAACACAAAACACTGGGCAGGAGCCTTTAGGTGTGTCGCACCGACAGAGTAATGACTGCGTCTTATCTTTAACTCCAGCGCCACACAGCTCATTTAAATAAAACATTTAATAACAAAGGAGTGCATGCTCTCGCTCTTCTCTCTGCCCCCGACTGCTTAAATCCCATTTGTTTTCCTATGAGGCACCAAACATCGAGTACAACACTAAGCTGCTCACACATACGCATGAATACAAGTATTCCCCCACCTGAGGCTGTTCGGGGACACGAGCAGCACAGGTACAAGAGTCACATTTATTCACTGTGACCAGGGGCACGCTGATGAGGCAATTTTCTGGGTTAAAGGAAAAAATAAAAAAAGGTTCCCACCTAATGATCACAAAGAGCTGCATCACTTTTTAAAAACAGTCTTGTGTGGTGGTGTTTTTTCTCTCAATGAAAGCAGAAACTGCTCTGCCGCTCGAAGGAAGCCCGGCAGAAACAGGTTTTAAACACATCCACAGATAGAGTGAGTCATTACAGACAGATGAAGTGAGACCAGGCTGATGTTACCGCACATCTGTTCTGGTTCAGTGGGTGTAAAGTACAGCAGAGGCTGCGTGGTGATGTGTGACAGCGATATCTCATTCAAACGGGGTTAAAAGACGAACGTGAAGACGAAAAGGCAAGAGAACACACCGAGCAGACGAGGAGGAGGAGGAGGAGGAAGAGGAGTAGGAGGAAGAGGAAGAGGAGGAGGAGTTGTAATGGTGGAGGTGATGTGAGAGAGTGCAGTCACGCATGGTCCTCCTCTTGTCTATATTCAGCTTACATAAAAGAAAAACTATTTTATCCTCCTCCTCCTCCTTCTCTCCAGAGAGTGATGAAAGGATGAAGGGAGGAGCAGCAGAAACGAGAAGAGAGGTTGAGGAGAGAAAGAAAGAGTCCAACATCATCATCATCATCATCGTCCTTGGGACAGATTAGGGTTCAGTAAGAGACGGTATCTCTACGAACAGTCGTGATGATAGGCGTGAAATAAATGGAGAGGTAGATCAAGAAGAAAGAGAAAGAGAGAGAGAGAGTGAGAATTAAAAAATGCCCTGAGGATACTGGAGCTGTGCAGCTCCATCAACATGACGAGCTCCTGGTGGAGCGTTGTCCTCTCAGCCCCAAGATGCACTGCGGCTCAGGGGGAGGCGGCGAGGGAGGGAGAGAGAGAGAGAGAGAGAGAGAGAGAGAGAGAGAGAGAGAGAGAGAGAGAGAGTAGGCTTGGTCAGCACTGAGGGAATTCCTTTATGCAAAACCATTTTCTGCTTCTAAAATTGAGAAGGAGCAGAGAGAAGCCGCTCTCTCCATCACCGAACGCAAACTTCACATTCACATTTCAGTTCCAGTCACCAGGCGTCCATCGAGACGACCGTCACCAGTCTGCATTAAATATCACAGAGATAAATATAAGAGTTAAGGGCCTGAAGTGGACACCAACAACTCCTCGTTATATTCCACGTTTAAAAACAGCACGCAGCACAGAGACAGATCCTCTGCATAATAAATCTAATAGTTGTTACTCCGGTCATGTGATTTAGTTTCTGTACAGGTGACAGTTTTCCCCAGGACGTCCACACACTGTAAACGTCTGTATGTGAATGAACAGAAGAGACGGTCAGTGTCTCAGGGATCTGAAAACCATGTTGATGGGACATTCGGAGCCTTAGCCACTCTTCTGATCTGAGCAGCTGCTTGACAATAAAGGCCTCGCGCCCGTTCACCTGTGGAGAGCTTTTAATGTGAAACAGCAACAGCAGAAACTAAACACGGCTTCAACTCAGCGGAGAGGGATCAGAGAAAGCGAGGGAGACATGGTTTGGTTAGAGGGAGCAGACTGACCCTGGTTGTGTTTACCACAGGTCAGTGTGATGATCCATCTGCTGTGCGCTCTGCAGGTGAGGCCGTAATGCATGTACCCACAGTTTGCCACGACTCGGCTCCATTAAATTACACCTGAGCCTCAATTCTCCTCCACATGTAATAGTGTTTACATTCTGCAGAAGCTGCACCAGGAAACGGTGACCGAAGAGCAGGAAACACTCCGTACACGGTCGACTGCAGACATCGCTAATGAATGAAATGTGCTTCTGTAGTTTATTAAGTGAAGAGAAACGAAGGACTGTCACTGGAAAGAGTACGTTGTGCTGTTTCCAAGAGCATGTGTGTGAAATGTGTTGCTCTCTCCGGCTTGACTGAGGACAAGAGGGAGACTTTTTATGTCTGTATTCTTAATCGAGTCCAAAGTGTTAAATGGGATCACAGTCGTGTTTTAAATAGCTGCAAACTCCCTGGAACATGAAGGGAGTGTCGTGAAGAGGAAAATGTCCTCTGGGTTTTCATCATCATACGGTGCAACATAATGACACTCAAACAACACCTCCAGACTCGTAGCCTGCAGAGCATCTTTCCTCTGGATTACAGAAGAATGTGGTGATTATTTGGTGGACACATTCAAACAATGTGTCTGACTGAGCCCTCGTGCAAAGAGGGGCTTTAGATGGAGGGTAAGTCTTAAATCAGAGGCAGGAGTGTAGCTTTAAGCGGCTTAGCTGCATTGTAAGTAAACACATTACACCCAGTGCATTGCCAATCTGACCGACTAGAATAGAATATGAAATGTTTCTTGAACTCCTGCCGGGTAAATAGCAATGCCTCAGAGAGAGAGAGAGAGAGGGAGAGAGAGAGAGAGAGAGAGAGGGAGAGAAAAACACAAAGAAATTTCTCATTTCATTCACTGAAAAAATAAAACCAGGGAGTGAACCTACAGTTCTGCTGCTGAGCCCCAGAAACCAACACGTATAACTCCCCTGAAACAACATGCTGATGAAACTAATATCTAATACACCTCTGGATCAGCTCCAAGTATAAACAGATATAACACACTTCACACATATGTCCTAAGGCTCACACACAAATATCAGCCCAGTCAGAGCTCTCTCAAATCTCAACCACCATATAACATCAACATCTTCCTCACCCAACCCCGTCTCCTAGAAATGATGTCACCGCTCGTTTGTTGTGTCTAATAAGTTTTGAGGGAAATGTAATTGCTGCCAGGATTATGTAGAAACAATCAGCGTTCTCGTGAGCGCCGCGTTCTCTCTACGGCAGTCTGACAGCGTCGTAACGAGGCAGCTGGACTCTGACAGCGGAGACCAGGGTTCATGGTTTCTGTTAAATGTTGACACGTTAAACGACTCGAGTCACCAAACACCTCGATCTTTTCCTAACCTGAACCGAGTGGTACCGAGTACCGTGATAAATGTTAATCACACTCAAGCCGAGCAGAAATACTGTGAACATTTAGCAGACATGTTTTGACTTGTTTTGCATGCGTACATAAACATAAAGACACAAGTTTCCAGGTTACCAGGCCTCATCCCTTAAAAACATCCTCATTACGTTTCCTTTTAAGTGGATTTAATGCCGCGAATGAGAAGAACACGAACATAAACTGAACCGAAACGTCACGTTGTCGCCAGAGAAGCGAAACAATGAGCTGAAAGATGCTAAAACTCTTCAGTGAGGGGTGATCGTTATAATCTGTTGGGTTTGATCTTTCACGTTACACAAACTTATTTAACCCCATTGTTAGTTTGAAAATATTGATTAGTGCAGCTTTAAGAGAGTCTTAAACAACTAAGTTTGGAACAAACCACCTACATCCATAATATTCACTGATATTTCCATGTTGGATTAAGACTATATGGGTCAAGGAGGGATAAATAGTCATAAATCAGGTACTAATGAGGACAAATATGAGCATGCATCGCACACCTGCTCATTAGAGAAGAAACTCCAGAGTATATGAAAATGTAATTGAGGCCATCTAATGGCACGCTTCGTGTTGCCAGCTGTATTCATAAGGAAAATCATTAAGGCAGATACAGCGAACCCACTCCGCCTCCTTTCACCTCGCCACTCTTTCATCCCTCTCTCACTCCTCCTCTCCCTGCGTTAAGATAACAGCGACAGATTTTAGTTCAGGTTCAAATTGGTCCCGTGGCTGGACACATTCACAGATCAGCCAGGGTGATAAGATCCCTGAGCGTCGGCGTTTTACATATTCTTCATATTTTTTCCATATTCCTACATTTTATTTCTTTTTTCTTTTCTTTTCTTTTTCCCTGACTTCTAGAGACTTTCACACCAAGCCTTCTCTCTCTCTCTAGTCCTGTTATGTTTCTCTGCTTCTGTTCTGATTTTCCTTTCATTTCATTCTTCAGATAAGACGACCCAGAAGCTCGAGCTCGCACAAGCAAATTGTGTGTGTAAAAAGGCGTCTGCACGAGTGTGTGTTTTTCTGCGCACGAGCATCGGCTCTAATTTGTGGCACACTGCGATGAGCAGAAAGGGAATATTGATTTTATGGCATCTTATCATTAAATACCATTGTGATTCTCTCTTCTTTCCATAAGAAAATAAAATGTGCATGTGTCTCCATTTTGAGGCTTCAAAATAAAAGCACCCCCAACGCTGCTTCAACATGAGCTCTTATAAATATTCATCCTCGCAACAACTGT